>NC_056742.1:26105339-26310680 GCF_019279795.1 Protopterus annectens | reverse complement strand
AGTTTTGATAAACATTCCTTGAGATAGCTGTCTGTAAATGCCTTAGATTCCTGAATAAAGTCTCCTCTTAAATGTTTATGTAAGATCCTATATACCTATAGGTATTTTAGTCTTTCATAATAAATTCACATCCTGCTTTCACAGTACTTTTTCCAATTTACTCATGCTTGTTTTCTTATTCATTTACAGGTTCACAATTATATACTGGGTTAACGACCCCTGGGGCATTTTTAAACCTAGATGTGCAATCCAACCCAACTTTGCCCTTGTGAATCATAGGTTATTTATTAGTATGAACTATGTTAGTTAGGAAGTTTTTACAGGTTATGTGGGGGTATATGTTAGTTTGAGTATTACTGTCTGCCTCTGTCTATAAGAGACATGGGGACCAGACCCTTGGTGAATTTCTGATTTCCCATTCATTGGTCAAGGTTATGCTTAAATAGGGTTAGGTATGGACTTTGCCTCAATTGGATGTGGACCCTGTTCCCATGCATGGGGACCCCCTGAAACACATATCTGTCTTACCAACATGTCTTATTTATGTCACATATTGCCTACACTGAGGTGTTCTCTGCCTAACATATAAAGCTATTTCAAACCCAAAGCTGTTGGACATGCTGCACCTAAAGAAATCCCAATCCCTCCGAGATACATGCTGTAGGGACCTCAACCTTGTCACCACAATAAGCAGGACATGCTGGAGGGATAGATTCCTGTCCCATAGACTTCCCATGCTCTGGAATAAGCTACCCATCCATGTCAAGCAAAGATCCTCATTAGCACTCTTCAAGAAAAATCTTGATGAGTGGATGGGAAATAGGAAATACACCTCAGGGATCTCTTCTGTGTCTCTGCTCATCAGGGGTACAGGAAAATAACTTTCTTGGGTGGCATAAGCCAGGGAACCTTGTTGGCTAGGCTTACTTAAGTCCTTGGGCTGATAGCCTAGTACCTACCTATTTACCTACCTATGAACAAATTAAATTTAAGTCTATGGATCTAGTGGTTCTGACTCTGTTCATTTCACAGTTGTGCATAAGGTCCATCAGAGATGAATCTGAGGGTACATTGCGTGCCAGGCATAGATTGCCACTCTGTAATTTGTAGGAGACAGAGTATAGAGGCCAGCATTTATGGTGCTCTGTATAGGACAATGTATTTATACTCTGGATTCTCTTAGTAAGGAATCTTTGTGGGCATTCCGACTGTTGCATATGTCTCGTCAGATTCATGACGAAGGAGGCATTATACTCAATGATGGGTCTGATAAGGGCTAAATTAATTGGCAATATGACTTCCTTGGACCTGGATGCCATGCCCTTACTTATAAGTTTGGTGACATGGAATGATTTCTTACTACTTTGAACACATGTTGGTCAAATCCAAGATTATTGTCCATATATGTTCTCAGATATCTATCAGTTCAACTCCTAGGGGTGTCTTATCAATGGATCAATTTGCCTTAGTGTTGGTTTTCCAAAAAGTCACTATAATGGATTTCTTGGCATTGAATTTTAGTCCATGACTTTGGCACCAGTCATTTGTCTGTGTTATACCCACTTGTAAGACATTGTGTCATGGGAGAAATCCATGATAGCTCTCAATTTGCAGTCATATATGAACTTTGTCAGCCAAAGACCCTTGACATTAGCTTTTACCTCAGAGAAGTAGATGCCAATTAGCACTGGTCCAAGTACAGAGCGTTGAGGTACCCCACTGGTCACTGGTCTCTTAGTGGAGGTGGCACCACCAGTCCTGACTTCCTGGGTCCATTTTTTAGCCAGTTAGCAATCCAGAGAAACAAAACACTCTACAGAATGTAGAAACAAACTTGTAAAAAAAAAAAACATTCACTGGAAGGCAGCAGAAACACCACAAATAAAATATTTTTTTATTTATTCACAGAGATTTAGAGTTTTCATCCAAGGACTTCATCACAATAAAAAAGTACAGTAAAAAACACATTTAAATGCACTAGTAGAAAATTAGCACTTAAATACTTTACCAATCAAGTATCAGTTCTAATCCAGTTGGAACACATTTAATTAATGACAATTTTGTATACAAACCAGCCAGTATTAAGTATACTATTCTAAAAAACACTTTACGCAGATGGTTTCATTAATACCAAGATATTTGCTTGCATCTTAAGTTGTCAAAAAGTTATTTCAAATCCTTCAGAATTTCCTCCTTTGACTAAGGCTAATGACAGTGACTCTTTTTTAGCCCCAGAATCAGTGAAGATGTCAGAGGGAATTGCAAACAGGCAGTTGACCAACCTGATGAAATCAGAAACCTTCTAGGACCATCAGACCCCCTCCAGGAACTGGAGGGTATGTGCCAACAGAGGGAGAGTAAAAATTTGGAACAGGAACTGAACAAGGCTTTTTCTCTCAAGATATTTCAGCTCATTTTGTCAAACTGAGAGATATTTATAAATTTTACTACTTAATACAGCTTCCATGACTAGCTTTACTGTATTGTCAGAAAAAAACTTAGTATTAATCAGCTCACACCTCACACCTCACAACATTCCTTCTTTCATCATTTGGGATAATGGCATACAAAGATCTAATATCTAATGTAACCAGCATATCAGTATCACAAACATTTAAATGTTCTATTTTAGTCATAAAATCAAAAGTGTCCTTAATATAAGAACTACTTAGTTAAACCACTTTTTGTAAATGTTTGTCAACATATATTGCCAATCCTTCCATTTTACTTTTGTTTTCAGCCATAATTGGTCTAAGTTGTGAATTATCTAAGTTTTTAGGTATTTTGGGTTGCCCAAAAATTCTACTCATGTTTGGATTTTCTACCTCTAAAAATTGTTTAATATCTTCCATAATCCTCCCACTTTCTCCCACTATTACACCAATCTTCTATAAAAAAAATCTATGAATATGTTTTTTTGACCTCTAAAAATGAAACGTTTACAATAATTAACAGATAATAATTCAAATATCTTTTCTTAATAATCCATTCTATTTGAAACATCCAATGCATTGCCTTTATCTGCTTTGGTAATTATAATAGTCTCATTATTAACAAGACTATGAAAAAATCTTTCTTTCAATATAATACAAATTAAAATACTTATTTGCAGGCTTACTGTTAAGCATTTCAATAAGTTGCATCTCAGTCACCATTGAAGATATCTCTAATTCAATTTTCAGAGGTGGATTATAGATGCTAGGCTTATAAAAATCATTTGGCAAATGAAAATCAGACATGAGAAAATTTTAAGTTCATTTTGCGCATCGTGTCTGAAACAGTTAATGCTCACACTTGTCCACTCTTTTCACAGGAACACAGTTCCACCCTTTGCTTAAAACTCTAAAAGCAGCAGCATCTAAAAATAAGGAAGATAAATTCACAATTTTAAATCTATAGTCATTTGTACATCCTATTTTTTATGATATTGCCATTACCCCTTCCAGTTGGCTTTCTGCTCCCCTTGCAGTCCTTGCTTCGAAGTTGCCACTTTGCCTTATGTTTTGCTCATAGTCCCCTTATGTTAATAAATGTTAATAAACCTGAATTGGTTGAAAAACTTTATTATTTTTGAAATTGTTGTTGAAATTTTTAGAAGTATTAAATGAGGAATTCTGCTGTGGGGGTTGCTAGCACTATTTCTCCGTGCTATCCACTCAAATCTATGTACTCCATTATCACTTCCATTAGTTGCTGAGATGTTCTCATTTTCTGCTACTCCAGTACTGCACATTGATTCTTCATTGGCTAATATATCGATATTATTTTGAGATATAATTATTTTGAGTTTAATGCCAAATTGTATTGCAAAACTAATGGGGTAGCTATGGGGGCTGCAATGGCTCCTAGCTACGCTAATGTTTTTATGCAAGGCTGGAAAAAAGTTTATGTTTTAAATAGTACTTTTTCCTAAGTATATTTTAATATATAAGCATTTTATAGACAATGTGTTTTTAGTTTGGAGAGGAAGTTCAGAGATGTTAGATGAATTTTATAATTATATTAATAATGTTAATTTGTATTTGAAATTTACTTGGGACCATGATTGTTCTAGTATCAAATTTTTGACAGTTTTTAAAATAAAGAGTAAGCTTATTACTAAGATACACAAAAAGGAAGTACATAATAATGCTTATCTAAATTATGCCGGCATGCATCCCTAGAAAACTAAAGCTAACATTATCAAAGGACAATTAATGAGGGCAAATAGGGTCACTAAAAATGATAAAGATTTTATAATTAAAGGGGCTAGTTTTATGCAACAATTTATTAGTCATGGTTACCCAGCCGAGTTAGTAAAATAAAAATGGTCTGATGTATGCAATATGATAGTGCAAGGCTTTAATCAGTGGGTTAAACCTAATGTAAGGAATTTTAATTTGTCTATGAAGATTGCTAACAGTGTAGATGCTAAGGCTATATGAGATATTATAACTAATAATTGGAAAATATAAAAAAAAATAAGTCTTAGTCATAGTGATTGGTGATGCCCCTGTATTTGTACAAAAAAAGAGGGAAACGTTTTTTAAAATTATTTTCAGTCAAAATTAACCTTATGTGAAAAAAACAAGTAGTAAGAGACATATGTTTAATTGTCATAGTTGCAATTTTTATAACTATCTTTATACTTGAGTTGAAGAAGTAATGATTAATAATATAGTAGTTAAAATCAAAGGAAGATATACATGCAAATCCAAATATGTTGTTTATCTGGTTAAGTGCATGTCTTGTAGTTCCTTCTATATAGGATGCACTGCAATGGAGTTATACAAAGCAATTTATGAACACAAGTATGCAATTTTGGCAGGCAATGAGAATAATGCACTTAGTAAACATTATAAGATTGGTGAATATAAAGTTGAATTGAAATCTATTGTGTTAGATCAGATATTAAAATATGAAACAAGATTAAATGCTTAGGATGAGCTGGGACAGATTGAATACAACTGGCAAGTAAAACTGGATGCTTTGTATTCACATGGCTTAAATAACAAGTAAGATTTTGTAGATTATTTAAAGTGCAAAGGGTTAAAACACTAGGAATTATTGTTGGTGTGTTGCAACAATGTAATTTTGCTTTTTCCTATTTAAGATGCATTTTATTAGTCTTATTCAGTCTGAAAAAGTTCAATTTGTGGACAAAAGTGCTTACTGAATATTGGCTTTGTTATTATTAAAGTTAGTTCTCTTGGCTTTTAAGCTGTTTTTTTTTTCTGTTGTATTGTTCATTTACAGTTGCTAGTAATTGTATGGCTAGTTTAATCAATTTATATGTCTTCCTATTACATCTTATGTATTTGTAAAATGGTTTCTTATTTTGCTCAATATCTTCATATCAGTTTATTCAAATCTTTCTTAATCCTGTCTCACTGTGCTTAATTTGTCCACCCAGCATCTTTATTTCAATTTTCAAAGTTACAGTTTGACCTCTTTTCCATTTCTTTATAGAGTTTGTCTCCTTTAATTGAGTATTCTGTTCTTTTTGAAATATATTCTCCTGACCTTTTTGATTTTTTGCATTCAAAATATTTCTCTTTCAAAACTTGCCACATTTCTTTTGTGCACTTTTTCAACTAAATGCATCACTTTACTTAGTTTTTCATAGTGAATATTTTCCTTCTACATAGTCTATTAATGTTCTGTGCATTGGTTTAGATTCAGCTTTGACAGAATTATGTACCAGTAATTTAATCTTCATAACCCCATGATCACGGCAAATAAATGGTGGTAAAACTTGACATTGCAGTAGCAGTCATTTCTTTAGGAACACAAACAATTTCTAGTATGGTCTGTTCCCTGGTGTATTTTTTACAATCTGAAGCAATTTTTTTGAACATATGTAATAAATAATTCCCTTATTAAAATTTAATCAATTCTGTTCCAGTCTGTTGAAGATAAATATAAGTCCCCAGCCACTATTTTTTCTCTTCTGTGTTAAATGCAATAAATGTATGAAGTTCTCTGTCATCGGCACTTAACTATATGGTTCAACAACTACAACATTTAATCAATGGTCTCATAATCTTTGACCCCTATCATAACACTACCACCTGATGTTTTGTTTTTGTTTTGTTTTGTTAGAATGTATGCTAAAGAGAACATTTATACCTTGACATAAGTGGTTTCTAGCCGTTGTTTAACCATGTTTTACAAAACTAACAAAATCAATCTTCTAGTAATGCAAATTTTCCAATTAAAAAATATATATATTACTAGTGCTACTAGCAACAGCAATCATCAGTGATACTTCAAATGTGGCTGTCTGTAAACAGTTAAATTTTTGATGTGGCAAAAGATCCTGTCTTGTGTTGAATATTGCAATATATCTGCTGTAAAAACATACTTCCTCATTTTGACAAGTGAAATCCATCCTATCTAAACATGTGTTCAGGATTAAGCTTGGATACTGTAGATCATTATGTGTAATGTTCCAATTAAGCCGCTGTAGCTAGATAGCACATGCATATAAGGACTGAACTCGTGCGAGACCAGTGCCATTTTGTACAGTCAATGAGAGTGAATGCAGGCATGAATGAAGATGCAAATGTCTAAAGTAATGAGCAAATCAGTTAGCTTAAATATAAATGTTCCAGTAACAGTTCCTGACAAGGTTTATGTACACTAAAAATCTTGAACCCATACACCTCTTTCTCACCTCTTTTGAATGCATGAGACAAACAACAGACACTACAAAATTTACAGTTTTTAAAATGGACCATTTATTAATGTAGATATATACCTTAAAAAATATTTTCACTGATACTGACCTGACTCTCCTTTCCATATGTGATTTGAGAAAGCAGCAAGTTCCCTACTAATAGTTGAAGAGTCCTTGTAGATGAGATTATTTGTGCCAACATAAAAAGAAACAGATTTCTACTTAGTTAGATTAAGGCATTCTAAGGCTTTTCTCACATCCTGAATTTGTGCTCCTAGCAAGCATTACATTATATTTGATATTTGTTATTTTTAAAAATGTAAGTATCGGTTCATCTAATAACTTAATCTACAAATACATGTATTGAATTTATGACCAGATCTGAAGCATCTCCCACATTTAATTCATTAATATCTGCAGTATCATTTGTTACAAAGGAATTATCATGACCATTAGTTTAATTAATCCCTCTGTTTTCATAGCTGATTACGTTCACAAAAATTCAGATTTCATCCAACTCCATTTGTGCTTCCACAGCTTTAGCCATGTTGTCAGTATTGGTCATTGTTTATTACAATAAACTGTCTTTTGGCTTTTCCTGGTTAAGGGTCACCACAGCGGAACTCCGGTCCGCTAATGATTGGCAGTAGATTTTTATGTGCTGGCTTGCCAGGCCTAATGCACAACCTTCAATGAAGGAACGCCCATTCATGCATGTCGACACACAGAAGACGCTCCAACTGAGAATCGAACGTGCAACGTCTAACTGTGAGGCGACAACGCTACCGCAGCAACACCACCGCAGTGTCATTGTTGTGCTTTAATGCTTCCAAGTTCTATTTTGATTTCTTTTTTTTCACCTGCTCCTTGCTTTTTTTTTAGCTTTTTCTGTTGAAAAAAATATGCCTTCTTTCTGTAGACTGAATGTTTTCAGAGAGAATGCAAGTAATTATAACATTGTTTAATGTGTCACATAACAAAGCAGTGCCTTTTTGGCATATGTTCTCTTTGCATTATAGACATTAATCAGTTTCTATTTCTTCCTTTTTATGTGTTGGAAATTTATTTCTATTTATTTTATTCTACATGCTCTACATCTTAAGATTGCCTAATACATGCATCCTGAGTTCCTTACTTGTTATAGTAGTATCATGTTTAACAGGGGCTGAGTGAACTTTACTGAAAATAGAAACTTCCTTTCCTAAATGTGTTCCATTTAAGCTTTTTGTAATAGTATTTATTTCATCAGCCAAGTCATTAATATATGGAATAACAGTTTGCACTTGCGCAATTGACATTGCTTGGAAATCATCATATATAAGTCTTGATTTACTGCTAACCATGGTAAGCGAATCATCCAACTTTTGACATCAGGAATGCAACAGTGGTAAATACTTGTGCTTTAATAAATCATTAATGGTATACTCATTTAATTAATACATTTTCAGCTACAAATGAATACAGAATTAAAAAAAAAAATCAATCAAAATTGTCACAGAATTCAAAGAAATCTTATGAGAAATACTATAAAAAAGTGAGCAAAAAATATGCAAGTAAATATTAAATTAAGTACACTAAACTAACCTTATAAAAGGGCCCCACCCCTTGCCTATCTTACTTATGTGTTAATTCTAACTGTAACCCAACCCCTGCCCCTAACCTAACATATCATGTTACTACAAACAGTTTCCTAACAGTATCAAGATCACCTCCCCTAACAAAAGCAATAGCTTTCATCTTTTCCTGGTTAAGGGTCACCACAGCAGATCACCAGTATGCATATTGATTGGCAGTGGAGATTTTATGGTTTTGAGCTGCCAGCCCGGCACCCAACCTTCACAGAAGTCACATGCACATGCACCTACCTGCATGTCTTTAAAACTCACTCGACCACAGAGAGGACATGCAGACTCTGCACAGAAGGTGCTCCAGCCCAAAATAGAACTGGAGAGCATCTTGCTGTGAAACAACAATGCTAACTGTTGCACCACACCGGCCATCTCAAGGTCACTTTCCTAACAATATCAAAATGACAGTTGATCTCTGTTTTGTAGCTGTGGTTTACTGATATAGGACTACTAATATAGAGAAGTATTCAATATTTTGTGATTCACTCTTCTGAGTCATTTACTGTTTTATGATTTTCTTTTTTTTTCTGCATAAACATGAGTTCTGTGTTTTTTTTTTTTATTTTATTATTTGTTATTTTTTGTACACTTTAGAGAATGTGCTTTTTCGGTGAAAAGCAATTTTGGTTAAGTGTATATGGCTGTTTTGTTTTCAGTGTTGTGGTCATTCGGTAGATAGTCCTAGATCTATATATATATATATATATATATATATATATATATATATATCTATATATATATATATATATATATATATCTATATATATATATATATATCTATATATATATCTATATATATATATATATATATATATATATACACACACACACACACACACACACACACACACACACACACACACACACACACATGTGTGTGTATGTATGTGTATAGATGTATATATATATATATATATATATATATATATATATATATATATATATATATAATATATGTATATATATAAAATATTTGTGTGTGTGTACATATATATAATGTGTATGTATGTATCTGGATATATGTAGTTATTTGAGCAAATGCTTTTTAATAATTTAAAAAAAGCAAACCCTTATGAGTACATATTCTTGTTAATGGTGGTTTTGCCAGCAGCTTTTTCTTTGAGAATTTGCCCTTACCCTACTGTTATATGATCTATGAGTTGGTATATATAATTAGCGTGGGGGTGTAGGGGTGCCTTGCCCCTCTAAAAAAATGAGTCTTACTTTGTGCAGTTTTCCAACATTTTAGATTTACTATTTAGTTTTTAGCAATATTTTATGAGGCAATTGTATCTATATTGAAATCTAACTCTATACCTATATCTATATATGTCTATATGTATCTTGGTCTTCATCTTCATAAGTTCATAGGTAGGTACTAGGCTATCGGCCCTAGGGCCTATAAAAGCCAAGCCAAAAATGTACCCTGGCTTTTGCTACCCAAGAAAATTATTTTCCTGTGCCACTGTCAAGCAGAGCCAAAGAAGTGATCCCCGGGATGAATTTCATATTTCCCATCCAATCATCAACATTTTTCTTGAAGGGTGCTAATGAGGAGCTTTGTTTGATATAGATAGGTAGTTTATTCCAGAGTATGGGACAGGAATCCATCCCCCCGGCAGGTTCTGTTTATTGTGGTGACAAGGATTAGGTCCCTAGAGCATGTAGCTCAGAGGGATTGAGATTTCTTTAAGTGGAGCATGTCCAACAGCTCTGAGTTGGACATAGCTTTGTATGTTAGGCAGACATCACCTCTGAGTAGGTGATATGTGACAGAGTAAAGCTGGAGTTTTTTGAGACGGTCTGCGTAGGGCATCTGTTTGAGGCCAGTAATCCTCTTTGAGAGGTATTTTTGCCACCTTTCCAGTTGTTGTAGATGTCTTGTGAGGTACATACCAAAAGGAGCATTGTACTCTATAATGGGTCTAATGAGTGATGAGTAGAGGGGAACAATGACCTCTTTTTTTCTAGATGAGAAACCTTTTGTGATGAGGTGTGCCACGTAGAAGGATTTCCTGACTACTGTGGTGATGTGATTATCAAAGGAGAGACTACTGTCCACCTGTGTCCCAAGGTCTTTTATCACACTTTCGGTCTTAAGTATACTACCGCCTATGTTGTAGTTCATGGGTACAGAGTTTTTACCAAAGGGGATGACAATGCACTTTTTTGCACTGAGCTTGAGGCCATGGCTTTGACACCAGGCATCTGTCTCAGTGAGGCCCTTTTGTAGGATGTCCACATCATTAGGAGTTTCGATTATAGCTCTGAGTTTGCAGTAATCTGCAAACTTCATTAGCCAAAGACCTTCTGTGTTAGCCTGTACTTCAGAGAAGTAGATACCAAACAGGAGAGGACCCAGGACTGAACCCTGTGGTTCTCCACTTGTCACTGGTCTGAAGTCAGATTTGGAGTCTGCTACTCTCACAGTGTGGGTTCTGTCAGTGATCCAGTTGGCAATCCATCTTGTGACATAGGGATTTATACCTAGTTTAGTGAGTTTATCTATAATTCCAGATTGGGGGATGGTGTCGAAAGCCTTGGCAAGATCTAGATAGGTTGTGTGAACCACCTTACCCTGGTCTACGGCTTTGGTGACTGCTTCAAAGAAGTCTGTCAGGTTTAGGAGACATGACATGATCTGCCTTTTACAAACTCGAAGAGGGTGGGGTCCAGAGTTTGGAGATTACCAATGTCTTTGTTTATAAGTTCCATGATGATACATTCCATGGCCTTGCAGACTGGGCTCATCAGGCTAATGGGACGTTAGTTCCTGGGGTCCGTGGTGGCTTCCCCCTTGTGGAGTGGGATAACTGTCACTGTGCACCATTCAGCGGGCATAAAGCCTGAGGTGAGGCTATGATTAAACATGTTACTTAGGTTGGGTGCCAGTCCGTTCTGTAGTTCGTGTAGAACGCAGCCTGGGATGTTGTATAGTGCCACAGATGCTGTGTTCTTGGCTTTGGAGAGTGTAGTTTTTACCTGTGCAGCCATGATTACAGGAACTTTGCATTCTTCTGGTATAGAGATGGGCCCTTTAGGGGGTGAGAGGGGGGTAAAGTTAGCACTGAACCTATCTGCCAGGATGTTGGCAATATCAGTTGGGTCTGTATATTTAGTGCCATTGTGCTGTAACTCAGAGCAGATCTGAGTGTTGCCATTGAGATTCTTGACATAGATTATAGAATGCTTTGTGGTTGTCTTTAGAATCAGTGGCGATTTTGTTTTCGTAACTAGCTTTGGAGGATTTTATCAGGGATTGCAGCTTCTTACTGAGGCTGACCAGGGAACTCCTTTACTCATGGGATTTTACTCTCTTTTGCAACAGTTTCTTTCTTCTGTTGTACAGTTTGTTTATGGCAGGGGACCACCAGATTGTCTTCCTTTTTTTGAAGGATACCATCTTGGTTCTGTTTAGTATAGCATGTCCATGCACTCGTGTAAATGCTTATAAAGTGCAATTGTGTAGGATTCAGTAGTCATAACTGTATTGTCCATCTGCATAGGTGTCATGAAGTTCACCACTTCTGTCTTAAGAAGCATGAAGTTGGCTTTGGAGAATTTTTTTACCATGGTTTCCTTAATGGAGGGTGGGGGCAGGGTGTGGATATCTAGCGTAATTAGCTTATTGTCGGATCGGACCAATGAGGCGTTGACTTCAGGTGTGGAACACCGGTCACTCATGTTGGTAATGACTAGATCTAGAATATTGTTGTCCCTGGTGGGGGGTGTGAATAAGTTGATCCAGGGCATTGGAGTTTATGAATTCCAGAAAACGTTGAGTGAAGGAGTTGGTACATGAGTAGTTTTCCCAGTTAATGGTGGGGTAGTTGAAATTGCCCATTATTAGGGTGTTTGGTTGAACCCTAATACTTTCCAGTACATCAAGAAAAGAGGAGTGGGAATCCTGGGGCATATGGTGGGGGATCTGTAGCAAGCTACTTTGGATTGCAGTTGTGCCCAGAGTTAGTTGCACTTGGATAACTTCGGATGCATTATGCTGAGCAACTAGCCTGGAGGTGTGGATATCCTTAATGAATATGGGCACACCTCCGCCTTTAGTGTTCTGGTCCAGGTTACATGGCCAAAAAGTGTGGTATGAGTTATAGCCTGGTAGTGCAGGGGTGCTCTCTGTAGTCTTGAACCAGGTCTCAGTCACTGCACAGATATTGATGTTCTCCATTTTAGGGAGTGCCTCGAGTGAGTGCATTTTGAGATTTAGACTTCTAGCATTGAGTAGCATCACCCTCAGTTTTTGCTTGCCTGTTCCTGTTACGGTGGTGAATTTGTCATTTGAACCTTGCTTAAAAAAGGCACTATAGGGGTGATAAGAACCTTAGCCAGTATCCAGAATCCCAGGGGTGACAGGTGCAGGCCATCTCTGGCAAAGCATCATGGTCTGTCGACCATGTCATCCCAGACAGACAGATACTGGATCCCTTTAGAATGACACCAGAAGCTTAGCCAATTGTTGAAGTCAATCATTTTGTCCTTGTACTGCAGTATCGTTCTGGGTGATGGCAGAATGCTACTCAGGGCTAGGGTCATACATGCCTGGGCTACAAGATCAGAGAGCTCTTCCATGTCTCTTTTCATGTAGTCCAGTGAGGTACGTCTCAGGTCGTTCACACCAACATGGACAATGACAGAGTCATATTTGTACTTGTTGTGGAGTGACCTGAGTGCGTGGGTTATGTGGTGGATCCTGTCACCTGACAGGCAGCTGACAGTAATCTTCTCCTTGTTTAGCCTGGTGAGTGGGACATCAGTGTGCCTGACTATAGAGTCACCTATGACTAGTGTGTTGGGTACGTTGTTTTGCCTTATTGGCTGTGGTTGAGTGGCACACTGAGTCTGCGGGCTATGTGTCATTTGGGTTCTGTTGGAGGGGTGGAGGTTGCTTGCATTTCTGCTTTGGAGGTCTCTGTTGCTTGAGCAGATTATTAATGAGAGCCTCCGCAAATGTTTTTGTGTTGCTATGTGTGGATTTTGGTGGTGTAGATTTAGTGAGACTATGTGATGAGTGTGGTGTGGTGCAAGTGTTTACCTTCTCCTCTTGATTGTCAAGTTCAAGCTTGGTTGGAGAGAGCTTTACCTCCAGTTTGGCTAGATAAGTGCATCTCTCACAGGTTGTAGGGTTAGGTGGTAGGAGGAGAGGGTTGTCTGTGTACATGAGGCAATTTCTACATTGCCCCAAGATGCCCAGATTCATAAGATAGACAGGAGAGAACACTGGGAGCAGACCCTTGGACATGCCTGAATAAAAAACTATTTTCCTCTGGATAAGTGAGGAAAGTGAGTACAAGAGCTGTTTTTCTCTAAGAAAGTGAGGAAAGTTAAGTACCAAAACTGTTTTCCTCTAGGTAATGAGGAAGGATGAGTGCTGTGGTAATTAGTACCTTATTTAGTGCTTACAACAAGTTATGAACAAGTGCTGATCATGAATAAGCAAATTCAAGTGCTAAAACTAAGAATCTGTATCTTGACTAAACTAGTTACAAGAAAGGGGGGAACAAGTGCAAATATGGGCTTTTAAATCAGAAAGTTGAGAGAGATGGAAAAGCTGCCCAGACGGCCAATAACTACAATTTCTGGGCCAGAACCACTCCTTATGTGGTAGATCGGTTACTTAGTGCTTACCACTCCCACTGATGAGCTAGAAGGCTTCCCTCCAACACAGAAAGCATGGGGGGTTCAGAAGCTTTCATACAGTCCTGGATACTGTAAATCTGAATCTGGACTACAGTAGTTACAGGAAAGGTAGGAAACAGGCCTAGTTTTTTTGTTTTTTTTTTAATACAGAAAAGTAGCTAAAACAGCATTAAAAAACAATTCAAATGCAGTGCAAGCTAGCACAATTGAGTATGTAGCAATGTTAGACCAAACAGTTTACAAAAATGCAATTAAATTAAAAATGACTAAAAACAAGTGCAGAAGGAGTCTATTAGGTAGAATGAGGTAAAGAGATGGGACTGGGGGGAGTGTCCCAGATCAGATCTACAGTGAAGGCAGGCAACTGCAAAAGCCTCCAAATTTAAACAACAAGACAACAATAGGGAGAGTGGGTAGGGGAACAACAACACCTTCAGCAGAGATCTGAAAACCTATACAGTGAAGCAAAAATAACAGCGCACAACTCTGAAGTCAGCCAGCAATGATATAAAATTAGTCAATCGACAATTAACAGTACAAAACTCTGAAGTGCCAGAAAAATATACTTAGCTCTGTATATCTCCAGATAGTTTGAACAGCACTCTGTCAGGACACAGGAAGGCTCCAGCAATGATCTTCCTACTGAAATTACACTCCACCAAATGGTCACTGACTCCACTTTGATGAAAATGCAGTTTGCCGAAAATTCAGTTTAGTCATATTCAGATCACAGAAAACCACATATGTGAATACGTTATGCCTCTCCCGGGTGGTGACTCATCATGATTAAACCAAAAATATATGTGTTTTTCCCCAACAAGCTCATAAAGTGACAAAACACAGTAGCAATGTCCATCACACTATTCTAAGAGTCAGACATACAAAACACATTATGATGAACACCCTGCTCACATCTTTAGTAGAGCTGCAATTGCTGTTACATATTTGATTTAGTTGTACTCACTTTTATAATCAAATATTGTCTGGAATTGCTGTTGACATCTAATTTGTCCTCGTTTCTAAGGAGATGGAGGACAAGAGGCAGACATGTGCAAATGAAGTTCGCCAACCTGATTTTGTTCTCTTACAGTTACACACATAACAGTACACAAATCTGACACGTTTACCTGTCAAACATTTAAATCTCCTATGCCAAGCCTCAACTGCATTTTGAGTTCTTGGCAAAAATAACTCATTCAACACAAACATATTAAAGAATGAAAAAAGGAACAAAGGTGAAAACTGAATGAAAGATGTAGATCTTGTGCTGAACTTTTTAGGTTTCCCTAACACATACCACTCAGCAAAGTACTTGATGAGCTCTTTCCCTTCAATGGGAAAACTTTCTTGTCACTTATAAAATGTACGAATCATGCCTGTCGCATTTAAAAATGTTAATGCTGCAAGCTTTATCACACTAATCGAAACATTATGGACTTATTATATAATGCAGCTAATCCAAGGGTTTGAACCTTTCTCTACAACTTACGTTCATAATGAAAAAATCATCCTTTACATATAACCTCATTTACATTCACTTTTATACTCTTCACAACCACTACTTCAAAATCGCACAAAATATAGCTAAAGTTGCACGTTAAACCATTAAAACAGTTCAAATAAGCAGTGCCACATAAAGTTGTATAATTTTAACAATTTTTTACTCATTAGGCAGTAAACAAGAGGAACCTTTTTACTATAGGCTTCATATTTCACTACAGAATATATGGCATATAGTTGTCTGCGAGCAATTCCTTTCATGAAATATTTACCATCCATGAGCCACATATCTGACATACACAAATCAGACAAATTTTGGACAGTTGTTAACATCACCACTATATTGCAGGTTAATGAATTGGACATTTTCTTTTGTATAAATTCCCCTTCTTTTAAAGGAACTCTGCAGCATTAATATTTAATAAACTTAACGTAGTAGCTATAGGTGTCCCACTATACTTTAAATGAGCTCTTCTAACTTGCTGTAGTAAAGCCCTTCTACTTGGAAGTCTAGCAGCAAATTCTTATGACGAAGATGTAATTGCGTTATCAGCAATAATACAAGCTGAATCTCTAGATAGTGTAGTACTCTGTTTCAAACTAAAGCAAACAGCATACTTTTCTATTTCACTAGGTTCACCATAGTTTGCAGCAGATTTTAGAAATTCTTCACCTGTGGTCACACAAACTGTTATAGCTCTCCCTTTACATTTCTGAGAAGACTTATGGTTACAACACCAATACTTTCATGTCTTTGAGCACATCTCCAAATAATATATAAAGCCTTCAATTACTAACATTTCTCCTCGTCTTTGGGACTTGGCAGTTTGATATACATCCCAATCACTCTGGGCTAGTAGTATAGCACATTTGCCATATTCAGAACAGGTACATTGTATGACCAGGTTAAATGGTTAGACTAACTTAAAGGCATAAGCATAGTGCATAGTGCATGCTGTATATGTTGTTGCTGTTTTGGGAGAAAGAGGTTACGGAGATATGTACTTTTGGCAAACTGCATTTTCGTCAAAAGTAGAGTTGGCGAACTACCACTCAGTGGAGTGTTAGGACTGTTTGTGTATAAATGTAAATAGAAATGTAACTACTCTGTGTTTAGCTGGAACATAGTATAATACAATGTAAGCAAGTGGAGCTTTTCTCCCTGGGCCTACACTAAAAATGGATATTACCCAGTTGGACTTTCTCTGTAAACAAAGACAAATAAATAAATAAATAAATAAACAAACAAATAAATAAATAAAAAGTAATACACCGCAAACTAATGTTGTATAGCCTGTATTTTAGGTATCTATAATGACATGCTGACTTCTTCCATGGGCCATTAAATTCTCAGCTGTGATCTAGATGAGAATAATGTTCTTTTGACAACAGTGAATAATGTTTTAGAATGATACATAAAATGACGTATTTCCTAAAACAGTCTAAATACTATAAGAACTGTAATATAATAGCCATCATGTCTTTAAAACATAGTTTTAACTTTGGGAACTCTCAGTTAGTCTATTAGTTTAAAATGCATATATCACTTAGTAATCATTAGTCTTGAAGAGTTCAATAGTTTTTCAAAGTATCTGAATATGTATTTAATTTAGCTTTATTCTTGTCTTAGGAGTTAATGAAAAATTGCCCATACTTCACCATATAGAAAAAAAATGTATAAAGTATAGTAAAATAGTCATTACTGATTAACTTGATGATGCTTTATACCACGGCAAGCAAGGAGGGCATGAGTACAAAGCTGCAGTACATATTGTATAAAGTCTGTAGTGTAGTACCAAGCATATTTATGAACACTGATATATTTGCTAATCAGTTCCCTCAGGACATCTTTAACAGCCTAATTTGCAAACAGTTGAGAGAAAAAATATGACACATACAGGAGATACAATTATAACAGTAAAACTATTAAATGTTTAGAAGTCACAAATCTAAATGAATAGAAAATGCAGACAGATGAATGTCTGGTCATTTAGCTGGCAGTTGAGAATTGCATTGTTGGGCTGAAGTGCAGTAGCAGAAATAAGACAGTTTGAAAATTAAATGCGGAGAGAAAAACAGTTACTAACATTATGTTATATTCTGTTTCATGTGTTCTTTGTTTAACTCACTATAGCTTTATACACTGTTATTTAATACATAATGTTCCTGTTCAACATAAAACATTGCATTCAGAGATTTTACACTAACACTGCAGACTTTGTTAAATTCTATCTTTTTTTAATTGATAGAGTTTTAAACATCTGTCATAGCAATTGTGAATAAACAAGTAACACAACACTGGCTTATTGATTATAAGGGATAAAATCTGCACTCATTGTTTTGTTTTCTGCAAATAACTTCAAGCATAAGTCTATGCCTCTGTGTATGTATGTATGTATATGGTTATGGTTCATTTGATTAAAAAAGGCACATTTGTTCAAAATATCACATTTGAATGATAACTATTTTGTCCTATAGAAAATGGCTATTGATTAGGTTTGGGAGCACAGGAATTGTAAGGTAATTTAGTGTTTTTCTCTTAGTTCCTTATTAATGCCCATAGTTATATTGTATCGCCATGTCTAGAAGTTTGTGCATGTGCTCCAGAAATGATAGAGTGTGATAGTAATAGCCTCTCTTTTTCCATGGTCATCCAACTGTGGATTTAGTATTAACTTATGGAGGATGGGGAGTGCAGATAATCTAAGACAATGGAGGTATATTAATGCATGTGACATTCTCAGTGCAATGAGTCTATTTTGTGGTTTCTCTGAAAAACATTTTTTTTTTGCAGTGAAATAAAAGTTTTTTTTTTTTTTAATATCCATATAGGTTTTATTACCACAATTAACAGTGTACAGCATTATTACATATCACAAGTGCATTGCACATCTTACATTTACAGGTTTCCGACTATGCTGTAACAAACTATCCAGTGGTTTCCAGAGTAGAGAGGCTCATATGTTAGTGTTAGATGAATAATTTTGTTGATCGTACTAAGAGGGCAAGATGACGTACATCTTATATAAACTTTATAAACAGAACATTATACAATCATCTTAATATATTGAGATGGCTTTAGCTCATGTAGTAAGATGCCATTTATACTGTGCCATAAAACACTAAGGCCTCAGAGTCATCCAATCACTTAGTACAAATTATAAAATGTTTCTGTTTTAGGGGAGAGAGGCATTTATATACATTTTATATAATAAGCATTATATAGCTATTTGGATAAATATAGCTGTCTTTGGCTCAAACAATAATTTGCTACCTTTCATAATGCCATAGCTCACTGAAACCTCAAAGTAGCCCCATCATTTAGCTTACATTAAAGGAGTTTGCAGTCTACTGTAAAGTTATGCAGCTATTCACAGCTTGTAGAATGCTTGTGATTAGATTTCTTTTCAATTATTTTTCTTTTGTCTGACCTTCTTTACCTATCCGTGATATAAATAAATGATGTAACTAATAATGGAACCGATGACTGTTTTACAAGAATTATCAGGCAAATAGATCACAGCATTCTAAACATTTACAGAGTCAGTTTCATGGGTTTTACTTTTCCTGTATGTCGCTCGGCCCTCTCTAACATAGATGATAAACAGGCGGGATATTTCGTTTAGATGCTTTAATGCATAAAAACACATCAGGATGGATAGCAGCATCATAAAGTAAAAACAAAATGGTTAATAGACAGACCTTACATACATACATACATGCTTATATCTCAGCAGCTTTCTAAAAAATGGCAGTCAGACTTGCACATGCTCAGTATTCATATACTTGTGCAAACCCCAAGATTGCTTCTTAAAGATACATGCGCACATATTCATCTACACTATAGATCTGGATTGCCTGGTCCTGGCTACTAGAGATGTCCCAAAGTTGTAGTACTGTACAGTTCTGTTTGTATGTTAGACTCGTTGGGGGTAACAAATGTCCTTAATCTTTACATATGCAATTTTATTGTTCTCTTCTCTTTGTCAACTTTAAATTTATATGTATTTAGAAAATATTCCCATTTTCTATGCAGATTCCAGAGCACATGCATATGCTTGTCAGGTGCTCTACTTCTTTGGAGTTTTGATCAGGGGCATCCATCTGCTAGTCTTGGTTCAGCAGTCATTACCTCTGTAAGCTTCTGCTGCATGCTTATAAGTTCTGTTGCCTGTATTTGCTGTCATTTCTTGGTTATGTCCATTTTTATGATAAGCATAGAGCATTCTTGGGGGATGTAAGCATGTCTTCATTAAACCCAGCTAAGAGATATAATGACAGTTCAACATCCAGTGGGTTTTAAAATACCTTATGAAGCAATTGTCCAAGCTGAATTTGGAAATTGACCAAGCTGGGGCACATAAAGAATATATGTAATCAACTGCCATCTTCAGGAGAACCACAGTGCCAGCAGTCCCCAGTGATTGTTGGGAAGATTTTTCTTAATTTAGCCATGATATAGAAGTATTTGTGGAGACACTTCCATCCACATATCTTAAATTTTTTGTCCTCTAGTGCAGGAGCATAGAAGTTTCAGATAACAAGGCCATTTCTGATGTTCTATCTGCATTTTTAATGATCTCTCCCACACTGATTTAGTTTTTTGTATTTCTGCATGTTTGTGAGACATCAATGCCCTGTGGAGGCCAGATACCCTTGGATGCCCCACTGAATCTTCATTCTTAAAGTGGCTAATTAATTGGATAAAGTCAGTTTCCCTCAGGGCTACATTCTTATAACATTCCATCTGTCTCATGGACAAGTTCAATCCCTGGTATTCTGGTGGACTATCTGTGGAAGGGCATATTTTGCCTTCAGCTCTTGCCATTCTAATATTATTCTGTTATCCAACATCTGATATCTGTGTCATAGCTGCTTTTCCAGCATTCCTCCTTGGTTTCTGCTTTGTGGATAGCCTATTGGTAGAGCAAGTTTCCTCAAATGGCTTAGGGGTGGGGTTTTAAATAAAGTTCCCAGTTGCTGCAAGAGTGGTTTTATTGGAGGAGGATGTCCTAAGGAGGCATGCCTGAGAATAGCTAAGTCCAAGTAATCTATTCTAGGTGGGATATCACATCTCCCTAATATCTCTTTCCATACTGCTTTGCAGGTGTTAGAGATGATCATCCCTATAGTGAAGGTGGTAGCTCCCCAATAAAGTTGAGTATCCAGGATCAATATTCCTCAGATGCCCAGGTAATGCCAGGTTTTCCCAAGCCACGCTGGGAGAGTCTCCTCCCCAGATTAAGGTTTTAAGTAGTTTTATAATCTATTTTCTAAGCGGTTGAGGTGGAGGGGAGGTCTGGCCTTGCATCGCATATAACAATGGGGTAGGGCAAACCAATTTATTGCCTTAGCCTTCTGATCTAGGTCCAAAGGGAGTAGTTTCCAATTCTGGAAATGTACTACTTTGTGATGAATTTCCTGATAGGTATGAGTAACTGACTGTTGTCACGTATCTGTGATCCATAATCCTAAATATTTTAATTTGTTGTTCTCAAGTAAGAAGGGAGAACTAAACATCAATTCCTGCTGAAAGTTTAAGTTGAAAGTAACTGCTTTTGTTTTCTGTATGTTGGCAGTATAGCCTGCACAACTTCCACATGTTTTAATTATATGAAAAAGGTTGTTAAATCTTTTGCTGGACCAGAGCATGTGAGTAGGAGATCATCGACAAATAGAGATTTTTAGCTTATCTGAACTCCTTGTATGGGAGATTCCCTAATTGCCTGAGCAAATAATGTCAAATAATATGCAAACTGCAGAGGAGACATAGGACAGCCTTGCCTGCTGTACCTTGTAATCTCAAATGTGGAGGATAACCCTGCAGAAATCGTCACTACTGCTGTCACACTTACATAGAGGCTATGCATGAGTTTAATAAATGCATTAGGAAAGGCCATTCTTTTCAAAACACTATAAAGGAAAGACCAGTCCACCCAAACGAATGCCTTCTCCATATCTAACCTTAGCAAAAAGAGTTGCTTCTCTGTTTCATGAGAGTCACACAAAATACATATAGTATATAATATGTTATTAAATTTGGCATCACTTTACAAAGCCACATTGGTCTATGTGAGTTAATGTCAGCAGAAATGTTTCCAGTCTTGTGTCAAGAATGGTCATGAAGACTTTGTAGTAAGGTTTCAGCATGGAGACTGGATGGTAAGATTCAGGGAACACTGGATTCTAACTCTCTTAGTATAGAAACAATAACTCCTGCTTCCAAGACCAAGGGAGGCTTCTCCCTCTAATATCCTATTCATCTGAACCCTCCATTTCTGCAGTAGGTCTTCATTATATATTTTTCACAAATCCCATGGGATGCTATCAGATCCTGGAGACTTACCTGTGGCTTGATATTTGTATGTTTCCTGTATTTTTTGCCTCTCAGATGGGGCAACAATTCTGTCCCTCTGAGTCTTTGTCAATGTATTCAAGGTAATCCCACTTAGAAAATGTTCTGTTTCTTTAAGGATCAGTATCTCAAGAACCTGAGTGCTATAATGTTGTGCATAGTAGGCTCATACAGTTTTCAGTATTCCCTCTGGAATAACCTGCCACTGCTTTGGTGTAGTTTCCCAAAGTTTTGTTATTCTTGTTATAGCCTGTTATTTAAGCTTAAGTGTAAGTATCCTAAGGGCTTCTGGGGTGTTTGCAAAAGTGACATGTTTAGTGGTTGATTTATAGCATATAACTTTGTTATCCATCTTGTTTTGCAATTCTGCTTTAATTTCTCTAAGTCTGATTGATTTAGCTTAATTTCTGTGCCCCTGGCACAACTGTAACACCCACTATGCCCCCCATAGGTCTCTATACTGTTTGTTTTTGTCCTGGTTTGTTTAGATTCCTGTTGCATGGTTTGTTTGATTTTACTTTTGACCTCATCCCTCCCTTCAGCAATTACCTCTTGCATTTCAGATAAATGTATTTTTATTGCCACAGTTAACCACTTAATGAAAGACTTTGCTCAAGCAAGTATGTTGGAAACCTTCAATGTTTTAGAAACATTTTCTCAGTCTTCAAGGTCAAGAGGACCTGCACTGGAGTATGATTTGATAAGGAGATATAATTTCTTTGATTAAATACTTCTCCTTGGCGATATCTATCTATCTATCTATCTATCTATCTATCTATCTATCTATCTATCTATCTATCTATAGGTTCATAGGTTCATACTAGGCTATCTGCCCAAGGGCATTTATAAGCCTAGCCCATAGTTATTTGGCTTTCGCCACCCCTTTAGTTTGAATAAAACTATGCCTATTATTTTGCTGTGCCTCTGTCAAGCAGTGACACTGAAGTAATCCCTGGGGTATATCTTCGATCCCCCATCCATTGGTCAAGATTCCTCTTGAACAAGGCCATCTATCTATATATATAGATAGATACATATATAGATATTTGGATCTACTTTGGAAGCTAGAACTTTCAAGACGAGAACATTGAATTTTTGAAAGTTATAAACTTCAATTAAAAAAAAATAAAAACAAAAATGTAATTTTTATATTTCTACAGGGGGACAAGCGTCCCTACACCCCCACATAACCTGCTAATTAAATATACCATCTCCGAGATCGCACTATAATGAACAGAATGGTAAATTTCCCATTCCATGCTGAAAGGCGATCTCCATTTAAACCGTTCGAAGCTTCAAAACTTCAATATATATATATATATATATATATATATATATATATATATGTGTGTGTGTGTGTGTGTGTGTGTGTGTGTGTGTGTGACAGACTATTTTTTTTATATCTTGAATGGTGTACTACCTGTGTCTCTAACATCCACCCATCCCACTGATGCTAAGTAGGTTTTGAAATCTACCCTGGCTCATAATGTGTATCCTGCAGTGGCCACCTGAGACATCTGTCAGGGAAATTATAGCATTCCAATCACCCATTAATAAGGTTGTTCCTTCCACAAATGCAGCTATGCAATTAAGAATTTTTTGATTTCAGTGAGCTTGTGCCCTGGAGGTAAGTATATCACAGCTATGGTAAAGATTTCATGTCCCCATCTAACTTTTATTGCCAGAAAGTGACCCTCAGTGTCTGAGATCTGGCCTGTGATGCCCATCATGGTATATTTGTGTAATAGAATTATTACTCCCTTTCTTTTTGCCCTAGGATAGGAAGAGAAGTCAGCTATGTTGTGTTCCCCTCTTTGCAGCTTTTTATGTTCCTCTTCATCAAGGTAAGTCTCCTGATGGGCTATTATGTCCGGTCATAGTTTATGGATATAGGAGGAAATACTTCATCTCTTCACAATATCGTTTACACCATTAACATTCCATGTAGGAATAGACCAGGATTTACTATAATGGCAAGTCATGTAGCCTTTCTAAATAAAATCCCTGTGTTGTGGGAGTGGCTCACTTCACTTAACTCATTCCTCTGGCTCCCCAGTTGTGCCAGGAATTGTGAAATTGTTAAACATGTTTCCCTCTTCTTAATATTGACTAGCCCAAACTGTCTACTAGACAAATGGCAAAACAGACAAACATAATCATG
The DNA here is from genome assembly GCF_019279795.1 of Protopterus annectens. NCBI lineage: Eukaryota > Metazoa > Chordata > Ceratodontiformes > Protopteridae > Protopterus > Protopterus annectens. The sequence goes on along the minus strand of NC_056742.1, from coordinate 26,286,726 downwards.
CAGATTATGGACAAACATTATCTTACAATAGTAACTTCCTAGGAGGGAGTCATGCTCCATTAGCCTGCCAAGCTAGCCAACATTTTTGAGCTAAAATAACTAGCAAGCATAACACAAATGCAAAGGGAAAGGTATGGTAGCTCAGGATGCCTATCTCCCCACAGTTGGTTATTCCTCATGAGATTGTAAGCACCTCAAAAAAGCAAAACATGTTTTTAAGCATTGTTTTTAACATATCATGTAAAATATCCACCATATCATCACTGGATTATTTCAAATGCATTCCAAACAGAGCTTCTAATGGCCTGTTGCCTGAGCTGTGGAGATTACCTGTGCAATTAATTGCTAAATGTTATACAAAATTATATTTTGTGTCCTAAGAAATTATAACCCTTCTTTAAAAGTCGGCGCAGTGGTGCAGCGGTTAATGCTGTCGCCTCACAGCAAGAGGTTCTCTGGTTCGATTCTCGGCTGGGGTGCCTTCTGTGTGGAGTTTGCATGTTCTCCCTGTGTTTGCGTGGGTTTCCTCCGGGTACTCTGGTTTGCTCCCACATTCTAAAGACATGCTTCTGGAGCATTTCTCCCCAGGCCTCCACTGAAAACAGGATCTCTGGAACCTAGTCGGACTTTCCCAGTCAACAAATGTTAAACAAAATAAATAAATAAATAAAAAATAAATAAAAGTAATCAGGTTGGAGTTCTCTGGACTTCCATAAGAATCGTAGCTTTGTCCTTTAGTGCCAATTGCTTCTTGAACAATGGAAACAGATTCTGTATTCCCAGGGTTGGACTATAGGACCTGAAGGGTGAAGTAGTGAGTATGGAGTTTCATGGACCACAATGTGCCCTTTCTATTCGTATCTGAGCTTCCTCCATATTAGTCTGTGCACTCAACATCCTTTTACAAAGCTAGGGAAATCTCTATCCTACATGCATTCTCAGATACCCACTAATCTTACATTTTTTTCTTTTAGCTTGATCCTCAAAGTCTATTAATCTCACCTCGATGATATTCCGGTTTCCTTTCCAATCGTGCAGTATGCTGGTGTGTTTCATCTTCCGGTGATCGAATGGTATCCAATTGAGTGTTTAGTGCTTTTCTTGTTTGACTTTCCTCAGTTCTAGCAACATACATTTGCAGAGTCTACTTCACTTCCCCTATTTTCTACAAGATCTTTGTAAGTTCTGGTTGTTGGATAGCTGGGGTCTTGTCTGGCCAAGGTTCCACAATTACTCATGGTTCCACGTGTTGCTCAGGCCCAGATTTTGTCACCAGTCCAAGTGATAAAAAAGGAGTTAAACAATATGAAAAATCTGTTTTATTCTTCATATGCTGGTCATTGAGTCTTTTGATATGGTGATACTGTGTCATCACCTGGCAGGATCAGTTTTCTGCTGGTGCTTTAAACAAAACATTTCTGCTGGTGGTAGAGTATCCAAGTTGTCTGCTCATATCTCAGTTGCCATACTGACAGTGTGACACTTTTTTTTTTCAATCAAATTTACTTTAGGTCAAATGAACTATATATAAATATAATAAAAGAACACAACGCAAATTGTCAAATACAAATAGGCAGACAAATATTTAATGTGAAGGCTGAAACACCCGCAAGCAAAACCAGTTGTATTTCAACTAGGTTGAACATCTGCTATGCTGACATCTTAAAAAATTAACCCATATTTTAAACAACTCATGTGGGAAATGGAAAATATATTAAACACTCACTTTGCTAATTCAGAACAAACTTCATGTTGCATAGAAAATCATCAATAATCACCACTTTAACATACAAATGCATATACACATCAGTATATAACACCATTTTATATGAAAACAATAGTTAGAGGAGTATAGTTTAAGCAATCTACTCATCAAAAGAAAGAATGGCACATACTGGTAGACTGATGATATCATTACAAGATGTAAATCATTTTAAAATTCCATTAACCCACAAAAAGGCAGAGACATTTTTTATTTGATAATAACTCATTTAAACCAGCACCCTGAGTGGCACCAAGGTCGAGAAGCCACCCTTTCTCCTTAAAAAGCAAAATATGTAATTTCTATACATTAACAGGAGAAGTAGATTTCACTGTGTCAATCCAAATAAATGTAACAATAGCAGTATTATGCTGTAACGTATGTCAGACTGAGGTAGTGCATTGTCTAGACTCATTTATATGTAAAAACAATCTTTGTTTCAGAGGGCCTGAGGTTTCTCCTACATAGAAGCTGCAAATTACAAGGTGAATAACCCACTCTGTATTGCAGGTAATAAATTCTGCAATGTCAGCAATTCTATAGGTATTTATACCACAAAAAATGGTGCTCACAATATGTGAACAAATAGTACAATTTCCACATGGGAAACAACCATTTGGTTTAGTGGCTAAATAACCCCCGGGATTCAGTAAGGTTCTGTGCAGGAATAGCTTATTCCTGCACAGAAATTACCGTTTAAGAGCAGCACAGCAGCGTGCCATGCATAGTAATGAAGGCTTGCTGCCTCTGCTCCTAAACGGACACGGAGCATGCACAAGTGCAGGGGGTGTGTCTGAGAGCAGAGCTCTCACAATACCCATGCCCCTGCACTCAAGAATTGCCATTCGGCAATTACAATGAGCGAGAATGCTCATAAGGGGTTGCATACCTCCCAACTGTACAGATCTTTGCAGAATGTCCAAATTTTTCACCCATATAGTTGGCCTGTACCCCATTTGTCCGAAGAAATGCTGGGATGATGTCAGGATTGAAGTCATTAAATAATGGCATACATTTGAGTTTCAGACACTAAATCTGTCAGAAACGTTATATTAAAACAAATCCTGTTACTTTAGCAACTTACCTAAGTTTATAAGAGCAATATTTAAAATATGTCCCTAGTTGTACCTCATTTTGTCAAGCTTTGTCCAGATATGTTGCATGAAGAGGTTGAGAGGTATGGGGGGAGTTGCTAGGATGCTTGCCAAATGTGCAGATGCACGCCGGAGTCCACAGCAATGTGTAATCTGTCCCTTCCTAGAGAAAATAACAGCAGAGAATTTTTTTTTTTATCAAACAGATTAAATGTAACCATAGGTACGCGGGTTTGCTCATTGCTTAGCTATGCATACTGTAGCATAAATAACACAAGAAGATAAATAGCAAGATACATTCAGTTGAGGTACTACTGTAATAGTGTAGTGGTCAGAGTATTAGATTTGCGAGCAGTCATTCCTTGTTCGATCCTCACTGTAGTAAATTCCATTTTCCATGTGAAAGCAATATGTGAACATCTTTTTGCTGTATAACCTACTAAATAACATATACTTGTAAACTGGAGTACTGCATTAAGTGCAGATGTGAGGTGTTATTGTAATAATGTGGTAAAATCCACAGATAAACATAAGTGCCCCATACAATATATGTACACATGAATCAGGGATACTAAACAAAGTTATAATGTGTAATGAATGATAAATCCATAGGATGTCCAAATCTACCACTTTCCCAAGAACCATGTTTCATTTCTTTCTAAATTAGTGCAGTGGTAAGCGAGAGTAAGCACTTTTAAGCAGTAGTAAGCAGGTTTAAGCCTGTTTGCACAGGGGTAAGCAATGCACACACACAGGATAAGCAATTTTGAAGCTAACTTTCTGTAAGCATATTTAACTGGAAGTTAGCCTTCCTTTCCGTTCGTCAAACCTGCACAAATCCGCTTACAACTGCTTAAATGTGTCTTAATCACTCCAACAGCCCCTGTTCTGCCCAGCAACAAAATAAACAGGCCTTGCAGGTCTGGGACCCAGGACCCTGTACACTATAGTCACAGCAGTTAATCAGTAAGCCAAGACAGCTGTACCTAACGTTCAGGTATACCCAAACAGATCCCCACAATAGCAAAATCACAATTTACATGTGAAAGGAATCTATACATAGTTTTATGTTGTATAACCTACTACATAACATATATATGTGAACTGGAGTACTGCATTAAGTCCAGATGTGAGGTGTCATTGTAATAAAGTGGTGAAATCCCCCAATAAACACAAGAACCCCATACAGTGTACGTACACATGAATCATGGCTACCAAACAAATATATAACATGTAATGAATGATAAATCAATGCCAAACAGCAAATAGTGTGCAAATATAAAAAATAAGCAACGCTAAGCATTTCACACCTCTGCTTACTAAGTGTAAGCAATGCATAGCCCAGCTAAATCGATGTGCCATTGGTATACCCCTTTAAGCAATTCCTACTCGTTGTAAGCACTAAATAAGCTACAAATTACTACAGCACTCAACTTTCCTCACTTGTCTAGAGGAAAACAGTTTCTAGTACTTAATAAATAGCCACCTATCCAGGCATGTCTAAGGGTCAGCTCCCAATATTTTCTCCTGTATACCTGATGAATCTGGGCATCTTGGAGGAATGCAGCAATTGCCTCATGTACATAAACAATCCTCTCCTCCTACCACCCAACACTACAACCTGTGAGAGATGCACTTACATAGCCAAACTGGAAGCAAAGCTCTCTTCACCCAAGACTAGACTAGACAGTCAAGAGGAGAAGGAAAACACTTGTGCCACACCACAATCATCACATAGTTCCTCAAAACTTACACCATCAAAACACACACATAGAAACACAAAACACACACCTATATTCATGGAAGCTCTCAATAAAAATCTGCCCAAGCAACAGGGACCTCCAAAGCAGAAACACAAGCAACCTCCAGCCCCAGTAGAGCCCAAATAACACATAGCCCACAAAATCAGTGTACCACTCAGCCACAACCCATAAGGCATAACAACGTACCCAACACTCTAGTCATAGGTGGCTCTATAGACAGGCACACTGATGTTCCACTCAGCAGGCTAAACAAGGAGAACGTTACTGTCAGCTGTCTGTCGGGTGCCAGGATCCACCACATAATGCATGCACTCAGGTCACTCCACAACAAGTATAACTATGACTCTGTCATTATCCATGTTGGTGTGAATGACTTGAGACATACCTCCCTGGACTACATGAAATGAGACATGGAGGAGCTCTCTGATCTTGTATCCCAGGCACATATGACCCTAGCCCTGAGAGGATCCTGCCATCACCCAGAATGATACCACAGTACAAAGACAAAATGATTGACTTCAACAATTGGATAAGCTTCTGGTGTCATTTTAAGGGGATCCAGTATCTGTCTGCCTGGGATGACATGATCAACAGTCCACAATGTTTTGCCAGAGATGGCCTGCATCTGTTGCCCTTGGGATTCCGGATACTAGCTAAGGTTCTTGCCAACCCTATAGTGCCTTTTTTAAGCAAGGTTCGAATGACAAATTCACCACTGTAACAGGTACAATCAAGCAAAATATGAAGGTAATGCTACTCAATGCTATAAGTCTAAACCTCAAAAAGTACTCACTCGAGGCACTCCTTAAAATGGAAAACATCGACATCTATGCAGTGACAGTGACCTTGTTCAAGGCTCCAGAGAGCAGCCCTGCATTACCAAGTTATAATTCATACCACACCTTTTGGCCACCTAACCTGGACCGAAACATTAAATGTGGAGGAGTGTCCATATCCATTAAAGATATCCAGAATCTCCAGGCTAGTTGCTCAGCATAATGCATCCAAGATTATCCAAGTGCAACTAACTTTGGGCAAGACCACAGTCTAAATTGTAGCTTGCTACAGCTCCTCAACTATGCCCCAGGATTCCCACTCCACATTTCTTGATACACTGGAAAATAGGGTACAACCTAACACCCTAATAATGGTTGATTTCAACTACCCCACCATTAATTGGGAAAACTGCTCATGTACCAACTCTTTTGCTCAACGTTTTCTGGAATTCATAAATTCCAGCACCATGGATCAACTTATCCACACCTCCACCAGGAGCAGCAATATCTTAGACCTGTTCATTACCAACATGTGCAACTGGTGTTCCACACCAGAAGTCTGCTCCTTGTTGGTCAGATCCGACCACAAGCTAATCACCCTAGACATCCATAGCCTGCCCCCACCCTCCATTAGGGAAACCATGGTAAAAACTTTTTCCAAAGCCTACTTCACACTTCTTAAGACAGAAGTGGCAAATGTCATGACACCCATGCAGACGGACAACAAAGGTATGACTGCTGAATCCTACATAAATGCACTTTATAAGCACTTACACAAGTGCTTGGATCGTGCAATCCCTGACAAAACCAAGATGCTATCCTCCAAAAAAAGGAAGCCATTCTGGTGGTCCCCTGCCATAAACAAACTCTACAACAGAAGAAAGAAACTGTTGCAAAAAAGAGTAAAATCCCATGATTGGAGGAACCTCCTGGTCAGCCTCAGTAAGAAGCTGAGATCCCTCATAAAATCCTCCAAAGCTAGTTATGAAAACAAAATCGCCACTGATTCTAAGGACAACCACAAAGCATTCTATAGCTATTGTCAAGAATCTCAATGGCAACACTCAGATCTGCTCTGAGTTACAGCACAATGGCACTAAATATACAGAACCAACTGATATTGCCAACATCCTGGCAGATAGGTTCAGTGCTAACTTTACCTCCCCCTCACCCCTAAAGGGCCCATCTCTATACCAAAAGAATGCAAAGTTCCTGTAATTATGGCTGCACAGGTAAAAACCACACTCTCCAAAGCTAAGAATACAGCATCTATGGGAACTGACAACATCCCAGGCTGTGTTCCACATGAATTACAGAATGAACTGGCACCCCACCTAAGTACCATGTTCAATCATAGCCTTACCTCAGGCTTTGTGCCCAGTGAATGGTGCATAGCAACAGTCATCCCACTCCACAAAGGGGGAGCCACCACAGACCCCAGGAACTACCGCCTCATTAACCTGATGAGCCTGGTCCACAAGGCTATGGAACGTATCATCATGGAACTTATAAACAATGATATTGGTAATCTCCAAACTCTGGAACCCACCCAGTTCGGGTTTGTAACAGACAGATCATGTCTCCTAAACCTGATAGACTGCTTTGAAGCAGTCACCAAAGACATAGATGAGGATAAGGTGGTTTACACAGCCTATCTAGATCTCGCCAAGGCTTTCAACACCATCCCCCACTCAGAAATTGCAGATAAACTCACTAAACTAGGTATACATTCCTATGTCACAATGGGTTGCAACTGGCTCACTGACAGAACCCACTTGTATAAATTGCTAAACTTTTCAGTTTCTAGTTATTACTTCTGATGAAGTTCCATTAGACTATGGAACGAAAGCACTCACGTTTTTTTAAAATAAAGTGATTTAATTTGAAGACATACTTTCGACTACGCAGTGATTTCTCCATAACCTTCAGTCTGAAGCTTATTGTTTTATATATATATATATATATATATATATATATATATATATATATATATATATATATATATACACACACACACACACACACACACACACACACACACACACACACACACACACACACACACACACACACACACACACACATATGTGTGTGTGTGTGTGTGTGTGTGTGTGTGTGTGTGTATGTCTACATATATACAAACATACACAAATTTATATAAATACATGTCCCCAGTTGTTGAATGACAGTGCTGCACAATATGTGTGAGGAAACATTACACATATCAATGCACACATATATACAGCAGTAGGTGGGTCCAAAATGGACAGTTATGTCAAGTGTGAACCCCATGTTGGGAACACACTGCCCTTGTTTTTGAAAGTGGGATTGGTAATTTGGGGAAGGATAGTAGGTATATTTGGGGAGGTAGGTTGGGTTGGAAGATAGACAAGACAGTATACAGGGGAGGTATATGACACATGTGGTGGGTAAACACCTTGGATGGGGAGTGTTATCTGAGATGTGGAAGCCCATGAGCCCCCATATGGAAACAATGGGACCAAGGTCCCCTCCCATGGGCAGTCATAACATCATCTTCACTGTCCTGAAGGTGCCTTAGCGGGGGCTGAGCAGGAGGAGCAAGTGGACCCTGTGATTGTGTACTGAGGGCCTCAAGGTGCTGTAGCACATCCCCCAAGGTTCTGTGGAGCTCCCTATGCACCAGACCCTGGACCTGACTTTGGGTGACAGGATCCTGTTTGTGTATGCTCCCGGGGGGTGAACACCATCCCCCGAGGTGGTTTCACCTGAAGGTAGTGTAGGACCAGTAGATGAGGAGGTCCCAAGGTGGGTCCCAGATGTGATGTGGCCCGGTAAAATGTCCAGATGAGGTGGGAGAGGTGGTTCTGCCTGCAACTGTTTCCCAAACATGCTATTGTGTCACTGTTATGGAACATATGTAGGTAGTAGTAGCCTACACATTCCGGGATTTTGTCTAACAGCAACCATAGATATCTCCATTAACACAAAACAACAGATGTGCAGCAATCACATAGCAAACAGGACACATGCATATATGGAACCATAGTGGCACTTACAGTATCATGCAGGTGACATTGTCCATAACAGGCCACCAATGATAGTGTCCTCATAGGGAACATGACTACAAACACATAGCACAAAGTGTTGTACAATAAGAAATATGTTCCAACGTTAGGTCTTCTGTAGACATACCTGCTGAGTTGTGTGATCATATTGTTATTGCAGCTATGATATCCTTGAAGTATGAGGTCCTCAGACCTTTTTCCCTCTTTATGCCTTTCAGGCAATATGTCCAAGGAGAGACTGCCTATGTACAAAACAGAGGAGAATGATGTCATCATCACATACCTGGTGTAGTACTACAACACCCTGTTTGGGTGTACAGCCCATGATCTGCAGGAGAGGACCACCCTGTGAAATGATCTTGTCCACAGGGTAAACAATGCTGGCCTGCATAACTGCAGTTATGAGCAGGTCTGACATTGATGCATTGATCTACTCCACCATGCTCGTCAGCATGCTGCTGTGGTTAGGTGGTACCAGCTTGCAACAGGGGGGTCATGCCATCTAGACCCCCAACACATATTGAGGAGCTCCTTGCCAGCCTCAGGTCACCTGCCCACCTGCAAACACAACACCCGGCAGAGAGCGTAGTGGAGGTGGGTGCTACCCACACAATGGCAGATGAGCGTGCAGGTAAGGCCACAGGGCACATCAGTAGACCACTGTTGCATATCCATATGCATCTGTACAGTTAGATCATACATATGTGAGATGAAATATATATAGTCTGTTGCTGCGTTGTAGTAATAAACAGATGTGCATAATCTGTAGTATTGTGGGTTTGTACTGCTGATGTACTGTAATGTTGCACCCACCCAGTACCAATGCCACAGGTTTGGCTACTGACATCACATCTCTCACACAATTATGTAGGTCCCTCTGGTATACCTCCAGGGCAGCAGCCTGTAGCTTGTGGGTATGGTGTTTGTTCAGCTTTGCCAATACACCAGTCATGTTATGGCCATGGTATATTGCATGCACACATTTAACACACCTAGTTATAAAGCATGCTGTACATGTTCCTGTATTGTTGCTGTTAACTGCACTGCATCACAGTGGTCACCATGTTGGTGTATCTGAAGGGTATGTAAAACTCCTGCAATATAACTAACAACTTGTCATTGCAAGATGTGTGCTCAGAGATGAACATAATGGTGGGACAAATGGCCTACAGTAGGGACATGTCTGAAACATCACCCTTATACAGTGCTACACAGTGTATATATCACTATTACAATGGCAACTGTTACATATCTACACTACAGCATATCAGAATACTGCATTCTACAACCATTGCATCCTGCAATGTGGTCCTAGCATAAGCAATGAACGTGTAATATGGAATCCTATGTTAGGACAGAAAATATGGGGAATACATACCTTCAGAAACACTGGAAGCATATGTGTGCATACACTCCAGATAACATATTGTGGAAGCAGTTTTGAGGTACTGACAGCATGCATTCTTCATGAGTATGGACATTCCAGCAAGTACAGGTCCTCAATATCACACCAATACATGGTCTGCTGTCCAAGACATTTGGCCATCAGATGTGCCCACTTACCTGTAACAGAGGCAGGCATGACTTGCACACATCTTAAAAGCCATGGAATGGATCCCATACCCAACAGGTAGCACCCAGGAGTTGGACATGTAGCCTTACCTCACCATTGCATATACCATGGCAAACAGTGAAGACAGTCATGTATATGGCGAGGATGTATGGGACAGGATTAATGTAGAAAAAAAACAGATGGCCATCCAAGACAGATGATGACACATGTTGCAAACTGGTCATGCAGGCTGCCTAGTAACATGCCACAACACTGAGGGAGTTGCAGGACTGTCTAGCAAGTACTGGCTGTGCAGTACCTGTGTCAGCAATTGCTTGGTCTCTGCATATGTGTGGCCCATGGGTTAGGGTAATCAGATGGGACATTTGTACCACAGGAAACATCAGCCAGGCCTCTCTACAGGTAGTATATGCATAACAGCAAAGGTCCCCAAAAAGCATGCGTTGCAGTGTGTACTGGTGTACCAAGACCACGTTGGAAACCTACAGACAGTATCAATTAAGATACATGTGCTGCACAACAACATGTGCTGCACAACCAACACCTCACCCCCACCTCAGGCTGACCATCCCCAGTGTACCTTGCTGGTGCCAGTGTACAACTGTATGTTTGCCATTCATTAGCAGAGACTAGGCCAGTACACATGGTGTCCAGTGTTTGGGACACTGCAAAATGACACACATGTGTAGGCCATAGTTGTCAAGCATCTACAAAAAAGGCTGAGGGTGGGGGGGGTGGCATCATGAAACACAACAGTACACTGAAGCAGAGATCCAAAGGATGCTACGAATATCTGTATCTGCCAACAGTCAAAGTCAGGAACTGTTCTAGACATAACCCTGACTACACAGCAATAGTGACGGCACTGTGTGACCTCCAATGGATGTGCACATGAGTTGACCTTGCAATCATGCAGATTTGGGAGACATTTTTAGGGCAGAGTGGCCAAATACTGGCACATGCAGATGGCCCATGCTAGTATACCCCTGTCAGGAATAGTGACTGCTGTAGTACAAATAACAGTAGGTACAACAAACCATCATGATAAGGGTGTGCGCACATATGCACCCACAAATTGTATGCATCTCAATCAGCATCTGCACAACTAACACATTTGTTTGACACTGCATTTGATTGCACAGGTCATATGTCACATATCAGGTTTATTTAATGTTAACATATGCAGTAATGTGGCCCCATGGCATATCAAGGAAGAGGGTGCCATATAAATAAGGGTGTGTACACTCCCCATAGCCATGGTGAGGTTTAAGGGTCATCAGTGTAATTGTATTTTATTGGCCATATATGCACCACTGATGATGAGATCTGTAAATCAGACATCAGGCATTCACAAATTACATCTATCCACATATCACAAAGACACCCATCACATCAACTGTATATACTAATTGCCTATTGAAAACCATAAAGAAAACGGGCCCTATATATTATTAAAATGTCTTCCTCAATACCTCCCTATAACTAACAAATGTTATAAATAATATGATTCTGTAAGGAGACATTTTTTGAAGTGAAAATATTTGCTTATATGTTTAATGTACCCACATCTGTAAAATCTATCATGTATAAAATTGCTTAAATATGTATTGTACCTGTATCTGTAGAATATTGTTATTTTATATAAATTTTACTGTGTTTTCGAGGAGGTTTTATCCCCGGGCCTCTGCTAAAAATGGACATATATCCAGCTGGACTAGCCCGGTCAACAAATGTAAAATAAATAAAATAAAATAAATCATCCCAGGTATGTATCAGACATACACATATGGGTGATGAGCAGCAGAGCAAACAGAACTGACACACATATACACCATCAGCAATGGTGTGTACACCTGTGAGTTATGGTGCACAGTACATGCCAGGGTGCTGAACAGGTGCACAACAATACTGTGTTCATGGGTGCAGTGTGTTCCAGGGGAAGGGCCATCACCTACTAACAGAACCCATGCTTCACAGATATGTATAATGTTGCTAGCAGGATTGACTATAGCTGCACTGCATGCTGTTGAGTGCTATATGTCATGCATGTTGACAGATGGGTAATGAGAGGTCTGTGTGTAATATCTTTGTGCAACCTCACCTGTAAGTGTGTGTGTGTGTGTGTGTGTGTGTGTGTGTGTGTGTGTGTGTGTGTGTGTGTGTGTGTGTGTGTGCACGTGTGAGTATGGACAGTAATTTGTCTGTAAGTGCTGTCTGGTGGAATGGAGGGGGGTTGATGTATGTAGAATGCGTGTATGTATGTGTATGTGTGTTTGTGTGTGTGTGTGTGTGTGTGTGTGTGTGTGTGTGTGTGTGTGTGTGTGTGTGTGTGTGTATGTGTGTGTGTGTGTGCCCATGTATGCATACGTGTGAGTGTGGGGTTGTTCATACCTCTCAACTTCCCTTTGAAGTCGTGCAGTACATGGACATTGGCAGGCACATGAGACACCAGGAATACATTTCTGACATGCAATCTCAGGACTGCTGATAGTATAATAATGTCTGCAGCATTAAACATGCATTGGGAGGGAAAACTAGATACCAGGGATACTGTTTTAATTGCAATCAGCTGAAAGTTGAAGGAATATCCATGTATGCAGCACTAAAGATGCATTGGGGAATTACTAGACAACACCAGAGAGTGTTTCCAAATATTGCTGTAGTCACCATAAAAAGTTAAAAGAGCAACAGATCTTGCATCTACTGAACAATAGTTACATATGACATTCCAGTGAGTGACATTATTGAGTGACTGTAGTAGCCCATAACATATGGGGGTCATGCTCAAGATGTCTGGACAAAACCAGGGTGAACACTGGATGACATCAGGGAGTCTTTGAAAAAGCAACTCAAATCAAGTTAAAGAGGTAATGGAGTAACAAGTCATGTTTTGTGATTACTTTTCTAAGCAATTAGAAGAATGATACGTTAATGATTGGTATTATCGACTGTAATTATTCAAGACTGATGTAGTATGGGGAACTTAAGAGAAAAAATAGGGACATTCTGTAAACTCAGGGACAGGTAAGTAGTATGGTGGAATGTCAGTGTGTGTGTGTGTGTGTGTGTGTGTGTGTGTGTGTGTGTGTGTGTGTGTGTGTGTGTGTGTGTAATGTTAAGCAATGACATACAGGTCTTAAAGTGCATTTCTTGTTTTCCCCTTCACAGGTGGTGAGGTGGCTCAGGGTCCCTCCTGCAGTCAATCTGATGTTGGTGTCCATACAGACACTGAACATGATCTATTCCAAAAACACAGCTGTGAGGCAGTTGACAAGTTCTCAGTCACAAATACAAATCAAAAAAGAAAACTGGAAACACTCTAAAATGCCAAGTAGTTTATTTCAAATTCACAAGCAAACTTTCACCTTCAAGGCTTCCTCAGGCTAAATAGATACTATCAATTAAATAATCTAATTTAAATACACATTAAAAATCACATGATTCAAGTTACACACTCTGATGGAACATATTTAAATAAGGTTTTAAAGTAAAACTATCATTAAGACCAGGTGGTACATATGCTCTCATTCTTAAAATCCATCTCATCTCCTCATTCTCAGTTAAAAGCTTTATGTTCCCACCCACTCAATGGTCTATAAATCACTTTTAAAATCATAAATTTAAAAACATGTTGATCACTCTTCTCAACCATGTCTAATTTCACTAAAGTGACAGGCTATATGCTCTTTAAATGTTCTGTTTGTCATACCCACATAAAAATCATCACAGATGGCACACTTAGCTAAATATATCAAATTTCTTGTATTGCAGAATCTATTTCACCTGAGGAAGCCTTGAAGGTGAAAGTTTTACTTTTAAATTTGAAATAAACTACTTGGCATTTTAGAGTGTTTCCAGTTTTCTTTTTCTTTTTAGACACTGAAAATTATGATAGGTGTGTTGAGGCACAGGCGGGGTTGTCAGGGGCTGAAGCTGCTCCATCGTTTGACATCCCACTGCTATCCACCCCATCCCCGCACACAGTCACAATGCCTATACATACCCCATCACCAGTGGCCATAGCTGAGGGACAGTTGGTGGTTTGTGGCATGGGACAGGACAGTGTGGTATCTATGGCATGTGTGTCTGGACACAGCAGCCATAGCTGGATGCCCGGTGGGGTACCACATAAGCAGATGTACAGAGGTGCTCATTGGAGGGCTGCTGGTCATTGTGTCCCTGGCAGAAGTGCCACATCTGGTACCACCAGATGCATGTGTCAGGCCATCATGGAGACGCAGGCACGTATGGAATGGTACATCAGACAGAGTCTGAGGCTGCAGAGGGCTAATCATTCAGCTGTTACTGACAACATCCGTGATCTTGCAGGTGCCCTCCATTATTTTTTAGAGGTTATAGATAGACGGTTGGGTGAGATGGTGGGAATCCTCGACCGTGAAATGTCCATGCTCAAGCATATGGTGGGAGTGGTGTGACGGCCACATGGACGTAGGCCAGCAACACCAACAGCTGGAGGTTGATGTGGATGTGACAGAAAACAGAGCTGCTCCCGTAGTGGCAGTACCAGCCCCAGCACTGTAGGAGGGGGTGCTGTCCACACCACACCACTGCAAGCGATGTGCACGTGGCCCTGGGCAGTCCCAGGATGGACCCGGATCCAGAGGACATGTCATCATCAGGGGAGAGTAGCATATCGTGGCTTGCACCTGGTGGTGGTCCGTTTAACCCCTGGCAGGCACAATTCTCATGTCCGTGGCCAGAGACGGTGAACTGCACACCCTGCCAGGCACGGTCTTCAGCTGTCCAACAAACACCTGTGTAGCGCAGCCACATGGCAGTACTGTGTGCATGCATACTCACACACAATACAAACAGAGCTACAGCAACCCCTTGCCTATATACACCAAATCACCACGGCCAAATTAATAATTAAAACCCCTCACTCACATACATGGTGTCAAATGTATGGCTCATCTTAGGTTTCTGGCAAACAAAAAACACACCATGTACATATGATAATACCTGTGCCACATCCCTGTCATCCATAACATTGATGCAGGGACAGGCTAATATGGTTTTGATGCACAGGGTGACTGCACTATGGTGTACCAATGTAATGCTGTGCAACATGTTGCCAGAAGTAAAGTTTAATGCTTACATGTCAGGAAGTGTAGGTGTCCAGCCATGATGCATTATAGCTGTTATTAACACTGAGTGACTATGATCTCCATAATGTATTCAGTTTGTGTTGTAGGTGTCCATGTGTTAGCAGGAGGATGGTCTGCTGTTGTATCCTACAAGAGGTATGGCACTATGCTGACACCTTGGCTGTGCCACATCCTGGGTAAAGGTGAACACATGTCACAGGTCTGTATAACAGTTACTGCATGTGCCACATGGCTAATAGGTCTGGGAGTGGTGTATACAGGTGAGTGCACAGTGCTGATGTCAGCAGCCCTTCTACATTGGACAATGGCAAGTGTACTGAATGGTACACACCACATGTTTGTGTATAACACACACAGAGGCTTTGGTGTTGATGCAGTACACAGGGAATACTGTACACAATGATGTATGTACCTGTGCAAGGAACCCATTGTAGCCTATGTAATTCTACCAAGACAAAATAGGCACAACAACACATTGGTAAATAAGCAGTCCATTATTTTAATGTCATTGGTGATGGTACTGGCAGTGTATATGTCCCCGTCCCCAATGTAGTGCAATCCTCAGCTCGGTAAACATAGGTGTGCTAGTGTGGGTGGCACAGCCCTACTGTTTGGAGGGTGAGAGGTGCTGTAAAACCGAGACAGTGTGATAGACAACTACTTAACCTGTTAACATGAACTGTACAGTATTACGGCCAGATAAGCAGGGGGAGACACTCAGCAGTAACTGCAATGATGGTGGCTGTGTCCACAAGAGCCACACCCAGCAATATACACCAACCCCAGTAATGTTGTACTCCTATACAGTGGGGAAGAGGGCATTTACACATCTACCACTAGTTGTGATGGAATGTATTTCTACAGGATGATACCAGTGAAATGTTAGCATATGCCAGGCAGTTCTCAGACAGATGACCACCTTGGATATGTATATTCTGCAAACAAAATTAGATTCCATCACATATTCACACACTCTTACTTGGCAACACTGGAACTAGAACCCCTAGCTAGGTATGTAGTGCTGCTGATGTGTGTGGCCTTACTTGAACACACCACGCAGCTTTTAGGATGAGGGGTGTTCCAGGTTACATGTTACGTCAAGAACATCCCCAGGCCTGTACAGTAGGGTAGTGGGGGATGTATTGGTTGTTTATGGACAGTGCATAGTGTGACATACTGTCATATAAACATTGACAAACACATCTCAGTCAGACACACAGAGATGTGGGCTTATCAGTGCTAACTACCTTGTCAGTAGTGTCCATTTTGTTACAGATAAGTTTCACACAGCACATGCATAACTGGGCTGGATAGTGTTACCAGTTTCCTGTATGGTTGATGGTGACAGTGGTCCCCATATAGTGGAGAATGGGACATGTACCAGGGGTACCATGGTGTAAAGACACTATACCCAGTACCCACACCCCACAGTAGATATTGTATGCATTGACAGCCATGATAACACTCTGACATACCCACCATCACACATTGACCAGGACTGCAATACAACCCCTTATCTATCCCAAGAGTGCTAAAACACAGATCTGAATCTAATGCACATGCCACAGGGATAGTAGGGTGATGCATTGTCATGGCTCATCTGTGGTCAGCAACATCACTAGCTCTAATACTGTGTGGCAATGCATATTGTATTAGGTGAATGTGGCCTCAGAATGCTGTACCCTACACATACACACACATGGACACATACACTCACTTGCCAGAACTCAGTGGGTATCCCATGCCTATCAACCCATTTGTACAACAGTGTTGTGCTGGTACTGCAAGCCCCAGGTAGCCCTTAGGGTGAAGAGTGTAAAAAAGTACATGTAATGTCTGGTACAGCAGCAGCCACATCTAACTATGGCAATAAGGGGTGCAGTGGGTGTGAAGGGCCTCAGGGTATTCTCACCTACAGGTCTACAAACACACAGACACTGATATTCTCAGTAATGCACACACACACATTTGTCAGTACTGGGGTCTTTCGGTGCAGGTGTTCATAGGTGTGCACCAGGCTTTTGTTCATGGTGAGATGGGAAGTGTAGGGTATGTGTGGACAATGGTATCATGCCACCTACCATGTTCCAACAGGCCATTTATCAGCAGATACCACAGGGGTGATCCTCAGAGTGAGAGTTACATGCAACAGCCAATCATCTGGTTGCCTCTTGCAGAGGGCCAGGGAGGTGTTCCAGTCAACATGTATGCAACATGTATTACATAACATGGTCAGTGTCTGTCTTGGAGACCTGTACCCAAGCATGTTCTGTTGACTGTGGTAGTGTAGTTGAGGTATCCATGGCATGTGGTGCATACAGGGTGTGAATTCCTGTCTGTGGCATTCATAACACAGGTGGGCAGACATGTCAGTGCCAGTCAAGCATAGATTGCCTGTAAGTAGCCAAGATGGATACCTGACATCTGCACATCTGTACAGAGAACATACAGACATCAGTTATCCAACTAGCTATATATTAGGATAAATGTGTTGACAGATAGACGTCTGACACCGATAGGTATGTCATTACTACAGGACAGCAGCCCTCACTGATGTGCTATATACACAGAAGTTTACAGTTATTTTCAACATGTCAGATCAATAGCTAGTAGGAAATATTTAAAGAGACACAGCTCACACACCAGGAACATGACAGTGGGGACTCAGAGTCCATCTCTGCATGCACGGGTGTTTGGCTCTAGTACTATATTCTGCAATCTACTCTTACATGGGAAAGCACTGTCAACAGTAGTACCATAATGATACACTACAAGCCGGTATGAAGGCATATAACCTGGGATACTACCCATGTATGTAACACATTCAAATGGAAAAGAGTGTTGTACAAGCCATGTATACTCTGGTGTCCCTGACAGTATACTCACACCCCTTGCTACTATAATGACAGCATATAGATGCATGTTATGTACATGACATTAAATACACTTATTTAAGATGTCATTACCCTGCTATTTTATCAGACCAGAATGTGAGCAGTGGTTACCAGGGATGAGCCATGATTAGCAGGTTTCAGCATTGCTGCAATATAAATGCTAAGCAGATTTGCACACTGGTAAAGCCTACATGGTGTAAGTGCCTGTACATTTAACTATACATTAGCAGTGCTTACTGTCGTGCACACCCATGCAACACTGCTTAAAGCTGCTCAAAACTGCCTTAACCACTTTGTATCCAACAGCCCATGTTCTGCCGAGCAACAAAATAACCAGGCTTTGCAGGTCTTTAACCGAGGACCCTATACACTATAGTCACAGCAGTTAACCAGTAAGCCATCACATATGTGAAGACAATTGTTGTTTTTCTAATATATCTGTCAGTACACATGCTGAATAGTAATGAACAACTGCTATGACTTCTACAATAGTCTAGTACTTGTTAGTGATATTACTTTTGAAGAAAAAAAAATAAAAAACACTGAACAGCTGGAGAAATGGTCACCATCCACTTTTACTGTGTTCCTAATACTTTGGCATCAAGCCTTCCAAGCTAAAATGTAAATGTAGTGTTTAATTTTTTTTTGTAGCACACTTTAACGAACGCGCTTTTTCGATAAAAGCCCTTTAGTTAAAGTGTGTTCGGTTACTATAGATTCGGACGTTTGCTCACTCGAGCAAACATCCTAGATCCATATATATATATATATATATATATTAATATATATATATATATATATATATATATATATATATATATACATATATGTATATATACATACATGTATATATATATATATATATATATATATATACATATATATATATATATATATATATATATATATATATATATATATATATCTATACATATATGAGTAGACATATATATATATATATATATATATATATATATATATATATATATATAAATATATATATATATATATAATATATATAGGTGTGTGTGTGTGTATGTATATGTATATAGATATATATATATATGTATATAGATAAATATATATATATATATATGTATATATGTATATATATATACAACTATATATATCCATATATACATACATATATATGTATATATATATATATATATATATATATATATATATATATATATATATATATATATATATATATATATATCCATATATTTATGTATATATGGATGTATATATATATATATATATATATATATATATATATATATATATATATACATACACACATATATCTATGCATATATATATATATATGAAAGAATATATATATATATATATATATATATATATATATATATATATATATATATATATATATATATATATAAATGTATATATATATAAATATATGATCATTTTCAAATCTAGGTGCTTAGGATTTCCCTCTCTCTTCCCCCCCTTGGCTGACCTGGTGTGACTTAGTTTGAATTCTACAGTTCTCTACAAAACGGTGTCTACAGGACTTCAATCAGTTTCTCTCAACATTTAAACAGATTGAATTCTACAGTTCCCTACAAAACGGTGTCTACTGGACTGCAATCAGTTTCTCTCAACATTTAAACAGATTGATTTCTCCAGTTCCCTACAAAACGGTGTCTACTGGACTGCAATCAGTTTCTCTCAACATTTAAACAGATTGAATTCTACAGTTCCCTACAAAACGGTGTCTACAGGACTGCAATCAGTTTCTCTCAACATTTAAACAGATTGAATTCTACAGTTCCCTACAGAACGGTGTCTACAGGACTGCAATCAGTTTCTCTCAACATTTAAACAGATTGAATTCTACAGTTCCCTACAAAACGGTGTTAACAGGACTGCAATCAGTTTCTCTCAACATTTAAACAGATTGAATTCTACAGTTCCCTACAAAACGGTGTCTACAGGACTGCAATCAGTTTCTCTCAACATTAAAACAGATTGAATTCTACAGTTCCCTACAAAATGGTGTCTACAGGACTGCAATCAGTTTCTCTCAACATTTAAACAGAGTAGGTTGCACACACAAAAAGCATTTGTTAAGCTTTCACTTACAGTGCTTTGTAATTAAGCAGGTCACCATATTGGTCAGCCATAGGTCTCTTTGTTTCTACTTGAGTGGTTGCCTCCTTCCCCTGTAACTGAAGTAAATTGACTCTTACATTAAGAGCTGTAATACTTACCTTATAGCTTTAGGACACCTTAGGAAACCTTGTAAACTGCAACAGCCTGACATTTGAACAAGTAACCCTTGTAAAAATTCCCAAACTTGTATACTGTTAGTCTTTCTTTCCTGCTAAACATAAGTGAAATTACAGTGCTGAGTGCAAGTAACATTAAAATTAAAGTACTGAGTGCAAATAACACAGTGCTGAGTGCAGATTTTAGGCCCTTACATTCAATTTATCTGTGGTGTGGTGTCTTGAGTCAATCAGGGTATTACCTGTAACCACTCCTACTGCCTTCTCTTTTCCCCCACCCCTTCTTTCCTCAAACAGGTTAAACTGCTATAATTCACTACAGGCATCATTTTTAAATCTAGGTGCTTAGGATTTCCCTCTCTCTTTCCCCCTTGGCTGACCTGGTATGACTTAGTGTAAGTTTCTTCATTGTATGGATCATTTACTTTTTTGTGTAACTGAATGACCTGCTGCTAAATTCTGATTCTGCACAGACTGCTCTATTTTTTATTCAGAGGCTCTATAAGTAGCTAGTGACTTTACTGAATTTCTGTGGTAATATTTGTGTTTAAACTGAACCTGTACCTAGAGAAAGTGTATAATCAGAGCTCCTCCTTGCTGCATGTGTTTTTTAATGTTTAAATTGCACACACACACACACACACACACACACACACACACACACACACACACACACACACACACACACACATTGAAGAAGTTGGGCTAGCTATACCTGAAGTGCTTTTACTGGCAATTTTCCAGTTGTACAATTGTGAACAATTGATTTAGTTTTTCTGGTATATCTTTAAAATCTGGCAAGTGTTTATTTACTGCATTGCTCTCTCGCTTAGGTTTCTTAGCTATAAATCTTAGTTCATTCTGAAGTATGCTACTTTACCCCCCCACCAAACCTTTCTGAATGCATTATTATATAATCACTGCCTAAGTTGCCTTCATGTTTACCCTAGAATCTCTGTTTTTCTCTTTTCCTAGTTGAATTTTACATTTCCCTACAAAACGGTGTCTACAGGACTGCAATCAGTTTCTCTCAACATTTAAACAGAGTATTTTGCACACACAAAAAGCATTTGTTAAGCTTTCACTTACAGTGCTTTGTAATTAAGCAGGTCACCATATTGGTCAGCCATAGGGCTCTTTGTTTCTACTTGAGTGGTTGCCTCCTTCCCCTCTAATTGAAGTAAATTGACTCTTACATTAAGAGCTGTAATACTTACCTTATAGCTTTAGGACACCTTAGGAAACCTTGTAAACTGCAATAGCCCCGCTACGTTCGCCCTCGCTATGCTCGGGCTCTCTTTGCTCCCCTCCCTGCCCCAATTCCTCCGCCCTCAGTACCTCTAAATTTATAGTACTATAGCCACTCCCCCACTTTCTAGATCCTATCTGCTTTCATCTGGGATAATTCCACCCACCCCCATTCTACTACCTACATTTTAATAGCACCTATTAGCTTTCATCTGGAATTCTCCCATCCCCCTTCCAGTACCTTTACCTCACCACTCTATCTTCTGGTGTTGCATCACCAGGTAAAACAGTTCCTTAACTCACTAGCTGAATCACAGATAATGATATACTCCTCTTTACTACCCCTCTTGTTCACACCATACCTCCTTACCTTGTATGAAAACCAGTTTCTCATGAGATTTCAGGTCCCAAAAGGCCATACTATCACCCCAGCTGTAAATCCTTCCACCTTCAACCATGCTTACAGTACCAGATCCTATCCAACATCTTGTTCAGTCTATCAACATCTCAGCCCCAGGCACATTAGCTCTAGATCCAAACACTACCAGAAACTAATAAATTCCTGAATTTCTTCACCAAGTATAGACTCAACCGAATACTTGGTGGTGATATTCACCCCAACCCTGGCCCACTCACTTCAGATACACATACCCCCTCTACTTGCAATCTAAGCTAAAAACCTACAATTAATAGGCCAACTAACATTCTCCTAGTCTGTCATGTCAATATTAGAAGCATTAATAACAAGGTACATGAACTGCATGCACTTCTGGATGTCCACTCCCCTGAGATTCTCTGTTTATCTGAAACCTGGTTAAAACTTAACAATAAAGACAATGAAGTGTTACCACCTGGGTACAACATACACAGGCTGGATCGTGCTTCGAGGAAGGGGGTGGGATAGCTTTACTCTATAAATCTGAGTTGAATGTCACCATAGATGTAATACAACCAACTCAGATTAATAACTCAGAGATTCTTGCCACCAAATTGCAACTTAATAAAAATAAATGCATTAATATCATCTGTATGTACATCCCCCCAGGTAACAATATATCTACATTTGAAGATATCCTGCACTGGCTATCATGTCACTACCCCCAAGAAACCCTACTACTTGGAGACTTTAACATAGACTGGGACACCTGTTCCTCAGAATCCCCAACCACCCATATTAACCTGCATGCATTTACACAAATCATATCCACCCTACCAGGATAGGTACACCCAACCAAAAAGAACGTATACTTGACTGGGTACTCATAAATAGTCACCCCCAACTGTACACCTCTGGTACCCTCCTTAATGGCCTAAGCGATCACCTTCTCACATATGTAATAAAGCACAAAACTATTAATTCCCAACAACCCTTACTCAGAAAGGTTAGAAATAATAAAAAGTTTGACCCTGCCAAATTCCAACAAGAACAAAACTCATGTAATTGGTCTATTCTAAAACACCTCCCCTTAGAGGAAGCAGTAGCATACTTTAACAACAAATTCCTTGAGATCCTTGATTTGCATGCACCTGTTCGTTCAAAGAGAACCGAGGCAAAAACTGCGCTATGACTTTCTATAGAGTCTAAACTCAATATTACCCTTAGAAACAAAGCATGGGCTTTATGGCATTCTTCTAAAGACCCTCAAGATCACATTAAATACAGGCAATCCAGGAACGAAATCAAAAAATCAATTTTACAAGACAAAAAACAATACTACTGTAATTTACAAATTTTAAATCAAAATAACCCTCAGAAGTTTTGGGCAGGTTTAAATAATCTACTACATCCTGGACAAACTTCAACCCCAATCCCTGCTGCTACTATTGATAAAACCCCTGAAGATGTTTCTGATAATTTTAACCAATTCTTTATTGAGACAATTCAAGCCCTAGCTAGCCACATACCTCCTAGCTCCTGTGGTCCTGAAAGTAGCACCCGTAGAAACCTACTCATGTTCAGCTTCCAACCAGTCACCACTTCACTTATCCGTACCTTGATCAAAAAATTAAAACCCACTACACTTTCTGCTGATCAATTCCCTGCCGAGTAGCTACAAACATCAGCTGATGCTATTGCTTACCCCGTCTCAATACTAATCAATCAAACCATAGTAGAAGCTAAAATTCCCACCATCTGGAAAATATCCTATGTAATCCCACTTCACAAAGGAGGCAGCTCTACTGAATTCTCCAATTATAGGCCAATAGCTATACTCTCTCCACTTGCAAAGATTATGGAAAAATGTATTCATAGACAACTCACGCATCACCTAATCCAGAATCGCCTTATGGCAGACACTCAGCATGGCTTTCGTCCTCATCACAGCACTACTTCAGCCCCCCCTAGCCTTTACCAACACCATAAACCATAATCGCAACAATAATTATATATCCTCAGCCCTCTTTTTGGATCATTCCAAGGCATTCGATATGGTTGATCACCAACTTTTAATCCACACCCTGCAAACATTCTGTCTAGATACTGGAGCCCTCCAATGGTTTCAATCCTACCTGAATGGTCGACAGCAGGCTGTCCACTGGCAGAACAAACTCTCTAACCTTCTACCTAATACCCTTGGAGTACCACAAGGCTCTATACTAGGGCCCTTGCTGTTCTCCATCTTCATTAACGACCTTTATACTGTCATCCCAAAAGTCAGCTGTATCCAATATGCTGATGCCTCTACTCTGATTTGCTCAGTCACATCTCCAGTAGAGTTATGGTCAGCTACCCAGACCACCTTTAATACAATAAAAAACTGGCTTTCTGAACATCGTCTGATCCTAAATCCCAGAATAACTAAAATGCTGTTATTTTCACCAACACGTAGGTCTACCGCTTTCACCTTTACCATAAAATTAAATGATGGCACAATAATCTCCCCTGACCCATCTATAAAACTATTAGGTGTCATCATAGACAATAATCTAAAATTTGACCTACATGTTAACCAAACTATCAAAACCATCAATAAAAAACTAGGGTCACTTTACAGAATAAAAGCCTTCCAAACCCCTCCAGCTAAAATTGCTATAGCTCGCTCTCACCTTCTTTCAGCCCTTCTGTATGCATCCCCTCTACTCTCGAATTTAAACAAGACTGTCCTTAACAAACTCTCCATTTGCTACAACCACATTGCCAGGTTTGCCACTGGGCTGCCTTTTAGGACACATTATTGCATCAATCTAAATCAGCTTGGGTGGCTTGAACTACCCAGCCTAATCCAGTATAACCAACTGATTATGACCTATAAAATCCTCAATAATCCGGACAATACTCCTGCACTTAAAAATATTATCACCCCCTATAACAATCCTAGACCGCTTCGATCCTCTAACAAACTACTAATTCAGACTAGCAAAATTAATAACACAGCCAGTGATTCTCTCTTTGCAAACTCTATAAGTAGATCCTGGAACTCTCTTCCAGCTGATATTACCTTACTTTCCACCTTTGGTCAGTTTAAAACTAGACTCAAACAACATTTGTCACTTAACTGGGTATGTCAATGTATCAAGTCTGGTTAACTCTCTCTAGAATGTGTAAAAATCTGTTAACCAGTTTACTGTGTAATTTAATTTAATCCTGACTTGTGCTCAGGATTAACTGTAACCTGTGTAACTTGTTTAACTTGCTTACTTATATAATCTCTGTAAATAGTCTGTTTGTAATATGTAATGCTGGTATTATGTAATGCTGTATCTGCTTACCCTTGGAGCTTTTCTCCCCCGGCCTCCGCTGAAAATGGACATGCATCCAGTCGGACTATCCCGGTCAACAAATGTAAAATAAAATAAAATAAATACATTATATATATATATATATATATATATATATATATATATGTGTGTGTGTGTGTGTGTGTGTGTGTGTGTGTGTGTGTGTGTGTGTGTGTGTGTGTGTGTGTATATGTATGTATATCATATAACTATATATATATATATATCATATAAATATATATATATATATATATATATATATATATATATATATATATATATACACATATGTGTGTGTGTGTATGTATATGTGTGTGTGCGTATATATATATATATATATATATATATATATATATATATATATATATATATATGCATATATACATATATGTTTCACATATGTCCAGCACATGTAGTAGAGTCATACCTCAGCACCAACAGTCGCAACCTCTTAGTGCAAAGGGATGTCATGTAAGTATTGCAGGTATAAATGTAGACTGTTGCTACTGTAACAGGGGTTGTCTTAACAGAAATGTTGTGTGTGGGAAGTCACATCTGATATTGACATGTACGCCATCAACTACTGACAGACATCCTAAGATCATCGTATTACAGTACCACAGATATCACAGTAATGGTCCTGTGGAATACAGCAGAGATATGACCAGTAAACATGGACAGTCTGACGCACTCTGTTCAGTCCAGAGGTATACACAGAACCCCTTATTGCATGACATGTGAACCAAGCCTGACAAAGTGGATGTTAATAGCCAAGTAAATTGGTATATCACGTAAATACTGGAATACATATGCTCACACAGTTTATGTATTCACACACTCCTGTCTGTTCTGACACATAATAACCCAAGGAGCAGAGGTGACAAGCCCACATACTACCTACTAGTTAGTGACATACATCTGTACAGCATCCCGCTGCTTTGTCAGACATACACAACAGTTATGTTGGCCCGGCAGCAGTACATCTGACAAATATCTGGACATAACATCACACTTGGCAAGTACACTGAGCTGCTAGGCATGTCACAAAGCACTGTGTAAACTACAAGCAGACTGCCACAACACTGGCCTACATGTCTTATGGGGGAATATACATGTACCTCAAATATAGCAGGCTTTACAGTCATGTAGCAGTATGGAGTAACAGACACCTGTGTGAAAGCGCATACCCACAACCAATCTGAGCACAGCCACAGCCACATTGGTAAGCGTGCTTAATATTACAGTATATGGACTGTCATAGCAACGCCATTCTCATATGTGCCACTCACACACTAACCCTACATATACTGTGCCAGTACGCAGTGTATTTCGTCGTCTGACTGTGGTATGGGACATGTGTAGTTTTGGCCCTACAAACATGTACGCCAATAGGGTACCATACACTGGAGCAGCATGCAACATCAGAGAGAACAGGACCAAGACCAATGACATCTACGACAGTTTGTACACAGGCCAAGGTACATATACACAATACACACTCTGTCGACAATCATCGTAAGTTCACAGACCTCACTATTGTACACACTACAACAGAATGTCCAGGTTTTGTCCTCAAATATAACCCCTATTATGCATAACATGTCTAGCAGTCTGATATCTCACTGGCTTGTTATCAGGTATGATGTCAATAAATAATGGTGTACTGAATATATGCACCTCTTACTGCATGACATATGTACAAAGGTTGACAGAGTTGTGGCTGGAGGCACATACACAGGGTCAATATTGACATGTTACTGTGGTAACCTCATACATTTACTGGTGTAACAGAGTTTGTTATGACATATTTCTTCTGAGGGATATGAAGTCAGTAACTCTCATGGCTGTCACCGTGTACTGACTGCAATCCTCAAACTATGCTACTGCATTTCTAAACATAGGTCATCTGTGAGTAACATAACACATGTAAGACTCCAAACACTGGCCAGTCTGCAGATAGGTGGGGTTTCCTCAACCACATAACACTGTCATGATAGCTATTAAATCATGTATACCAGCCATATCCACACAAACCATGTTAAACTAACATTACGTCAAATGTAGAAGAGCAAGACTTACATTCTGTACTCATGTCTGGAACATCCCCCTCCTGTTTGTTGGCCTGTCTCCACAGGGTATGTTGTAAGAGGTATATCCCACTACCTTCTGTGCTGCTGTTTGCCAAACACTGACATGGAGTCCTGCTCACAGTGAAGGAAAAGGGCCAACACACACACACACACACACACACACACACACACACACACACACACACACACACACACACACAGTTGCTATGTCTGGGATTAGAACTCCTGCCTTACTAGTACATCACACTACAGCATTAGGAAGTTATAGCACACACCATGGAGCTTACAAGGATACTCCTTTATCAAAGGTGTATTCCAAGGTGAATGACATCAGCAGGCTTGCAAGGTAGGGCAATGGAAAGTGTAGTGACTGTGAATGGTCTCAAAAGCATTGCACCCAACACAGACAAACAAACACAAAGAATTTCACAGTTGCCATATCTGGGCTTAGAACACCTACCTAACTGGTACATCACACTACAGCATTACGCAGTTATAGCACGCACCATGGAGCTTACAAGGCTACTCATTCACAAAAGGTGTATTTCAAGGTGAATGACATCAGCAGGCTTGTCAAGTAGGGCAATGGAAAGTGCAGTGACTGTGAATGGCCTAAAAAGCATTGATCCCTACACAGACACACACACACACACACACACACACACACACACACACACACACACACACACATAGAGCTTCACAGTTGTCATGTCTGGGATTAAAACTCCTCCTCACTAGTACATCACATTACAGCATTACACAGTTATAGCATGCACCACAGAGTTTACAGGACTACTCCTTCACCAAAGGTGTATTTGAAGGTGAGTGACATCAGCAGGCTTGCCAAAGTTGGCCAATGGAAAGTGTAGTGACTGTGAATGGCCTCAAAAGCATTGATCCCTACACAGAAAAACAAACAAACACACACACATACACTCACATAGAGTTTCACAATTGCCATGTCTGGAATTAGAACTCCTACCTAACTAGTAAATCACACTACAGCATTACTCAGTTATGGCACGTGCCATGGAGCTTACAGGGCTATGCTTTCACCAAAGGTGTATTTCAAGGTGAATGAATGACATCAGCAAGCTTGCCAAAGTAGGGCAATGGAAAGTGTAGTGATGGTGACTGGTCTCAAAAGCATTGATCCCCACACAGGCAAACAAAGACACACTCACAGTCTCACAGTTGCCATGTCTGGGATTACAACTCCTACCTAACTAGTACATCACACTATATCATTACACAGTTATAACATGCATTATGGAGCTTAGGGGGTTACTACTTTACCAAAGGTGTATTTCAAGGTGAATGACATCAGCAGGCTTGCCAAAGTAGGGCAATGGAAGGTGTAGTGACTGTGAATTGCCACAAAAGCATTGATCCCTACACAAACAGACAAACACACACATACACACACACACACACACACACACACACACACACACACACACACACACACACACACAGGCTCATAGTTCCCATTTCTAGGATTAGAACTCCTACCTAATACATCACACTATAGCATTACATAGTTATAGCATGCACCACAAAGCTTATAAAACTATTCCTTCCCCAAAGGTTTATTTCAAGGTGAATGACATCAGCAGGCTTGCCAAAGTAGGGCAATGGAAAGTGTAGTGACTGTGAATGGCCACAAAAGCATTGATCCCTACACAACCAAACACAAACACAGTTGCCATGTTGGGGATTAGAACTCCTACATAACTAGAACATCACACTATAGCATTACGTACTTATAGCACGCCGCATGGAGCTTATAGGGCTATTCACTCACCAAAGGTGTATTTCAAGGTGAATGACATCAGCAGGCTTGCCAAAGTAGGGCAATGGGGAGTGCAGTGTGTGTGGATGGGCCATAAACCTTTCATCTGGAAGCACACACAAAACACTCAGTCACACACAGGTTTACATTTAACAGGAACGTGTATGCAACTGCTAGATGAATACTGACTTGTACAGTTATGTTACACAGTTATCACAAGCACCACAGACACTATAGTGCTGAGGAATACCAGAATCAAATGTCTACAGTGACTGACATTTGCACATCATGTGGTTGTAGCCAACTGGATGTGTGCTGGGTGGGACAGGCCTCATGATGGGAAACTCTTTGTCATTGTCTGTCACTCTCCTCCACACATCTGTGTATGTGTAAGTTTGGCCTATTATAGTGTGTTGTCCTTGGATATATGTGTCTATTCCTATCTGATGTGTGTGCAAAGTATGACTGGTGTGCAATGTGGAGTTTGTGCATAAACATCTGCGACTGTCAGATACGTGTAGTCCACTGTTGTTGCTAGACATGGGTTTTATTTCTGTAAGTGTGGGAGCATGCCCAGTATGACCTTTCAGTATTTTATTGTCAGACATGGGCTTCTTTTCTCTAAGTGTGGAAGCATGCCCAGTATGACCTTCTGTATTGAATATGTGAATCCATTCCATATAGGTTGTACTCCAGTGCTGGCTTTTGTGGTCTATACCTACAGCTAGCAACCTGTTTCTGCAGGATATCTGTAGATCGGTTGACAATATGGGGGTCACACTGGGCAAAGAATAGTGAGTTACTGTAAGTAACTGTGTCTGTGCTGCTTCTGCTACATGGTTTGGTGTTAGCAGAGATATTCAGACATATATACTGTTTTACACTGTAATGTTTTATGTCAACTACTGACAGGTATACATATTTGCTTGCAGTAATTTCCTGGGGAACACAGGATGAATGAAGCTCTGTCCAGTATTGCAGTCTGCAGCCTACATATTCTTGCATGATCATGCCATTCTGGAGGGGGAGGTTCAGACACTTACTGATGGGTCTTTGTAAATGGTTCAGCACCTTGGTACTCTGGTGGCTGATGACCCCATGCTTGTACATCCATCAACGTGACAGTATGGCCATATCCTGCTGTGTCCATACCTCACAGCTTTACAGATTCACACAGGTTACCCAGAGGCCAGGCTCATATTTTTGGTCATTACCCTTCACATTGTGGTTTATGAGCAGGTTTATAGCCACCTAATCCTGTGTTTGCAGGCAGGGATAGTTTGTGCACACATCTGAGTTTCAGACTTCACACACTCCATAGCGTCCATGCTTCTACCCCTCCTCTGTTATTTTGCCCTCTTCTGGGCATTATGCAAATGTTATCTGATAAGTATCCCTATAGTTATCACTTCATCCCAGCATTGTTTAGGGGTTGGTCCACAGTTCATGCAGTGGGACATGGCAGACATACTACTAGGATTTGTCAACAT
This sequence comes from Protopterus annectens, assembly GCF_019279795.1. NCBI lineage: Eukaryota > Metazoa > Chordata > Ceratodontiformes > Protopteridae > Protopterus > Protopterus annectens. Next base: position 26,256,090 of record NC_056742.1, on the reverse strand, counting down.
GGCCTTGCATTTGGGTTCTGTGGACTGTGTCATGTTGTTATTTGGGACTCATTGAGATAACATACATTGGCAGTACAGGTGAGACACAGACCTTTGACAGAAGACTGCAGGGCATTTGGTAGTGATACAGGCCATCTGTAGCAGGCCAGTGGATTTGGTCACTGCTACAGTCCCAGGCTGCAAGCCACTATATTCCCCTGGGGTGGCAGGGTAGGTGTGCAAAGTGTTAATGTCAATAGTTTCTGTCTTATTGATCCATTAGTGTGGATGCTGGTAGGGTTCTGCTTACAGCTAGGGACACACCTGCATGGTACACCTCTTCAGCATGCTGGATTATGTGGCTATTCCCATACAGAGGTGGGGGTAATATTGCACTCATTCCCAACAGCAGGGTAAGACCTGTGATGTACCTGTGGCTGGTGGTGGGGTGAGCTGGGTGCATGTGTGCTATGGAAGCTACTTGCAGCTGACTCACAGATATATGTGGGGCATTCCACTTATGCTGTCTTGTGCAGGGACATCAGCAGTTTCTCAGTAGTTCATACCTGTGCCTTTTGTGGTCTGCTAGTGTTTGGCCATATGGCATCAGTATTCCATATTACACAGCCAACTAATATGCTGCTAACCTGTATGTACAATTCCAAAGGTGTGTCTATTTGACAGTAACATTTTATACACTCTCTGTTTAGGGTACTTCCACCTGTGTACTGTCTGTATGTCTGGGCCTACATTCATGCCATGTCCAATTTTCAGATGGTGACAGTTATTACATCCAAACAATTAGTATGGATTACTGCTGGAATGTGTCTTTCTGGGATGCATTGTGTTTGACACAGCAGTTGTGAGAACTTGACCCTGTGATCAACAGTACTGGCCACTGGCCACCAGGACACAACACACCATGCGTACATGCTGACCACTTTCACACATTAACAACATACACCAACTTAACACACACATCACTGCATATTGTACACATGCTACAATCTATCCTGCTACTTTTGCCAGCTCAGGTAATCTGCTCCACTGTCATTATACCTACACATGCATGTTGCTACATTTCTACATAGGATTGGGGGGGGGGGCAAACCTGACAACTGTATACATTTGCTATGACTGTACTGGTATTTCAGGTACTCCATTTCATTCTGTATTCTTACCCATCATGCAGACTAGAGACATATCAGTGTACTACAGTTCTTAGGTTTTATTAACCTACATTTCAGTTTCAGACTTCTTACCCTTCAGAACTAATATCCCACTGCCTTACCTGTTGTAGTCTGTCTGTGTAGGTCTGGAGGGGGGCTGTTCTCCATAGCCATCAATCAGAGGCCTTGTCACAGCCTTTCTTTGTGTTTCTCTGCACCTGTCCTGCTGGCTGAGACTGTTGTTGGGTATTTGAGCCTCACTGTCAGGCATGTGTGTGTTCTATGGACGCACATTTGGCGCACCACATGTCCTGCAGTGGGTTTTGTCACCTTGTCTAGTACTGCCTACTATGTTGATACCAGTATTTTTTAAGGATTTCATGCTGTCGATATAGGTGTCTACTGTCTGCTGTCATCCCATTCAGCCACCCGATTCCCTAGCATGCTCACATCAATACCACAGATACAGGTAGCAGAACAGACTATTCCTTTCAGCAATTGATAGTGAGCGTGACTTACCTTGTAGCTATGCCAGTACTGAGGATGGTGATGGAGGGCTGACTATGTTGGATGCACATAGTACACTCCCTTTACATGGTTAAGCACAGGTAGTGTCATGTTTGGCATCCCTTTTACTGTATGTACGAGTTGGAGTGAGGTGTCATTCCCTGGGTTCCTACCGTGTAAGTGTATGTGCTATGCGTTGCCTCTTTGCCAAGGCCTGAGCATACTGAGCATGCCTCCTTCTGCCTACTGGGGCAGGCTGAGGTTTTCCTTCTCCTAGTCCCTCTGTGCCTGTGCAGGCCTTGGCAATGGTGGGGGACTGTTTGGACCTGCCCCATGCTGTTTCTGCTGCAGCTGTTTCCACAAGATCATATTGTGTAGCATGGCACATACAATGACAATTTGGGTACATGTAGCTGGTGAGTACTGCAAGGCTGCACCGGATACGTCCAGCCACCAGAACCATGGCTTGAGCATCCCAAACACACACACTCTATTATGATTCTGGTCTATGCATAGGCCTCATTATGGAGTTCTTGTTTGGGTGTGTGTGCATTTCTGATGGGTATCATTAGCCACGGCTCCAGTGCATAACCAGCATCCCCAACTAGGTGGCCATGTCGGACGTCCCCATTGGCAAATCTCTGGTACAGCTGCGTCATATGCCAGATGTGAGAGTCGTGATAGCTTCCAGGGCTGCCAGCGCACACATTCATTATAATGCCTTAGGCATCACACATGACCTGGCAGTTGATGGAGGGGAAGCCCTTGCAGTTTATGTAGACTCTACCCCGCTCACTGGGTGGTGCTTTGATGTGTATGTGAGTGCAATCTATAGCACCCACTACCTCAGGGTATTCTGCTATTTGGTGGAAGAGACACATATTGCTGGCCAACACTACACGAGTGTTGAAGAAATATATGTGCTCACCAGCATGTGCTGACATGGCATCCAGGAACAGGTAGAGTACCCTGGATGCTGATGCCTGGAGATCACCATGATATCCCCAGTAGGCCTTTGGAATGTACCTTTGGCTAGTATTCTTAAGCCTACACATACCTTGGTATCCACTGGGATGAGTTCCCCTCTGTTGGTTCTGTGTGTGAGGCATGGCCATCATAGCTCAACAATTTGCTGTAGGAGGTCCAGGTCCACCCTATAGTGCACCACTATCTCCAGGTCATGTTGCCTCTGGTAGGTTACCCTGGGTCTGTACACTCTTCTCCTTCTCTTCACTGTGGGTTGGTCATCAGCATTCTCATCCTCACCACATGTTGATTTATGAGAGCAAATGCAGCCCCTATTATTTTGTTGCTTTTGTTAGGTAAAATTTCCCCATTTGTGTACACCAGTGGTGTAGAGTTTGTGGAAAAACCAGAGAGAGAAAGGTATTTGCATAGTTTATAGTAGTGTGCTCGGCTGGGCTGGGCTGCTGCCTGTGTAACTGGCTGATTCTGATACATTTCATCTGCCAGCTATGCTAGTTCTCCTTGATTACCTTCCTACTGCTGTTTTCCCTTCCTATTGCCTTCCTGTTTAAGCCCCAAGGCATGCTGTGCAAACCCAGTGCTCAGATTTTAACAGAGATGCTATTTCCTGGTTTACCTTTTTTTTAAAAAACCCGGTGCATGGCACGCACACCCATTCAGGCAATGTAAAGTGTGCTTGGTCGCTTCAGACACACACCCTTCCTTAGCTCTGCTAAGCTAAGGCAAACCCAAGTCACAGAGCTCCAATAAGCTTACAGTATGTCTGACACACCCCTCTATGATGTCAGCTAACTCAGGCTTGTTCCATGGTTTTTTTGCACCTACACGGTTGGGTGAAGGCTAGCCGTGAGGGAAAATCTATGTTTAAGTAGCATTCCCCTCATTTGCATAGAATTACCTGCTAATGCCTAGTTACAAGTCCCACACTGAGCCTTCCCCCTTAGCAACCACTATTCACTGGCTTTGTTATCTTCTGCCTGCCATTGACTATAATGGCAAAATTGTGATTTTTGCAGAAAATGCTTTTTTCAAGGTTTTACTTTTATTTTCTGGTCGATCCCATTTGTGAGCCACTGCCCTATGCCTAAACGGCTGAAATTGGCCAAAAAAAAAAGTAATGTTTTGTTATTTTGCAACTGTTTTCCATGCCAATGGCCATATATTTGGCCATTGGCATGTTTTCCACATTATATACACCTTTTATTTGGAGCTGTTATGGCTCCATTTTGTAGTTTGCAGAAATGTACTCGGTTACTAACAGAGTACATTTCTGCAGGTTACAGTAATCCTGCACTGACACTTGCCAGCCTCCAGGATCAGTAATTCACCTCCTGTGCATGGTTTTCACCTGAAAATTGGGTAATTAGCATACAGGAGCTGTGTCTGTGCAGGAATAGTGCAGGAGTGCTCGTGCACGTCCCTGGAGCTTGTTCCTGGATCTCTCGGTGGCCATATTGCCTCCAGCAGCTTCTGCACTATTCCTGCATGCCGTGCAGAGCTTGCTGAATTCCAGGGAACATTGAGTACTTTAAGACCTATAGAGGTACTTCAAGTAATGATGGTTATTTAGCGTCTTACCTTTCTTTAAGCAAAAAAAAAAAAAAAAAAGAATTGTCAGCTTTCAAAACTGGCCATAACTGGGCAACATTTATTTAAAATGTTCCTTATGTTAAAACTGTTACTTCCAAAATTCATAACAAACCTGGATGGTAACATGGATGAAGACCCAGCCTCCTCATTTTTAAATATCAAAGTCAGAACAGGATTTTTATGAAATGTGTATTATTTCTTACAAAACAAGATTCATATTGTCTCCCTTTGCTTAAATATTTTCATAACATCACAAGCTTGTATTTCACAGTAATTTTGGTTGCTATAGATATGTCTTGCTCTGAAAAACTGAGTATAAAGGATGAATCCAGATAACAATCACTTCAGCTGGCAGTTCTTTCAGACACTGTCTCTAGTGCTCTCCCTGCAGAAAGAATAAAGATACCTTGTTGAAGTTTCAAGTAGTTTATTCAATTAAGTAGGTAGATGGACAGGTGTACTTGTTTTAATAAATTACTTTTGACAGGCAGAGCCAGTGTTAGCATTTTGGGGGCCCCAGCAAATGTCAAATTTGTGGCTCTCTGGGCACTTCTAGTCTAAGTATCACCCTCTCACTGCCACTCCTCCTCCTAAGCAATATTTTAGGTCATGCTGCAAACTTTTAGGAGTAGTATGCAGAGACTGAGCAGTAAGTACAATACTCTTAGATTATGACAAGCCTGTGGGCCACTTTATGTTGGCCCATCTCACAAAGGAACATTCACAGCTATTGGCATTTAGTTGCAACAATTATACATTACAACAACTCTATGTACAGGGGTTGGACTATGGGGAAAGGATGCCCTAGGCACTGCTTACTGTTTCATCCCCCCAACACACACACACACACACACACACACACACACACACACACACACACATACACACACACAACACGCACGCACATGCACGCACACGCACGCACACACACACACACACACACACACACACACACACACACACACACACACACACACACACACACACACACACACACACACACACACACACATGCGTCATCCAGTGCTCCCTCTATTTTCACCCATCTTGGGTTCCCCATACCATGAACATTACTTTTTTCTTCCTTTTCTCAAATTTTACCTAAACTCTTTAGCTTTTTTAAGAAGACATAACTTGCTATATACTCTGAAGTACATTTTAAAGTCTTTTTGGACACAATGTTTTCATCCAATGATGGCTCAAACAAAAATAATGATTAAGGAAATAAATTCAGTGATGCTGTTCAACTTTAGTTTCTTTGCATCCTTTCAATATAAACCAAAAGAAACGGACTTGCTTGACGAAAGTGTAATGGCACAAACCCACCAAAAACGAGTATCCAACTTGAATAGTACTCAGCTAGGGTTTAATAAGAAAATCCACAAAGCATAAAAAAGACAGTTGAAGTTAACGCTTTCGTTTGGCTCATGCCAAACTTTTTCAAAAACAGTTTTGCATCACTTCCTGTGGTTTAAATAAATTGAGTCAGTGATGTAATCAATTAAATACATTCAAAAAATTAAAGACATAGCATGCTTTAAAGCTTTTAACAATATAAAACCAATATGTAAAATAGTGCTGTAGTACTGTAATAAACAATACAAGTACTATCTCCATGAGCACAATGCTGAAATCAGTACTGTACAAATACTTATATGATTAAAGCGTACACCCAATAATACATCTAAAATGCATACACAAAATGCATCAAATATGCATCAAAATGAAGCAGCAGATCATCAGTAAATAGGGAATAAATGAAGGATCATTGAAAAAGCACCAAGAACCAACTAAGAATGGCAACTAAGATTGAATGCCAATTATTGGCCAGGCTTAAATAATTGTTTATCTATTGGTAGTATTTTAAAATTGAAATCATTAGTTAGATAATGTGTTTTTAAATTCAACTCATTGTTCTTTAATAGGATATTTATAAAACTTATTAATTTAAAAAATATAATTATTTATTTATCATTTTATTTTTATATTTCACATTTAATATAAAATTTTTTATAATTATAAATATATTTTAAACAATAACAAAATAAAATGAATATTCAAATATTTTAAGGAATATTATTTTTAAAAAATTATTTTTTATGAATATCATTTTATGTATTATTAAATTCATTCATTTATCACTTATTATGACATTACCATTCACTTTTGCGTCTTTATAGATTCGTATTGTGGGCCAATCAATAAATTACTCACAAATCTATATAAATTTTGGTATCATATTCATGAATACACATACATCTATAATTAATTTTCTGAATATTTTTCATAGAACAAATTAATATCACCAATATTATTTTTACTGAATTTTTTAGATGCCACCCTTAAAACCTTATAAATTTGGGTTGAGTGCTTTTTTATATACAAGCGCACATTTGTTAGTATCATTAAACTTTTGCAAGAGACACTTTATTTCTATGCACATACATTTAATTGGATTTAAATTTATTATGATATTACCATTAACGTATTATGTCTATTTTAGAGACATAGTAATGGGTCAATGAAGAAATTATTTATACAACTACATAATCAACGGTATCAAGTATTTATTAACACACACACAATGTACAACTTACATATCATTGATGGAATATAGCAACAATTATAATTATTACTTTAATCATTGTTATTGTATATTTTCAGAGGCTAGCTTATAAACCTTATTAACACGGGTTGAGCGCTTTCATATACAAGCACACACTCGCTAGCTCTATATACATTTAAGTGATGGTTCACTTAAACTTACAAACATTTACTTAGATTAATGTTTACATCCCATTTATTTGGAGTTATTTTGTATAAGGATTTACAGTGGAGAGCAAACTTTCTTTCTTTAATTACTATTTATTGATCACACGTTGCTTTTTCAATGATCCTTCATTTATTCCCTATTTACTGATGATACGCTGCTTCGTTTTGATGCATATTTGATGCATTTTGTGTATGCATTTTAGATGTATTATTGGGTGTACGCTTTAATCATATAAGTATTTGTACAGTACTGATTTCAGCGTTGTGCTCATGGAGATAGTACTTATATTGTTTATTACAGTACTACAGCACTATTTTACGTATTGGTTTTATATTGTTAAAACTTTAAAGCATGCTATGTCTTTAATTTTTTGAATGCATTTAATTGATTACATCACTGACTCAATTTATTTAAACCACAGGAAGTGATGCAAAACTGTTTTTGAAAAAGTTTGGCATGAGCCAAACGAAAGCGCTAACTTCAACTGTCTTTTTTATGCTTTGTGGATTTTCTTATTAAACCCTAGCTGAGTACTATTCAAGTGGGATACTCGTTTTTGGTGGGTTTGTGCCATTACACTTTCATCAAGCAAGTCCGTTTCTTTTGGTTTTCGTTGGTTTATTTACACTCTTATTGTCTTGGTTTTGGTATGGACATGGCTGAGACGGAGGTTGAAACGGCACCTGAAAGCATTTTGTGCAGCCTGACACAGCTTTTTGAGAAGTTAACAGACAGAATTGATCGATTGGAGCAGCGTACTTTATCACAAGGTTTAAATTTGACTCTTCACTCAAATCCTTTTGTAGACATTAATGGGACTGGAACAAATGAACAAATTTCTGGTCATTTACCACCTGATAGGTGAACCAGTGTAGTAGACAATGAACAACCATCCACCTCTTTTGATTTAAATTTAAATAGGAAAAATGAAATTTCTTTGTGGTTAAACAACACCTATGGTTTTTCAACGACCACAAAGACCACTACAGGTATGCATAAGTCATTTAATGACAAACTATCTGATTTAGACTATGTTCTTTTAAAGATCAAAAAATTACAAATGGACAATAATTCTTTTTATGAATGCATTAAGAAAAATATTGTTCCAAAGGGACTACGAGTTTGGAGATTCCCCACAGGGCTTATGGTTAATTCACCATTACACACAGATTTAATTAAATTGTTTGATAAATTTGGTATTGATTACATGAATTTAGTTATAGATGACAACAAAAAGACAATTGATTTATTGACTGAAAAAGCTAATGAATTGAATTCTATTGTAAAAAATGATCCAGCTTTTCACAATAATTATTTTGATTATCATCGAATTTTTTAATCAATTGATGAGAAAATGAAGATTATAAAAGACAGAAAATTTAAAAAACTTGAATGTGATATAAATTCTTATGGTCAAGGTACAGCGTATCCTGCACCCCCTTTGTCTCAACAATGGGGAGCGAAATTAACATCTAATGCTAGTAGAAACAGTGACAATAACAATATCTTTAATTCTAATACCATGGGTGATGACAGTGAATTTGATGAGAACACTTTTTTAGAGACAGAAATGTTTACACCCCTTCAGAGATCAGAAAGACTAATTCAATGGCAACAATCTTTTCAACACCAAAATCAGAAAAACTGGGGTCCACAGAATCAGACTTACACACGTGGAAGTTTTTCCAGATGGCGGAACAACAACAACAGGGGTCAGTGGAGGGGGCATTAGAGCATGATATGTTGTTTGACAAGTCAACTAATCAGAAGCCCATTATGTACTCTAACACCACTGGTGATTTCACTGTGTACAACTACTCTGATTTTACTTTTGATCACAATATTTGTGATTTGTTTTCACGAGGTCAGACGTTCATTCCTAGTAACAAAATGAACATGGTGTCTTCTATCATTGACTTGAAATTATTCGTTAGAAAATAAAATTTAAGTTTATTGTTTCATAACAACGATCAAGTAATGAAACCATTATATGTTTCTAGTTCCTTTAACCCTCCTCTCCACCCAACATTGGATATATTTGAAAGAATGTGTGAACTTGATTTTCATGCTCTTAATGCACACAATAATAGGCATAAGAATCATAACTTGTCAAGGAATGAGTATAGTACTTTAAACATGTTAAAGGAGGCAAAAAATATTAGATTTATTAAACCTGACAAGGGGGGTGGGATGACTATATTCAACACCTATGACTACAATAATGCTTTAGAAAAAATATTAAACAGTGAAACATACATGTTGAGTTCACTAAATGAACTAAACACTGCCTATAGATGCATTAGAGGTATCATCTATGATCTATTTATTGAAGGTTTTATTGACATAGATGAATTTAATTACTTAAACATTTGTCACACCAGGACACCAAACAATGTTTGGGGTGCCTAAAATCCATAAGGACTTACAAACCCCCCCTTTTAGACCTATTGTGGATGCACAAGGGTCTATCACTAACCCTTTAGCAAAATTTATTGATAACAAGTTAAACAAGTATATACACATGGAAAAACATTTATTGAAAGATTCATGGGACTTTTTATCCACTATTGGGTCTACTGAATACAATGAGAATGATATATTTGTCACTATTGACGTTAAAGACTTATATTCTGTTATTCCTCACGATACGGGTATAGATTGGTTTAATTCATTTTTGGATGAAAAGGGTTTAAATCAAATGAGTATTAATTTGTTTGATCAACTTATCGACATTATTTTAAGGAATAATTTCATAATTTTTAACAACAATATTTATTTGCAAAGTGAAGGAGTGGCTATGGGTTCACCGTGTGGTGGCCTTTATGCAAACATAGTAATGTACACGTGGGAGAAGAAGTAAGTTTTTAGTTCAATATTTTTTAACTTTTGTAAAATTTATCTACGTTTCTTGGATGACATATTTATCTTGTGGAATGGTAATAGTGATAAACTACATGAATTTTTAAATTATATTAACTCAACAACTACCTTTTTAAAATTCAAAGCTACCATTAATTCCACTACCATATCTTATTTGGATGTTTTACTGGAAAAGGACATTATAAACAAAGAGTTCAAATTAAAAATATACAGAAAAGAGACATATAGTAATAGCTTATTGCATTTTAACAGCTGCCATCCCTACACCTAGAAGAGAGCTGTTTTAAAGGGTCAATTTGTCAGGGCTTCTAGGATGACCAGTAAAAGAGATGACTTTATAGTTGAATGTCTTAAATTGTGTGACATGTTTAAAAACAGAGGCTATCCTGACAATTTAATATACAATATTATGAACAAAGTAGTTGATAAAAAAGACAAGTTACATTTTATACCTTTATTAAATCATGCAGATAAAACTACACTAAATGTATCGAATTCAAATGTGGTAAACTTGGATAACAACACTAATAATCATACTACAATGATTCATATTGACACTGAAACATTAAATAATACAGGAACGTCATCATTTACAAAGAGCTTTATTACAACCTTTAATTCAGACAGCACTTCTATAGATAACATCTTAAGGAAGAATTGGCAGCTTATTAAGGCGGACACAACATTGCACACCCTTTTTACTAACAATCCATCTATAGTGTACAAAAAAAGGTATGAGCTTGAAAAAACATTTGGAAGTAACATACAAAACAAAATATGGGAAAACTTTTAGATGTGGTAGATGCAAATATTGTAAGTATGTATTTGAAAGGAACGAATTGATGATAAACAATATTAAGATCTGTTTAAAGTAAAAAGCTTGCTGTTATACAGAGAAAGTTGTGTATTGTGCCCTATGTAATGATTATACTTCATTTTACATAGGAAAAACAGAAAGGAAATTGAAAGAACGTATAGGTGAACATATAAGGGCCATAAGAGATGGAAATGAAATAAATGCTTTAGCCAAACACATTAATACAAATACATCGCACAACTTTAAATTTGTAGTGTTGGATGTCCTGAAAGTAGACATTAGAGGGGGGGCCTGGCAATTATTATTGGAAAGATGTGAGTTAGAATGGCAACTAAGATTGAATACCAATTATTGGCCAGGCTTAAATAATTGTTTATCTATTGGTAGTATATTAAAATTGAAATCATCAGTTAGATAATGTATTTTTAAATTCAACTCATTGTTATTTAATAGGATATTTATAAAACTCATTAATTTAAAAAATATAATTATTTATTTATTATTTTATTTTTATATTACACATTTAATATAAAAATGTTATAATTATAAATATATTTTAAACAATAACAAAATAAAATGAATATTCAAATATTTTAAGGAATATTATTTTTTAAAAAATAATTTTTTATGAATATCATTTTATGTATTATTAAATTCATTCATTTATCACTTATTATGACATTACCATTCACTTTTGCGTCTTTATAGATTCGTATTGTGGGCCAATCAATAAATTACTCACAAATCTATATAAATTTTGGTATCATACTCATGAATACACATACATCTATAATTAATTTTCTGAATATTTTTCATAGAACAAATTAATATCACCAATATTATTTTTACTGAATTTTTTAGATGTCACCCTTAAAACCTTATACATTTGGGTTGAGCGCTTTTTTATATACAAGCGCACATTTGTTAGTATCATTAGACTTTTGCAAGAGACGCTTTATTTCTATGCACATACATTTAATTGGATTTAAATTTATTATGATATTACCATTAATGTATTATGTCTATTTTAGAGACATAGTAATGGGTCAACGAAGAAATTATTTATACAACTACATAATCAAGGGTATCAAGTATTTATTAACACACACACAATGTACAACTTACATATCATTGATGGAATATAGCAACAATTATAATTATTACTTTAATCATTGTTATTGTATATTTTCAGAGGCTAGCTTATAAACCTTATTAACACGGGTTGAGCGCTTTCATATACAAGCGCACACTCGCTAGCGCTATATACATTTAAGTGATGGTTCACTTAAACTTACAAACATTTACTTAGATTAATGTTTACATCCCATTAATTTGGAGTTATTTTGTATAAGGATTTACAGTGGAGAGCAAACTTTCTTTCTTTAATTACTATTTATTGATCACACGTTGCTTTTTCAATGATCCTTCATTTATTCCCTATTTACTGATGATACGCTGCTTCGTTTTGATGCATATTTGATGCATTTTGTGTATGCATTTTAGATGTATTATTGGGTGTACGCTTTAATCATATAAGTATTTGTACAGTACTGATTTCAGCGTTGTGCTCATGGAGATAGTACTTGCATTGTTTATTACAGTACTACAGCACTATTTTACGTATTGGTTTTATATTGTTAAAAGCTTTAAAGCATGCTATGTCTTTAATTTTTTGAATGTATTTAATTGATTACATCACTGACTCAGTTTATTTAAACCACAGGAAGTGATGCAAAACTGTTTTTGAAAAAGTTTGGCATGAGCCAAATAAAAGCGCTAACTTCAACTGTCTTTTTTATGCTTTGTGGATTTTCTTATTAAACCCTAGCTGAGTACTATTCAAGTTGGATACTCGTTTTTGGTGGGTTTGTGCCATTACACTTTCGTCAAGCAAGTCCGTTTCTTTTGGTTTTCATTGGTTTATTTACAACCTTTCAATATACCTTTCCAGACCAAGACAGTGCAATAATAACCATTTAGAAAATGACTATGTTAAGTCGGGGCCCCAGAAGTCATAATGTTATAGATGCTCTGGGATGCTTCAACAGTGGCCTAAACAGAAATCATGAGAAAGAAAAGAATTTCAGTCCTATTTTTTTTCTTTCAAGAAAGAAATTAGTCATGCCTAAGACTTACTGGTCAAAGCTGACAAAGTAGTAGCTCGCAATAAACAAGCCAATTGTTAAGGATACACAGATCCTATCTGAGATTCATGCTTGCCTCCCCTAACCACACCCCCCACCCCCAAAAAAAAAATGTCACTGCCTGTGCATCCCTCTGGTGTTAGACTGAGATGAAAGCAGAGGCTCCAATGGCCACAGTCATGTATTTCTAGTGACTGCTGTCATACATATACATTCCAGGCCTCCTCACTCCTAACCCCCGAAGGCGGCCACCTGTACAACTGCTCGATATTTGATCATGAGAAATGTGAAAAAATAATTATTGCAGTAATGCATTCTACTTTGTTGCTCTTAGACAGTGCACCATCCTACACAAGCTATAGTAACCTTCTTTGTACACCTCTGATGTTTGTGAGAAAAGTAAAAGAAACAATGACCACACTGTCCCCAGCCCAAACACACACTATAATGAATTCCTGTACACACTTCTAAGGTTTGACTGTGATGAAAATTAAAGAAATACTGACCACACCATCCCCAGCCCTCTACAAAATAAAAACCTTCTGAACACATACATCTGAGCAGGGGTGGTTTTAGAATGGGTATGTTTGAGAGCAGAAGCCATCACTAAGTCCAAGTCAAAAATCCTTTTATACAGTTTGGCAAGTTGGGGGGGGAGCACTAAACTCCTAGAAGATGTAAGTGTCTGAATGTTCTGTGATATATTTTATGCCTTACTTTTAAAATACTATCATTTGTTAATCACCTTTTTACTGATACCCAGAGGAGCAATGTATCCTAGCATGACTGGGTGTGTGCACAGATAGAAACCAGTGATTATTTACACACACAAACAAGCATATGCCATAGCAACACTAGTTTTGCATTTATTTCAGCAAATAGCAATTCATTTTTCAATACTGGTACTGACACACCAGATTAGTGATTGTTGTTTAGCAGTTATCAAACAGCAGCAGAGCAAAAGTCACTTTTATTTACCTCATTGAAGAGTCATGCATATGTGTTGCTGCTCCTGATTTCACAGATCAGCCCTGATCTTGCCTCATAATTTTGCTGTGTCTCGCCAGAAAATTTATTTGCTAGTAAATCATTCAAGATTACAGACATTCAATAATTCCAGTGATCAGAGTTTCATACTTATTGTCCAAAAAATGCATGCTGATGCAAAACATGCTATTCTATTAACTTTTTTAAGTGAAATAGAGTAATATATAAAATGTGCTCCTGATTTTGAGCCTTTGTTCTCCTATTATTTTTGCATGCTGCCAAAGTCTTCAGCAAAAAGTTGATAGTTATAGTATCTGGTGGTATGCTAGTATTTATAAAACTCCCTGAAACAGAAAACCATCCCTGAAGATTGGAAGCATCAGCTCTTCTTAAAATCCAAGGGGTGCACTGAAATTGGTCACTCTGGGTTGCTGATTCTCTAGTGCTCATCTTGCTTATGTTAACTATCAGCTTTATCCTAACAGGGTCATGTCACAGCCCTGTTCAGTTGAGCAGTGTAATCAGAAAATTAATACATTTGTCCTCATTTTCCCCAAACAGCAGCAGCTTTTGTGGGGCCCTCACGCAGTCAAGGATGATTAAGGGGTCCTCCTGCAATCATGGGCATTGTAGACACCTACAGCTAGCTATGTAGTTAGTTTTAGTGGAAAAAATGCCCACAAGTGAGATTTAACTAAGCTAGAGGCACTATATCAGTGCTAAAATATTTAATGGAACTGTGAAGCCTGTTGATATCTCTGACTTTTAAAGGAGATATGAATAACAGTTGTTATTACCTACCTGGTTTATTAAGTACACAAGATTGCTGTACCAGCTTATTTTGGTTTTATTGACATGTTAGAAAATATCAAGATAAGATAACTTGGCTGTGGTTGGTGGCCCCGAGTGACTGCAGGGTTTGCTGGTGCCCAAAGCCAGCTATGTCAACAGGGCATTTAAAGGTAGTTACAGGAAATGGTGGGACAGTGCAAGCAAAGTGACTGTATTGACACCTGGGAGATGGAAAAACAAGGAGCCAACCTCAAAGCTTAGCGGTTAGTCCCTTATATGAGTATTCCTGAAGGATCTGTGAGAATCTACCAGTTCAGCAGCCTGTGGCTGAAAGGCTTTAGTTTTAATAAATATAAAAAAAGGAGAGTTCAAGCATGGCAACACACCATGACCAACCACCATAGAACTATATGTAAGAAAACATTTTCACCTGAGCATTATCACGTCAATCTAGAAGAGTGTTTTCTACAGCGGTTTACAGTTTGTTTACTGAAAATGACTGCATATACAAAGCTATTAACAGACTTTATTAACCTGTTTTATCACATGTAATATGATAGGCTGTGCTTTCCTTTGTGGGGCTCATATTCCTTGAAGCACATTATGAAAGCTTTATTACATAACTCCTTCCAGTCTGACTTGTCCTAATCAATGCTTGAAAAACATGCACTATGAGAAGTTGTGCCCAATTTTGTGGGCTTACATTTCTTGAAATACATTATAAAAGGCTAATTTTCTCTTTTGTTAAAAGGGGTAAAAGTGCCAGCAATTAAAAGGCTAATATACATGATTAATGTGACCTTCTTCCTAATGAAGACAAGCCTTTTTATATACTGGGGGGGGTTGTCAATTAGAGCCACACTAGGTGACTCCCATTTTTTCTTCTAAAAAAATACATGTATCCAAAGAAATGTCTTTCAGTGGTTTAAATTAGTTATTATGAACTTATTTCCAACACCTGTGTGTTCAAAACGTCCTTATTTTTACAGAGCTCATGGCTAGGCCCAAGCAGGAGGAAAATGAAAGGATCATAGGTTACTAAGCTATCAACATGGAGGTCATTTCAAGCTTAGCTATTTCATCCCAATGCAATACCATAGAAATGCTAGTTGGTACCCATTAGTGCATTCAGAAATGACAGCCCATGTCCAGGAGGGTTGTGGGTGCTATCCCTGGTAAGAATTTACTGTGCCCCATCAACTCATCCAGGTTCCTCTTGAACAATGTCATAGATATGCTCTGTTTCACATGAAATGATAGCCTATTACAAAGATGCAGCAGTCACTGGGAGATGAATCTATCCCTCCAGCATGTCCTATTTAAGTCGCAGGCCATATTTAGGTCCCTGAAACGGGTAGCTCAAGTCACATTTTATTTACTGATATGCAGCAAGTTCATTAGGTTTGGGTCTGAGATTGCTCTGTAGGACAGGTATAAGTCTGCCCTAAGAACTCTATACTATACAGATTATAGTGACAGGGACTTCAGTCGGTCTGTGTAAGGCACATGCTAGAATCCCTCAGTCTTCCTTGTTAGAAACCTCTGAGGTTTATCTAGTTGCTGTAGATGCTTTTTACAGTACATGCTGAATGGGGTGTTATACTCCATTATGGGCCAGACTAGTGCTGAGTATAGAGGGGTTATAACCTATTTTGCTCTCGAGGCAATGCCTTCACTAATCAAGTGTGCTACGTAGAAAGCCTTCCTTACTACGGTAGACACATGGTGGTCGAAGTTAAGGTCTCAGTCAGCTTGTGACACCAGGACCCATACCACTTTGTGGGTACTTAGGGTATTGTTGTTGATCTGATAGTGTGAAGGGACATTGTTTGTGCTGAAGGGACTGATGATGCATTCCTTTGCATTCAGTTTGAGACTGAGACTAAGACACCATTTGTGGGTCTGTGTAAGACCCTCCTGGAGTGTACTAACATCATTTGGGGAATTTAATATTTGCACCCAGTTTGCAATTGACTGCATACTTGGTCAGTCTCAATCCCTTAGGTCTGACCTGAACTTATATATAACAAACAGTAGGGGGCCCAGCATGGATCTCTGTGGCACCCCACTATTAACAGGTCTGTAGGTTGATATGGAGTTACGCACTTTGATAGTGCATGTCCGGTTTGTGAGCCAGCTGGCAACCCATCTTACAACGAAGGGGTTTACATTCAGTTTGCTAAGTTTTTCAGTAATACCGGAGTGTGGGATTGTGCTGAAAGCCTTTGGCAAGTTGAAGTGTGCTATGCACACAGATTTGCCCTTGTCCAATGGCTCTGGTCACATTTTCAAAGAAATCCACTAAATTTAACAAGCAGAATGTGTCCCTGACAAAGCCAAATTGGGTAGAATCCAGGGTTTGGAGGTCACAGAAGTCTTTATTTATCAGGTCCATAATGATACTTTCCATGGCCTTATAGATGAGTCTGGTCAGGCTTATGGGTCTGTAATTTCCCCAGGTCTGTTCCTAGGCCACCTTTTTGAAGGGGAATAACTGTTGTTGTTCTCCATTCTTCAGGAGCAAAGACTGTGGTTAGGCTTTGATTGAAACGGGTACTTAATGGTGATGCTAGTTCATGTTTTTGCCTGCTTAGAAGACAGACTGGGATGCCATCTGGTCCCATAGAGGCTGTGTCTTTTTGCCTTGGACAAGGCTTTGATGACCTGCTCTTCAGATATGTAGGCTAGGTGAGGGGTTTGGGGGAAGGTTTGTGATAACACTGTAGGGGATAAGAGAGAGAAATTTTTTTCAAACCTATCCGCTAGCAGGTTTGCTATCTAATTTTGGTCAGTGTGTGATACCATTGGTCAAGTACAGTTTAGATCAGCAGAACATTTTGTATAGGCATTCTGTGCCCATGGAGTAAAAATCCACCAAATGCTGAACTGCAGACTATATAAAACCTTTGCAAAAACAAGTAGCTCAGATCATCTTTGAGCTTATGCAAACCATGCTTATGGAGTAAAAAAAATGCATCAGTCAGGAGCCCAGGGATCAAAATTTAAACTGTACTGTAAATTATAGAAATGTTAAATTCAGACAAAGTGGCTAGACCATCCATACCTAGTGTTTGAGGGGTATCCATACTGAAGAGAAGATGCCCTTGTTTTCATAGCATGGATCCATGTTGCTCCAATCTGGGGTCTTCATTATGAAGTCTCTTCCTGTATCTAGCAGCTAGTAAGGACTCTTCTCTTTTGATTCTTCTTCTCTTCAGGTTTCGGGTATTTATGTCAGTGCAAAGAAGGCTAGATAGCTCTTTGTGCTAGACAAAGGGCTTGAAACTGGGAGGGACCATGTCAAAGGGCAGCTAACCAATATCCCGAGAGAGGTGTGAGTGTGTAATATGGGGACTGGGTGATGTAAGAGGCTGATATAATCAGTCAGTGGGTGTTGGCTGTCAATCAGACTAGGAAGCTATTATTTGGTGCCCTTTTCTCAGTCCAAACAAAGGAAGGAAACCCAAATCCCAAACAAGTAGAGAAGAACAATTTCAAACTCCTGACAGGTGCTGTTTCAGCTTGTACACATCTTAAGATCATACAAAATAGAGTGTCTGTCTCCTTGTGTTATTAGTTCACTAAACAAACCGTGCCATGGAAGATAGAATGATCTGCAGTGCTACTTTCTGGATTGAATTTTTATTTATATTAACAACAACAATTACAGTGTTAATTAAATCCTTTGTCCTAGTGCTGGAGTAAGCAGTATAGAAGTTTCAGCTATATGAGTTATGATTTAGTGTACTGAGTGCAAGCACACATTTCATGGAAATGCAAAAATTTAGACCAGAGTGGTGGTGGGCATCCAGCCTGATTTGGCAGCTTAACTCCAATTTCAAGAATGGTTTTTTTGTTTCCTTTGAGTGGACTCATAGTGCATTTGTCTATGATGTGGAAATGGAAAACTCCATCATCATGGAAATTACAGCAGTGTTTGTTAGTTGTTTGAGGAACTGGAACCTGATGTGTGATGGTTGGTGTCCACCCTGATTTTGAACTTGTTCACAGTTTTTCCCACATAAATACAACTGCAGTCATTACACCTGAATGGTATAGTACATGCTCTGTGTTGCAATTACAAGAGCATGTGCTGTTGATTTTTCTCCTGAGGTTTGGCAGAATAGTAGTCTTTGTTGCTCATGTATTTGCAGTAAGAGCAAAATGTGGAACTACAAGGGGTAAATTCCTATGTCCTCCCCTGTCTGAATTTGCACTCTTCCCAATCCTTGATGTCTCTGGCTTTCAAGAAAACAAACGATGATACAGTCCTATTTTTCCAGTTGTTTATTGTCTGTAATTCCCACCCATTTGTCCATCATGATCTGTCTCATTGTTTTGTAATGTACTGTTAAAGTGAGATCCATTCTTATTTTTGTTCAATTTTTTCCTCTTGTGGACCCTGGTGTTGTTATCTGTTGAGCTCAGGAGTCTCCCAGGAAGGTTGCTGAAAATGGGGTCCCTTGCCTATTTTAAAGTTCTGATGGGGTTTAGAATGGAATTCCATAATTTATCACTGTACCTGCTAGCCAGATGTGTGTTGAAATCTCTAAGTTGTTTGGTAATGAGTAAAATCTTCATCCCCTCAGATTATATAACATATCCCTTAGTGATCACATAGCAAATATACGTTTGTATATGTCATACTGTTACACCATATGAGTTGACCCTAATCTTTAGTATCATAGTCCACACATCAATACAACTACCTTAACACGTTTTCTTTTCTCTTTCACTTTCTACTTTTAATACTACCATAAAATACATGCCACCTATAATCTACGTATTCCCACTACCTAGCTATAAGATTCTAACTATATCTGTCTTATTTTTAAGTTTAACTCTCTAATTCTATCTTTCTCTTTTCCTACCCCCCCAAAAAAATTTGAGCTGTATTGTTAAATATTTCTAACTGTATAATTTTCCTACATGCGAATGTTCCATCGTTACTGTATTGTGCCTTTTTACAACATATTTGCTGTTTAGATAGTTTTCTGTATTATTTCACTTGCTTTATAATTATAATTTTGTTTTCTTACAAATTCATGTAATGATTTTCATGTAACTTGGAGCTTTTCTCCCCGGGCCTCCACTGAAAATGGGTCTCACGCCCAGTGGACTTTCCCAGTCAACAAATGTCAATAAATAATAATCTGGGGATGTATGCTTTTACTCTGCAGCAGCATATTAACCTTGCTTGGTATTCTGAACAAGATATTAGAGAGGCATTTGTTTTCAGTGTCCAATGATGAAATCTAAAAATGTGACCAAGGATTTGCTGTGAGGGGTCATGAATTTCAGGAAGCTATTAAAATTACTGTTATGGTTGAAAAAGGTCATTTGTGTAGCTTGATCCCCCTCCCGGATGATGAAAATGTTGTCAATGAAACTAAGGTAGCATGTCATCAATGCAAAATAAGGACTTTTGTACACTGACTCCTCCTCCTCCCATTTTCCAAGAGCCACATTGGTGAGGCTTGTGGTCATAGCTTGTGGATTAAACTGCTTGGACCGAGTTACAACGTTTCCTGGCTCTTGTTTGTTGTGTTTGTGGTCATAGTGACTAACATATCTATTTCTAGTACTCTAAAAATCCACAAACAGTGTAAGAATGATAAAATAATACCCAAACAAAGCTAACATACGCTGTTGAATGACAGAGTCCAAGCAGGAATGGTGCAACAACTGGATGTATATAAAACACACTTTTTAATGTTTAAAAAAATAAGAATTGTACTCATGCGCTTTCATCCACATCAAAGTGGACTTCATCAGAATACAATAATCAATCAATTACACACTTATATACTTTATTTTGTCACCATAAATCCTAATTAAATAATTAAAATATGTTTAATTTAAAGTGAACTTGTACTTTATTTACATAAACTTCCCTGTAGTTAGCTCAAAGCTGTCGCTTAAATGTTCTGCAAACTTACTTCTCACTATTGTAAAACACACTTTAACATCCTCTGATTACATGAACTACGTTCCTTTGTTTTTTTAAAAAATACATTGAAATAATTTAAATATTATATATTATATAAAATGTATTGCATGCAAAAATATTGATAAGCAGAAATGGAGACATTATATATATATATATATATATATATATATATATATATATATATATACCAATATTTCCAATCAATCTAATTTATATACATGTAACTAAATTCATATTTTAAAAATAGAATAATTACACACTTTTATTATCGCAACTGCAGTATAAGTTTAATAGTAATAAATTAATTTAGTACAGGCTCACTTGCCGCATTTGTCAATATTTGCCATTTAATTTCTTTTTGTCCTAATAGTGCCTTATAATTACCCCCACCTGGTCCAAAATTAACCTGCTCAAGAGTAGCAAATTTTAAAAAATGAGTCTCACCATATTAGTCCACGTGTCTCCAAAGGGCATTATTAGTGTCCTTCCTTCTAATACTATATGTATGATTTTAATTTTTTTTTTTAAATGGTCTCTCTGTTTTGCCTATTTAGTAGCTGGGGCAGGTCATACATTTAACCATATATATATAATATACTTAGAGATGCAATTCCCTTGCCTAAAAGTTATCCTGGTCTTATTGACATTTTCCAGGACTATATCCTCTTCTTCTAAAATGGCTTGATACTGCACACAACTACCACAATGCATAGTTTGTTTATTCTGGTCATTCATTACTCTTATTGTATAACCTCTCTCTAAATTTCTTTTAATATTTCCCCCCATTTTGTAAACAAATACTGGTGTGTCCCCAGTTATTTTCCTGATTCCTTATCCACCATTAGTATATCAGGGGGAAGGGGGGGCAGATTTCCAATGAGGAGATGGAACAAGTAACCGAGATCAGTCATGTTATGCCCGACCAGGAGAGTTGTGTACCTTTGGATTCGCCTCCTATTACCCCCACCAGTTACACGGTGACCACAGATAAAAATTTTACTGTTTATAATTTTACTGATTTAGAGATAATGAAGGAACATTTTAACTTATTTACAAGAGGTATGCATTTTATACCAGCACGATCATTTAATCTTGAAAAAGAACTGATAGATCTTAAAATGTTTGCTAGGCAATTGAATTTGTCTCTATACTTCAAGGGTCAACCCTGTCAAGGTGACATACTTACTAGAAAGAGTACCTTTAACCCTCCCACACACTCCTCCACTAAGGTGTTTGAAGAATTGGTGGAAAGAGATCTAAGAGCTATTGGCATTAGACAACCTGCTACAGGTCCCCAGAATCTAAGTTTGAATGAAACACACATAATCAGGTTTATAAAGGAAAAAGGGTGTAGAGTAATGAAACCGGACAAAGGAGGGGGCTTAGTTTTGATGTACAATATAGACTATGATGCGCATATTTACAACATGTTACAGGATGTTGAGCATTATGGCTTGATATCAACAAATGAGCTACACATAGCATATTCCAAAATTAACTATCTATTAATGGACCACCTTTTACAAGGAGTCATTAATGAAAAGCTATATAATTACTTGTTTGTAGTCAAACCAAGAATACCAGTAATTTTTGGTATTCCAAAGACCCACAAAGGACTGGACCCTTTAAAATTCAGACCAATAGTTTCTGGTGAAGGAAGCATCACTGAACCTTTGGGGAAATTTATTGATTACATCCTCAAATGGTTTGTTACATCACTAAGCCACATATGCAAAGATTCTTGGGACTTCCTAAAGGGTATGGGATCCCATTTGTACCACCCAGACCTTTTAATGGTAACTATCGATATAGTGGATTGGTTCAAAGAAGTTTTGGTCAAAGAAGCCAATCTTGGTGCCAATGTTGTGAATTTGCTAGTCGAATTCATGGATATTGTGTTAAACAATAATTTCATCTGTTTTAACGGCAAAATTTACAAACAGAAATTGGGAGTTGTAATGGGGGCTTCTTGTGCCTCTTTGTATGCGAACATTGTATTGCACAAATGGGAACAGACTTTCATATTTGGCACAGACAGGGTGAAACACATTAAACACTATGTTAGATACCTGGATGATATATGTTTGCTATGGCATGGAACAGAGGTGGATTTTCAGAAATTTGTAAATTACATTAACTCCACCACTTCCTTTTTGACCTTTACACACTCGGTCAGTAACACTAGTTTGAACTATCTAGATGTAACTATAATCAAGGATTTCACCAATGGCAAGTTTGCTTCAAGAGTATACAGGAAACCCACATATTCTAATTCTTACCTACACTTTAGCAGTAGTCATCCTTTCTATCAAAAGAAAGGAATTATCAAAGGGCAACTAATCCGTGCTTCTAGAATGTGTAGCACTGCGGAATACTTCTCAAACGAGGTTAGCTTTTTAGAAGGGAAATTTTGTGAAAGGGGCTACCCGGCCAAACTAATCAAGAATTTGGTCATGGAAATTTTCGCATGTAGAGAAGAAAAATACCCACCACTTTTAGGATGCATGTTACCGCAAGTGGATAACTTGCATAAGAACACCCAGCAGCTAGAACAAACTAGTTACATACACACATTTTCCAGCAATTCTGACCTGATAGAGGAAACAATAACAAGGTATTGGCCAGTTCTTACATTGCATGATGATTTTTCAACAAAGGTTCCAACTAAACCCACATTTGTTAGACGAGGGTACTAACATGAAAGAGCTATTTGAAAGAAAAGAAATGACGAATACCACTGGTAGTAGATCCAAGAAAGGAACTTATAAATGTGGAATGTGCAAACAATGCACTGCTATGTTGAATGATCATAGTATATACATCCCATCTAGGAAATATCTATTCCGGTCTAATGGGTATTTTAACTGCAATGCAAAATATGTTGTATATTTAGGCTCATGTATAAAATGTCAAAGTTTCTATATTGGGAAAACAGAAAAGACTCTAAAGAGAAGAATTTATGAGCATTTCTATGATATTTCCAAGAAAAAAGAGACCAATGCTTTTTATAAACACTCTTTGTCCTGCCTAGATATGGAAATCAAGTTCATTGTGTTAGACCAGATAACACCCGACAAGAGAGGGGGTGACTGGGAGACTAAATTGGAATATAGGGAGCTTATATGGCAACTAAGACTGGATGCAGCTAAATGGCCAGTGTTAAATGACTACACAAATGTAAGTAGTGTTTTAAAACTAAGAAGAGCTAAGTTATAGCATACAGCATTTAGTAAGAGATTATCAACATTACTTACTTGTATCAAATTATTTGTATTTTATATTTATATTTATTCTGAGTATAGGGAATATAATCTATGTAACAACGTTTGAACACTTAATACTTGATTATTATTTTTATTTGTAATTTTTGTATTTTTAACATTTGATTTTTATTTATTACTATTTATTACTCATATAATTTATTCGTGGTACCCCATTGTAATATTTATTGCACACTAAACAGTGTTATAAGAATCAATCACTGCAAATGTGGTTTCATGGGACATTAACATATAACAATATTTATGTATTTATACACGAATGCTTTGTGATTTTCAAATGACATATCTTTTAAATAACATATTTTTCAACTACAACATATTTAACAAAAGGTATTTTATTTAGGATTTTATGTATTTCATACAACATCTTGCTGTTTAATTTTAAATTGGTCACCGATTAATTTTAATTGTAACTTGACTGGTTTTAATTAACGAAGCACATGATCTCATTAAGAGACTTACAAATAAGGTTGTTCTGCCCTGCATTTTTATCTTGATAAAGCTCAGTATTGCACTGAGTGAAAGCGCTTGAGAGAAGGATTTGGAGAAATTTATGTCGTGTGTTTGAGAGAAGGACTTGGAGAAATTTATGTCGTGTGTTTGAATAAACTTTTTGTGGAGATTACCTTTGGCTTCATCACTGTTTCTTGCTGCTCTTCCTGCCTTGGATTATACTTTTTAATTGTACATTGATCTTCCAAGAACATAACACCTGACAATACATTCCCATCCTGTTTGCATCTCTCGCTGTAACTGCTTGAGTTCAGTAGCTCTGTGGAATTTCTGCATAAAGTACTTCCACATTTATTGGGACCATGACTGTGGAATAATAAACTGGGATATTTCTACTCTTACCCAGAAAATCCAAAGTCTATAAAAAGATTTTTTGGTCTCTTTCATTGGTTTTATCAAGGCATCAAGGTAGATGGATCTTGTCATATTTTTGGAACCCACTTGCCACTGCCACTTTGTAGGGAGGATCAGAGATGTTCTTATGGAGTCTTGGGATCCCAAACCACTTGGTATTTTTGTGTGTTTGGTGGGGGGGGGGTGCGACCAAACAGTCAAAAAGCTTGGAATCTAGCTAATAATCTCTGGGCAGCACTTTTTTTGTGTTGTTCATTCCACAGTGTTAAAACAACATTTACTGTAATATATATATATCATATTACCAAGCATGGCCTCAGTTTTGCAATTATGAGCTGTTAGGATGCCTCTCTCCTTATCTGTCTTCATCATTCAGCAAGGCTTAAGTCTGCTCAGATTGTTTTGAGCAGTCATTTCCTCTTTGCTACTATCATAACATTTCTCCATAGGTGGTTTACTGAGGGCCCTAAGGAGATCAGCCTTACATTTGCTCTTATAAGCAACAGGAGTTGGATGCACAATGGTGCAAACATCACTGGCATTAAACTGTAAAATGTAAGCTCTTTTGATAGAATTCTTTTTTGAACTGTTCATATTACAAACAAGTCCATGATATCATAGCTACCCTTAACTTCAATACTGACATGATTGATAAATGTTTATTTAACCCAGGAATGTTGTCAGCATTTAATCATAACTGCCATGTCATCTCCCTATACTCAGACCTTGTCTCCCAGGTTCCTCTCCTCTGTTTATAATCAAACTTTTCCAGGATGATAAAATCAAATTTTTTAAAATATGATCAACCTAATGAATGTGTATGAAGAGCATTGTGGACATTTTCCTTGCTAATATCACATGGATTTTCATAAATTCATTGCTAAGGATGCGTTCAATCTTGCCCACATAAAATGCAGGGCAGGAAGAACATTTAGCTAAATACATGTCCCCTGTGGTGGAACAATTATCTTTCTGAAACTTTAGCACAGAACCCAACCCATTTTTCAAGTTTTAACTTCGAACCCACCAATATTTGACATTGTCTATAATTGCCACACCCACCTAGTTTTCCCTTTCCCTGTCATTATTAAAATGATTATATTCAAATATCCTTTTTAAATTGTCTGCTGTCTTGTTGACAAGTTTTTGTTCCTGCACTACATATTCCAGAATTGGATGGTTAACTTTAAAAATATTCCAATTGCTTTTAATAAAGACTTTCGGCTTTGCCCGGTTAGGAGTTTCCACAGTGGAACTCTGGTTCACTCATGATTGGCAGTGGATTTTTATGGTGCCGAGTTGCCAGCCCAAAACAACCTTCAATGACGGCATGCCCATTCATGCTCGCATCTACCTGCATGTCTTTAACGTCACTTGACCACATGGAGGACATGCAGACTCCACACAGAAGGTGCTCCAGCCGAGAATCAAACAGGAGAACCTCTTGCTGTGAGGCGACAATGCTAACCTCTGCACCATAATCATCTCTGTAATTTTCTTTATTTATTTATTTATTTACATTTGTTTACCAGGAAATTCCAACTGGATGCAGGCCCTTTTTCAGAGGATGCCCGGGGAGAAAAGCTCCACATCCTGTACATGATAAATAGAGATACAAAGTTGCAGCAATAGTAAACAACATTAGAGGCTGTCAACTTTAATACAATGAAAAGGTATTGATTATCAACAGTATATACAGAAAATGTTGCAACTTAAGATAGTTTCTTATTGCTTATAATATTAGTAACAAAGTTGTCAAACAAGATTTTAAAGTATGTAAAGACAACTAGCTAATTCTGACTATGGTTAGCTGTGGCAGTAGTATAGTTGGGTTAAGAGTCTAGGTGGGGGGATAAGGGGGGATGTTGGTCGGGATTAGAACAAGGACAAAGCCAGTGCAAAATTAAGTGGAATAGAGCACAGTCTTAAAAAGGCTGCTGAAAGGTACAGTAGCTATGGAGAGTGGAAGATTGTTCCTAAGTTTAGAAATGGTACATGAAAATATGGCTTCTCCTGCTGAGTTTTGGTGTTTGATAACAGTGTGTTGATTTTTGTTGCTTGATCTTAGGGGCCTAGTGGAGTGATAGGGTTGGAGAAGAGTTTGAAGGGAAGGGATGTTATGGGGGTGGTTAATATGTTTATGAGCGAGGGTGAGTTGATTAAAGTGAAGGAGTTGTGGGAGTTCTAGCCACTTTAGTTCTTTAAGGGAGATACAATGATGGTTGCTGTAGGAGGTTCCAGTGGCAAATTTAGCAATTTTGTTGTAACAAGCATCCAGCTTTTGTAGCTCCGTCTGTCTAAGGCTGGTAAGTATGGGGGATGCATAGACTAGGGTGAAGATTAGCTGGGAATTGGCTATGGAGATTCTTGCTGCCTTGGTTAGGAATTGGTGGCTTCGATGTAATGCACCAAGTTTCTTGTGAACTTTTTTATTGTGAGAGATATGTGGGTGTCAAATCAAAGTTTGTTGTCTATTTCCACACCGAGTAATTTTGTGTGTTCTGATGGAGAGATGATGGTATTGTCTTTGGCGAAAATGTTGAAGTGGGGGATGTTTTGGGTGGCTTTGGAAGCTTGGAACAGGAGAAGTTTTGTCTTACTTGGGTTGAGTAGAAGCTGAGCATTGGATAGCCAGCTTTCTACAGAAGAGAATGATTCCTGTGTGATTTATTGTAGTTCTGGAAGAGTGGGGGTAGAGCAGATGAGAGTAGAGTCATCTGCGTACTATATAAGCGATTCTTGTGTGGTGGCAGTATGTAGGTTGTTAGTGAAAAGTGAGAGTAACAGAGGGCGAAGGATAGAACCTTGGGAAACTCCGAGAGTAACTGGGAGGTGAGGTGATAGGTTATCATCCCAGATTACTGATTGCTGGCATCCATGTAGATAGCTGTGGAACCAGTTGCAGGCTGATTGTGAGATGGAGAGGTTGGGGGGAGTAGAGAGTAGTAACTCATGAGATACCATGTCAAAGGCCTTTGAGAGATCTAGAAATATGGCAGTAGAGAAGAGGCCATTGTTTTTGTGATGAAGTATAGTGTTGGTGAAGGAGAGCAGAGTGGAGGTAGTGCTGTGATATGGCCTGAAACCATGTTGGGTTTTGGAGAGGAGATTACTAGCTAGGAGGTAGTTGGAGACCTGGGTGTTGATACATTTTTCAAGTAACTTGGAGAGAGGGGAGAGGGCAGCAATGGGGTGACAACTGGAAAGGTCAGTGGAGGAGGTGCCTATGTGGAGGGGAATGATGTGGGATATTTTCCATATTGAGGGAATGTTTGATTTGAAATTGGGTAGGCTAGTGTATCAGCTGAAATTTTCAAGTATTCAGAGGGAAGGTTGTCAGCTGCGAGTTTGGTGGGTTTAAGTTTTGACAATAGTCTTTTTATGTTGGAGGTAGGTACTGAGCTGAAGAAGAAAAGAGGAGTGGGGCTTTAGGGTTAGGAGTTGGGGGGGCTGTTGTAGGGAAGTGTTGTTTGTTTAGAGATGTTATAGTTTCAGTGAAGTGTTTGTTGAAGGATTCAGCAATACTGCTGGGGGGGGTAGATGGCTGGGGTGTATCAACCTTCCCTGGGTGGAGGATAGTGTTAATAGTGGACCAGAATTGCTTAGGGCTGTGGTTGGTAGAGTTTAGGGTGAATTTATAGTAGAGGGATTTGTCTAATTGTATTTGCTTTTTGGCTTTATTGCGTAGTTCAAGGAATGATTGCCTATCTGAGTTATTTTTGTTAGTCACCAGTGCTCCCAGGCCTTATCTCTGGATTTCATTAGGGTTCTGGTGGTCTTTCATAACCATGGGGCATGCCTGGATCTGACTTTGGCATTTCTTACAGGAGCATGGGTGTTTAGGATGGAGAGGAAGGTACTGTTGAAGAAGTGGACAGCCTCATCTAGGTTGAGGTAATTTAGTGGTGACTAGTTAATTTTTTACAGGGAGGAGGTGAAGGAGTTGGGGTTGAAGTTGGACTTGTTCAGTATTTGCCTGTGGATAATGGGCTTGAGACTGTTTGTGTGGTGCCGAATTAGGAAAGTGGGGGAGTGGTCACTAAGACCGTCAGGTAAGCAGCCTGTTAGGTAAGAGTGAGGGGCTTTGTTGACTAGGATCCAGTCAAGTAAGGTATGATTGTTAGGGTTTTTGTTGATTTGGGTAGGGGATTGGATGAGTTGAGTGAACCCATGGAGATTAAGGTGAATGGTTGGGAGATTGTTATTACTGGATAGCCAGTTGATGTTAAAGTCACCGAGAATGATGGTTTCCTGGGGTAGAGAGGGAATAGCCCAGCTCAAGGGATTTTCTAGTGGTATAATATTTGCCCTGCTGGGAAATCCTATGATATTGAGTGTTTTGTTTGGGTTTAATTTGAGATTGGCATAAAGGATTTCTTCATTGTTGTGGTGAGGGGCAGATGTGTTCAGGAGTTGAATATTGAGGTGGTGTTTAAATATCAATACACACCACCTCCTTTTTGGACAATCTGTCTATGTGAAGGATGTTGAATTCAGGTGGAAGTATTTCCTCACTTTTAATGTGAGATTTGAGCCAGGTTTCAGTTAGGAAGAGAATATCTGGGGAATATATGTTTATGACGACATGTAGTTCTTGGATTTTATTGCATATGCTTCTGATGTTTAGAGACATTATAAGTAGGTCTGTTGTTTTTTTGTTGGCTAGGAGTTGAGTTGTGGGGGGGGGGTTGCTTGGACTAGGGTTTGTGGTTGGGTTGGATTTGGGAGGACAGGGTTTGAATGGATGTCTCCAGTGAGGGCTAGTTTATAGAGGGTGTTTAGGATATGTTTTATATACATAGTAAATTGCTTTTGGTATCTTAGGGATATTTTATTTTTGAGTGTGTTAGGTGTTTGGTAATGGAGTGTGTGTATTGGGAGGATGTTTTTGGTGGCAGGGGTTGTGTAGTTATAGTGTAAATGTTTGAGGGAGGGTGTTGAGAGAGTACAGTGGAAGATTTTGGGGCATGTGACTGTGGAGCTTTGGTAGGATGTAATGTGAGCTAGAACTATGCAGGTTAGGATTGTTATTATATTAGGTAGTAGAATGATTGTGCTGGATGTAGGGGAGGGAGTGACTAGTGGTGTAGCCTAGTTGGTGGTAATTAGGAGTGAGGTTAAGGCTAAGAATATAGAGGTACTGGGGGTGGGTGGAAATAGGGGGCAGGGTGTAAATTAGGGCAGCCCTGGCATTAAATTGTGAAATATAAGCTCTTCTCTAAGAATTCTTGTTCCACACTGTTATATTTTTCTTTAGTCATATTATGAAACAATTCCAGATTGTATTTAGTTGGGTGTGTGGTTCCTCTTAGGTTTATAAGTTATCTTTCAGTCTTCATACCCTTTGGAAATTGCATGCTAATGCACATGCTTTTATCCTTCAAAAATACATGCCAACACAAATACTGCTGTTTTAGCAACCTGCTAAAGTGTAAATCGAGCAATACATAATCTCTTGAATCAGCCCTTTGTCTCCTCATTAATTTTGCTACGTCTAGAGTTCTTGAGTGAAGAGGTGCAGTATATAGAAGGCTGGCATATCATATAGATGTCTGGATCGTGGCACAATGCTAGAGTTTTGCCTTATATGGCTGGCTGTTCCTCATATGTTTGTAGCTTTTCTGGTAATTATAATAGCTCAGATGAGAGAAATCAATACATAAAGGCATACAGTTGACTTCCAGTTTTCACATCTTTCAGAAAATGCATACTGACACAAATGCTATTCTAGAAATGTGCTAAGCACATAACACATCTTTTAATCTCTTGATTTGTTCCTTTGTCTCCCCATTAATTTGGCATTGTCCAGCTCACTTTAGTAAAGAGGTTCAAATGTCCAGGTAGCAAACAGTAGGAGAACTTTAATAAAAAGGTTGAGCACTTTTGTCTGTATATTAGACATCATCATAACCAATTCAAAATACATTACCACACCCCCAAAAGCAACACATAATAGGCAGTAATCACAAAAATAAACCAATAAGAAACTAAACCAATAATGACCAACCTACTTCAAATATCATACAATCAGTGCACATCGTTATGAAATCAATTATTCATACTGCTGTAGTCAAGAGTTGGCCAATGATGAGCAGTAATGGTAAAAGTGAGCCAATAAGGGACTAGACCAATGAAAACATTAAAAACTAAATCTCATGCAATAAGAATATGCCTAAATAAAATCATTAAAAAAACTTAAAAGTCTTAAAACTAATAAGCAAATTAACAAGTAAACTATATATAGTTGAAGAATGTTCAAAAATAATACTGTATACAGGCAATATTGTAACTTTGTGCCTCTACATTTAAATTCACTAATAATGGAAATGTCATCATTGAAACCTGCTAGATTGGTTAAATCAGTACAAATTTATAATTCCATTTCCTTTAACAAAAGGTGGTTTGCCAATCCCCATACATAAATTTGCATAAATTCTTTACGAAGAGGAAATATAAACATCTAAAAACTTGTTACATTCCTTTTCATATCTTGCCAAAACACTCTTAAAGAGACAACCAATAATAAGCAGCAGTTACAAAAATAACTCAGTAAAAAAATAAGGCAGTGGAAAACAACATGCATCAAGCATCAGATAAACTAAAACTATACATTGTAGAAGCAGCTTTTCTTGCCGCTATGGATAAAAATTGGATAATGCCAAGTGAAGATAGCAAAGATAAGCCAATGGGCCTGAGCAAAACAAAATAGTAAAACATCAAGCAATAAAAATATATCTTGATGAAATCAGCTAATAATATCACTGTTATGAAACATTTAAAATACTAAACAAGTTAAGATGTAAATGATGCATACTTAAAAAGTGTATAAAAGTAATACCATATAGAAAATGTAACTAAAATTAATATTATAACTTCATAGTTCTCTGTTTAAGTTCTGCCATGATGGAAATACCATCATTAAGTCGCGGTGGATTAGATGCATCGGTTCGTATTTGCCAAAACATTTCCTTGCGCAATAGGGGGTTCTGCCAATCCACCATAAATAAAAGAATATACCAACATCTATATAGCATCAATAAAAAAGATTATAAAAGTGCCTTGGCAAGGTATGGAAAGGAATGTAATAATTTTCGTATGTTCAAATTTTCTGTTTTGGAAAAAAGTCTATGCAGATCCATTTATGGAGTATTGGCAGAACCACCTATTACACAATGAAATGTTTGTTGACAAAAGTATCGGGCTAACCCTTTATAATGAGCATATCTCTCAGAACCAAGTTTTCATCTAAAGTAATAATTTGGGATGCCTTAACAAACTACCCCTTCACTAATGCTCTCTTTTGGGTGATAGGGTGAGCACTAGAGAAATGTAAAAAGGCATTCAAATAAGTAGGTTTCCTGTAAATTCTAGATGTAAATCTCCTTGTGGAAACATCTTCAGTCAACCAGATACCCGGTATGCTACATGTGTGAACTTGAAAATGTTGGCACTATGATTTATATAGTCCAACAATGTAGGTATTTTTTTTTTCTTTATCATCCCACATGCTAAAAATATCATCCAAAAATCTGGTATAGAACCTACAAAATCCATAATATTATTATTAAACAGGGAATTATTTTCCCACTGAAGCATAATAATGTTGGCAAATAGAACACCAAGAGCAGAACCCATTGCCACTTCCTTTTACTGTAAGTAATACCTTCCCTCAAACATGAGGAACGTATTTTTCAGTAATAATTCTAATAGCTCTTCATATTCTTATTAATTAAAATTTTGATAAACCATTCAATTACTAACTGGTGGGGTATAACTGTATAACGGCCCTTGACATCTACTGTCATAAAAGTGTAATTCTGTTTGTATTCTAACTTATCAAGCTTACCAAAAAATCTCAAGAATCCCTACAAACATGTTTTTCTTCTACCATCAGTTTTTTCAAATTCTCATCAAGAAATTCTGCACAGGGGTGGGTAATAGAACTACAGGCATCAACAACTAATTAGCCACTCTGGAGGATTTGTAATGCTCTTATATATCTTCAGCACCACAAATATTACAGGGACAATAGGGTCACAACATTAAGGTAATTAAATTCATCAATATTAATTTGCTGCTGCGTAAACATATCATTCAAATAAATTCTAATTTTCCTATATGCAAGGTTTCTTCACATTGTTTATTATTTGTCCTATCTATATAATCATTCATCTCCATGATCACAAGTCTGCCCCCCTTTGTCAGGCTTCATGATACTGATATTACTGTTTTTCATTTCTTCCAACAAATTCCGCTTGCTTATGTTCATATTGTTGAATATGTTTTTCTTTTCCTTAACACCAAACATATTTTTAATATCTAGTTAACAGAGTTTTTCATATAGTTGTAACACTGGAAGAAGAGGGGGGATAAAAGTTACTCAAAACTCTCAAACCAGACATGACTGTAGACATGTCATTGAAAATGACATTAAAGTTAAGTTTCCTAATATATTGCTTAAGGTCCATTAAAACATAAACAATGTCAGCTTTTCTTGCACATACAAATGTTAAGCCCCTAAAAAAGAAATCACCACACTATGCATCAATATAGTATATTAATACTACATATCAGTTTTTATATATATTTGCACACTATATCGTGTTTTTATCCTCTTCACTAAGCCTTTATGGAACATGGAATGCTTCTTGCACATTTATTATATATTATACATAATTTATACATACACATACGCTAGTAAATAATAATATTTTACCTGCAAGCATACAGGTTTATAGTATTTTGTAATGCGTAGCTAACGGAAAGGAGACGCCAGCTGTGACAGTTACATAGCCATATACAAGCAGCTCCTTAGTTTCTCTTTTTATTAGATATATTCCTATATTTCCCTGGTATACTTTGATTAGCCATAGAGTGTTTAGTTATAATAGGAGTCTTTCAACACAGCATACAATGTTTCAGGTTACATATTTTAGTTCAAGTAAGCATCCAGATTTTAAGCTACATTTTTCAGCGATATATGCTTTATTGGTTAGGAGAGTTTTCTTCATTGAGGCATTATATATATTTTATAGATTTTATATATTTTTCTACATACGCAATCAGTCATATGGTTGGTCACCACTGCTTTGTTCCATAGTAACCTAGCTTTCTGTGCTGACGATAACGCTATGTACACAATACGTCAGCTTGTTACCAACTTTTACATGTACATACTATTGACTTACTATTACTATGATTCCGTAAATTTGTCATTGTTTTTATATAGGTGTTTTACATGTACATTTTAAATGCTATTAGTGTATTTTGATTCCACATGTTTTAGAGTGTATTTAGATAGATACCTACAATGTTTTTCTTCAGAGACAACAAGTGTTTGATGCTTAAATGATAGTTACTATCTGAAGTAACAGCTTCTCTGTGTTAGCTAATGATTACTATGCAAATTGATTAATTAACTAATAGATACAATTATATATCAATTAAATGCACTATATAAGCACTTTCTTAGCTATAGTTATTTAGATCTGAAGAAGCGTACAACCTAGTACGTGAAAGCGCTCATCTCTTCTGTTTTTCATTCAATAAAGAAGAACTGTTTTTTTGCTGCACAATCGTGGTGGTCCTCATCCTTGTGTTGTTCTACGTTGCTCCTGCTGTTGGTTTTTAGTGGTGAGGACCTTTGGAGGCTTTTCTGGGATTGTGCTATACATTTATATCTCTAATCTTTATCTTTGGCTGCCTAAACACGATGGATGCTATTGCAATTGAGCTAGAGTATGTACCGAACAAATCCAGTGGGAAAAGGCAATGGAATAACTTACTGGAATCGAAAGAAAATCCTTTGTTAAATATCAATATGGAATACATGACTGCGATACCTAACACTGAAAAAGGTAACATTGATAAAATGAAAGATTTCAATACTACCCTAAGAGAACTAGAGAATGTATTATATAAATTGTATAGACTTATCTGGCAAAGACGCCATCTAGAAGCATGTCTGCATTTCAAAATAATTCCCAGAGGGATGAGAGTGTTAGTTATGCCTTCATATGGTGAAACTCACCCTGAGCTACTTCGCAAGTGGCAGCAGTTAAACCTTGATCTAGGGTTTAACTACATAAAGTTATTACTTGAACATTTTCTACCGATAGAGAAAGAACTCAATTTACGAGCTGAATCCTTAAGTAAAGACATTATGATGAGATTTAAGGAGGAACTATTTCAGCAGAGGCTAGACAATATGTTCAATCAACTCTCTACATATGGTGATAAACTACAACAAATAAAGACACGGAAGTTACACAGAGACCACATGGATTTCGTCAATAACCATGTCTTTGCTTGGCCCAGATATAGAGAGACTGATGTAAATGAGAATACATCTCCCATAAACTCTGACCACAACCAAGAACATTCCCTCAGTCAGAGTTACGCTTCAGCACTAACAAATGTTAATTCCACCTTAAGGAATTCAGCTGCCACAACTGAAACTCCTATGGCATCTACTCTTTTGACGCATATACATGATGATGAAGTAAGAGACACGCCCCCATGTAACCAACAAGCTTTAGTTCAACAGAACACAAATACACAAGGTGCAAAACCTAAAATCAAACAGGGGAACTTAGAAAGTTTTTTACCTCTTCCTTTGAAGTTTCGCCAAAATTTTCAGAGCAGATCGAGAAGCAGAGGTCGCACCAAAAGGAAGTATTCGGGAGACGGAATGACATCGAGCAACAGGAACAGAAGAAGAGAACAGAGAACCTAGTATTTAATTTATCACAACGAACTTTAACTGAAACTGATTACGCATTACTGAATAAAGGGCTTTCCTTTATTCCTGCCCAGGTTAGTAACATTGGTGAAGTGTTAACTGACCTGCGGCTTTTTGTTCGCAAAGTTAACTTAAAATGTATGTTTAAAAACAAAGTGCAATGTAATGGTACTGGTCAAGAGAATAATATGATTTTTAAAAGAAAAAGTGTTTTTACTCCTTCACAAACACCAGTTACAGAATGTTTCATTAAGGCTTGTGAAACAGATTTTTATAGATATTTTAACAAGAAAAAGGGAAATTTGTATACTAATATTTCACACTGTGAGTGGGAGTCACTTTATGCTTTACAACAGGATAAGGAAATAATCATTAAGCCCGCAGACAAAGGGGGTGGAATAGTAATATTAGATCATACTTCTTACAATACACTGATGCTGGCCATGCTCAGGGAAACTGACACATATAAAGAAATTCACAGGAATGATTTAACTAGAGTTATTTTCTTAGTACACCAGGAACTCTATGATTTCTTAATATGTAGACAGATAGACCAAGAATTATACCAATATTTTTTGATAGAGCAACCCAAGATTCCTTATATAAAAGGGCTGCCAAAAATACACAAAGGGACAATACCACCACCACTACGACCGATAGTAGCAGGAGAAGGGTGGATAACGGAGACCATGTCAGTTTATATAGAAAAGAAGCTAAGGCCTATCATAAATGAGATAACCTCTATCCTGAAAGACACTCATCAATTATTAGAAGTATTAACAGGTTTTGAAGAAGGCATCCCTAAAGATA
The DNA here is from genome assembly GCF_019279795.1 of Protopterus annectens. Taxonomy (NCBI): domain Eukaryota; kingdom Metazoa; phylum Chordata; order Ceratodontiformes; family Protopteridae; genus Protopterus; species Protopterus annectens. The sequence continues at coordinate 26,219,816 of NC_056742.1, read as the reverse complement.
GTATTTTGATTACTATGGATATGAAGAATCTTTTCACGTCCATTCCTAACAGCTATGGCCTAGATGCCATTAGACATATCCTACATGAAACAGATAGGTTCAATAATAATGAAAAGATTCTATTGAATGCTATCCTTGACCTTATATTAAATAACAATGTGTTTATGTATGACAAGATGTTATTTTTACAGCAATGGGGAGTGGCTATGGGCACTCCCTGCGCTAATACCTATGCGAATCTTGTTGTTTACTACTGGGAATGTATGCATCTGTTTAATCATGTCAGTTTTGGAAAAATGTTGCTATATAAAAGATTTGTAGACGACATCATAATTTTCTGGGATGGTACCTTACAAGAATTTTTAGATTTAGTTGAATACTTAGAAACTACAACTTCTTTTTTCAGATTTACTTTTGAATATTCCACAACAGATGTTAATTTTCTAGACATTACCATCACTAAAGATGACAAAGGTAAACTGGGCCATACCATTTACAGAAAACCTTGCTGGAAGAACACATTATTGGAGTATAGCAGCATGCACCCCAGACACATTTTCTTTAATATTGTTAAGAGCCAATATATAAGAGTCAATAAACTATGTAAGAACCAGGAAGATAGAATGGAACAAACATTAAAATTAGGTGATATGTTTATGGAAAGGAACTATAATAGAGAATTGGTTGAGCAGGCTAAACTATCTTCTGGATGTATCTCCACTCCTTTTACATATAGGAATAAGTTCCATCAGAGTTATGTTGAACACAAGTCACATAAGCAAGTTATCTCATTTCAGACAAGATATACTAGTGATAACAGGAATATTACTGATGTCATACGGAAGAATTGGCACATTTTACTTACGAATGATGACGTGAGGGATTTAATAGGTGCTAAACCTAGATTTGTTTTTATTAATAGCAAGAATCTCAAGAGGTTGCTATGTATTGAAAAACAGAACTATGAGACAGATGAGATACATGAAAAGCTACAAAGTATTATGATAGGGAATTTGACTAGACACAATGAGATGGGAACCTATCCATGTAGAAAGTGCAATATGTGTGATTATATTTCAGATGACATAGAGTTCACACATCCCCAGTTAGATATCAGATTTAAACCTAACTTTAGATCTACTTGCACAAGTTCAAATCTGATATATCTAGCCAATTGCCAGGATTGTGATGCGTTCTATATCGGGATGACAACTAGATCTTTGAAAGAACGCATCTACAATCATATATATGACATCAGAAAAAAAGATCAGAAGAATGCTTTGACCAAACATATTCTGAATAATCCAGAACATAGTTTTAGATTTAGAACATTACAACTAGTACATCCAAGTAATAGGAAAGGAGATATTTTCAATGAATTAGAAAATATAGAACTGCAATGGATCTTTAAATTTAAAGCACATTATACTCCAGGCTTGAACCAATACATTAGTGTGAGATCATCTCTTAAAAAAAGGAGCCTAAAGTAACACAATATTTTATTAAATAGAATAATACACATATATCTTGCATGTCAAACATATACTTCTATATATACTAATGAAATAAAAATAAAATTCTTAGCTAGATAAAATCTCCCTTTTTTTGATATACATAATTGTTTTTTAAAGGCTACATAGTTATTTTATAGTGTTTTTAAAATATATATCTGTTCATATTTATTGATTTACACTGTTTCATATGATACTAGTTTATTATTATTTAGTACATATCTCTATTTATTTTCCCTTTTGAAACATACATTTTTAAATATTAAATAATATGTCTTGAACAATAGAAATCAATATGGCATATTTAGTTGCTATTATTATTTGAATTAATTCATGGAGTTATTGAGAGTTTTTGATAAATGTAGATTTATATTTTGTTCAGAGGGATTTATTTTAGACATTATATACATAGGCACATGATATAGACAGCCTATCTGTTCTTTATTATCTATGAAACCATATTTATTGGTTTATTTATTTATTTATTTTTTCCATTATCTTAAAAGTTAATTTTTATGTGTTTATATTAGATATATATACATATTTTTAAGACCTTTGATATATATATATTTTTATATTAATACTACATATCAGTTTTTATATATATTTGCACACTATATCGTGTTTTTATCCTCTTCACTAAGCCTTTATGGAACATGGAATGCTTCTTGCACATTTATTATATATTATACATAATTTATACATACACATATGCTAGTAAATAATAATATTTTACCTGCAAGCACACAGGTTTATAGTATTTTGTAATGCGTAGCTAACGGAAAGGAGACGCCAGCTGTGACAGTTACATAGCCATATACAAGCAGCTCCTTAGTTTCTCTTTTTATTAGATATATTCCTATATTTCCCTGGTATACTTTGATTAGCCATAGAGTGTTTAGTTATAATAGGAGTCTTTCAACACAGCATACAATGTTTCAGGTTACATATTTTAGTTCAAGTAAGCATCCAGATTTTAAGCTACATTTTTCAGCGATATATGCTTTATTGGTTAGGAGAGTTTTCTTCATTGAGGCATTATATATATTTTATAGATTTTATATATTTTTCTACATACGCAATCAGTCATATGGTTGGTCACCACTGCTTTGTTCCATAGTAACCTAGCTTTCTGTGCTGACGATAACGCTATGTACACAATACGTCAGCTTGTTACCAACTTTTACATGTACATACTATTGACTTACTATTACTATGATTCCGTAAATTTGTCATTGTTTTTATATAGGTGTTTTACATGTACATTTTAAATGCTATTAGTGTATTTTGATTCCACATGTTTTAGAGTGTTTTTAGATAGATACCTACAATGTTTTTCTTCAGAGACAACAAGTGTTTGATGCTTAAATGATAGTTACTATCTGAAGTAACAGCTTCTCTGTGTTAGCTAATGATTACTATGCAAATTGATTAATTAACTAATAGATACAATTATATATCAATTAAATGCACTATATAAGCACTTTCTTAGCTATAGTTATTTAGATCTGAAGAAGCGTACAACCTAGTACGTGAAAGCGCTCATCTCTTCTGTTTTTCATTCAATAAAGAAGAACTGTTTTTTTGCTGCATAATCGTGGTGGTCCTCATCCTTGTGTTGTTCTATATTAAAGTTAAGTTTCCTAATATATTGCTTAAGGTCCATTAAAACATAAACAATGTCAGCTTTTCTTGCACATACAAATGTTAAGCCCCTAAAAAAGAAATCACCACACTATGCATCAATTGGTACAGATGAAAAATTATAAACTATAAAGCCCCCATTAGTATTTGTTACTATATTACAATTGGGGATGTTTATATTAGTATAACTGTCCCTTTCTATGATATCTCTGTTCAATGACACACCAAATTCCTCGGCCTGTGATTCTGCCAACTTGATCTGTGGAGGTAGGTCAAGATTTCCCAACCTCCATTAGTCGCGCTGGTTCCTCTGTCTCTCCCTTATCCACTCTGATCTCCACAAGGGAGGATACTCTAAAGGGTCAGCATGATTATTAATGCTGGCATCCTCATTGCTTTCCTGATTTTCAAGTTGTTGTTGCTCATAATTCAAATTATTATACTACTATATTTTGTACCCCATGTTTGTGAATTGGGTGGATTAAGGTACACCTTATCAAGATAGCCTCTTCCATCTCGCTCTAACTTCAGTTTTCTATTACAAATAGATTGCATCTTTTTGTTTCTGCTACTAAACATGCAGATATGGTCAAATTCATATTGTTCTTACATTAAATCCTGGAGCATTAAATTGTCAAGCACACCAATGTCCTCTATAAGTTCAGCAATTAGTCTGTTATTATGTTTAACCAATTATTCCATATAGTTGCACCCATGCCTATCAAACATAGTCAGCAACTCCTTATGAAGCAAAGAATTATTAGATTCCTGTAGGATACTGCCACATACATAAACTCTTGGGAACCATATTGGAGTTAATGAACTTGATGAAATAGGCATTTTCATGTTGTAAATGTTTGATCTTAAGTAATTTATAGTTATACTCACTCAACCATTCAGCAAAGGTTGTACTGTTCTATTGTACTTCTAAGAAGTCAATTTTACTATATAACTGTTCATTGAGAACTGGAGGATTTTTCCCAGTATTTCTTACTGGCAGTAGGGAAAAACTGGGAAAGTGGAACAGGTTATTTGCCATCTAGTTTGGTGGATTATTAACCTCCTCATTTGCATGTCCTGTATTTGCTCATCTTAACTTTCTTCGGGACTTGTTTATCACATGATTTTTAAAATGTTCTATACAAGCTGTAATGTTTTAATCAATATTTATCTGATCAAGTTTCAATTCTAAAATGAAAGCACTTATATCTGTGATTTATTTGTGTCAATAAATTAATTTCATCATACGACCTTCTGCAGTAGAGTTCCTTTTGTGGATTATATAGTTTGTTTTTGGCTTATGTTCATTTTTTAGAAGGTTTATAGTGATGTAGTCACCAGTTGAGGCCTGATTGTGAATGTTAGCTTTTTTGATAATTCCTTGTATCCAGTGCGGGAAGCAAGTAATGTTCTGGAGTCATATAGGGGGTTTTGAGGGTCAAGGCAGGATAGTATGCAGAGTGCTGAATACTTGGTAGGTACTTTGAAGTCTCTGGATGTTGAAGGGAGGTCAAGACTGCAGGAGTTGTTCCTTAGGATCAGGGTTTTGGAGCTCAAGAGGGTTCAGTTGCACTTAATCAGATACAGTCAAATCCTGATGGTGTGGGTTCTAGTGACAATTTAGTATGGTTAGTTGATCAATTATTAATGGAGCTGCAGAATCCTGAGGCAGGCCAGCAAATTTGGACATGGGTAGTATGCAAGATTTTTGGGTGGAAGTAAAGGGGGTATATATTACACAGCACATCTCCTTGGCTGTTAAGGAAAGATTTGGAGAGGTATCTTTGTTGGTATTTTTGAATTGTTAGATGCAGATGGGGTGCACCAGATAGCTGAGATGAATAGCCTAGGGTCAGAGGACCTGGAAGCAGCTCTGTCAGTTCTTGGTAAAAGGATTAAGGTATGATGTTGGGACAGCTGGCTTTTAGGTTTTGTGTACTACATGGTAGTGATGATAGAGAATAAATCCCAGCAAAAACTGACAATGTAGGCTGGCTATAATACAATCAGGGAGGCTCAGAGGTTGAGGAAAGGTAATTGCAGGTTGTGATATGACAACAAATCTCAGAAGTTGAAAACAGGACAAATCCTTAAAGTGGGGAGTTTGATATATTGATACTGTTTAGCCACCATGTGTGGCAGGCTGAGTACATCACATCAATGAGATTTAGCTGAAGGTGTGGCTGAGGGCAGAGAATGTTGAGAATTTAATAGTGTGAGGCATTCTTGGCCCATGAGGTGTTCATTTTGTAAAGGGCAGCATAGTGGTGCAAGATGTTGGTATAAGGAAGATGGGCAGGGGTCGGGCTTGGTACTCAATCTTCCAAAGGGAAGTGGGGCTGCTGATGTGTAGTTGAAAAGGAGGTGTAGAGGATTAGGTAGTAGATCAGGACAGTCCTTTTGGAGAGGGTCTGGGAAACTGGCCAACACATTTCTCTATTAAAACAGAAGTAGTATATGTGTTACTTATACATTTCCATGATAAGGGGACGTGGCGACTGAGTTCAGGTTTTTCAAGTAGGGATTCAATCAGATGCAAGGGGTCTTAACAAGGTTTGCAAAAATCTGAAATTTCTTAAAGAGAAGATGTTTTATTGAGCTTGTTATACAAGGAGGTCATCGCCAAGATGGTTATGGGTTTGTCGATTGCAACACCATTTAAGAGGTAAAGAGTGTCACCATTAGGTATGGTTTCTAAAAGGAAAGTGAGAGAGTACTTGATCACTCACCACTTGTCTTTTCTGAAGTTAATTAAGTGAATATTCATATCAATAAGGAACTGGTAAAGGTTCACTAAGCATCATTGGATGATGCAGTTTAGCTGATTTGAACATTTGAAGACCCATGGTTAGCAAAATTGGATATTGATGCTGCCTTTAGGTTGCTGCAGGAGCCAAATAGAATTGGCTGAAATTGGTAATATATGTTGATAGTAAGTCCTTTTTTGATATGGCTAAGTTAATGGGCTGTATAATGGCTTGTTGACCTTTGAGAAATTCAGCAAGGCTTTGCATTAGATTTGGAATGTGTGGGTTAAAGGACAGAAAGGGAGTGCATTATTTGGATATTTTTTTTTGTTAGAGGGAGAAGGTAGAGAAAACACTAAAGCAGGGGTGCAGGTATTTGTGTGGCATTGACACAAGCTTTGAGTACCTTTATTAAAAGCTAAGAGAGATGGCCCATTGAAACAGATTAATTTGTTGGGTTTAAGGACAGATGGAAGCAACAGATAATTTTTGTTTGCCTGAAGTTAAAATCAGTAAACTGATGGAACATGTTAGCAGGTGGATGAGTGCTGCTGAGTGAGAGATGGAATGGCACTGCTAGGATTGTTGGAGTTTGTCTGTCATGTGCTAGCTCCAAGGCGCGCTTTTTGCAAGTTGATAGCCAACCAGCTGAAGGGTAGTAAGAAGAAACATCAATTTGTTTAAGGTATTGAATAAAGACATGTAGATTTGGTTAAACTTTTTGGAAGATTTCAATGGAATTTGTGTGCTTGTATGATTGGGTGTTTGCAGCTGATTTGCAGTTGTTTACAGATGCCATAGGTGGTATAGGCATTGGAGGCAGATGATTTGTGGTCTTCTGACCAGTAGAATTGCATGAGCTAAGGAGGAGAGATATTATTTTCTTGGAACTGATGCCTATTAGGACGGTATCAGTAGTATGGTCAATAAATGAGTGGTATTCTCTTCTGATAATGCAGCAGTTTGGTGCTAGCTAAGAAAACATTGAAGGTGGAGCAAATGCAGTTATTGTCAAAGAAGTTAGTGCTATAGCATTTAAGGATCAACTTGTCTATTGCAGAACAGCATATTGCCAGAATGTTGCAGTATAATTGCTGATTGTCTGTTACACTTTCAGTTTTGGAAGTACTCAATGATTGCACCATTTGAGGAAGTGAACCTGCTGGAGGTTCCCAAGGAAATCTTGGAGATTATCAGGGTATATCATGACATTTACTTTGGCAGCTTTGGTCTTCTTCCACAACAAAGGCATATATGTCTGCTTTGAGTTCTTTTAGTCAATTTGTGGGTTAGGTTAAGGCAGAAGATACTTTAGTCGGTTAAGTTGATTACAAAATATGTTGTACATGACAATTTAATGAATCTGCATAAAAATTTAAGGCTTTAGCAGCATTAGCTAAATTTGGGGGTTTGATTGATTGCACAAATGATTGCATAATCGTGAGAATGGTCAGGGGATGTGAGAGGCTTTTAGAGGTTTAGCATTAAACAAATGTTTGCCTTTGGGGAGGCTTTTGTTAAGGACATTTACAATAGGTTCCAGGACGGTTGATAATTCTGTTGAGGCTTATATTTTATGGGAAACTTTGGCTGAATGTTTGCATATGGGAGCTATCAGAATTGGAAAGCTTTTAGATAGTTTAAAGTGAAGATAGATGTACGTATTATAGAAGAAGCTGTGCTTATCTGGTTACACTTCATAATCTCGAATTGCTAAAATCCTGAATTTCAGTAACCCGAGACCATGAAGGCAAAAAACAGAATGCCGAAAGTGCATAAGAGCGAATTTGAATATCTCAAATCCACGCTTATGCATTTCCAGTGCATCACGTGTAGTGTTATGGGGCCTGAGATTGCAGGTGAGTGAGTGCTTGTGTGTGTTTTTGTACATTGTTTGTGTGGGTAAGGGTAGGGAAGTGTAAGTGTGAGTGTGAGTGTGAGTGTTGGATTTGTTGGTGTTTGTGTGTATGTGATGTGTATTTGTGTGTGAGCAAGTGAAGGATGGAGTGGTGTGATTTTTTTTTTTTATGTTATGTGCGACCTCAGAGTTGGAATATATAAGTAGGGGGGTGAGTAGGGTGCAGCCCCCCCACATGGGGGGGTGCAGGGGGGCTTGCTCCCTGCTTATATGTAGTGTAGGATTGTGTAGTTTGTGCTCTGTGGGTGGAATGGTGTGTGTTTTATGTGGTGTATGGTGTATGTATGTTCGTGGTTGTGTGATTGTGAATTTTGGTATTGTGAATGGTTCGACTTTATAGTCTCGGGTTACTGAAATTTGGGATTTCAGTAATTCGAGATTATGAAGTGAAACCGCTTATGTGGATGAAAGCATCTAAGACAGATCAAATGGGTACAGGCCAGCAGATTGTTCTGGCATGTGACAGTGAGCCTCAGTTATACTCAGTAAAATGGGGTTACAATGGCGGCTATTAATGAGGGCTGAGAAGAATGAGACAGCTTTTTTTAAGGATGGCAGGGTGTTATGTTTCAGGCAGCATGTGGCGTTGAAGAAGGTGTTAAGAGTGCAGGGGATAAGAGCTGCTAAATATTTGTTCACATTCTTTTTGAATAGGGAGAGTTTCTGATCAAACAGAGGAGGGTAGACCAATTGAGGTACTTAAGAGGCAGACCAGATGGAAGTCAAACACTTTTTACTTGTGTCATGTAGTGTAGTATTGATATGCCTGGTTAATATTATTTATTTGTGCTGTAGATCAAAGAAGAGTGGTTATTTTTGGTCATTCCTATGTGTCTTGTGTGGCAAAGAGGGCCTTTGTTAGATTTAATAGGGATCTGTTAGAGTTGCACACCAAGTTGTGGAAGGTTCATAGGTTAGGGTGCAGGGGTCTTGGGCAGAGTAAGTTGTCTTTTATGGACCCACCAATAAGACGGCAAAGTTTACCAGATATTAGCTTTGATCTATCTGGTGATAGCGACTTAGGTGTGGTTTTAAAACTTAAACTGCTGTCAGTGATTGTAAAGGATTTATCAGAAATTTAGTGTAGATACCCTAGTTCAATTATGGTATGGTTAGTGAAGATTCCTAGATTGGTTTGTAAGAATGCTTGCAAAAAAAATTCCTTTTGAATATGCTCATAAATTTGTTAAGCTTCGGGTAGCTGTGGCTGTGAGGACTATGAGTATAGTCATGTTGGATCATTGGGACCTTTAATATAAACATCCTTTTTTCCATAGGTCAGATAGTATACACCTGAGTGATACTGGGCTTAACCTATTTAATGTCCATATTTCATTGCTAATGAAGAATTTGATAAAGTGATGAAAAAGGGGGAACAGTCTGTGGCTATTGACTGGTGGGTGAAGGGGCAATTTCTTTTGTTCATAAGCAGCTCCTTTCTCCTATTTTTCTTAGTTTTGGGTAAGGTGAATGATACTACACCTTAGTGATGAATGACTGCAAGAGAGCAGCTGTTTGTCACATTGCTGATTGTGTTGAAAGGTGAGCAAACTAATGTATCTGACTTATTGTAAATAAAGTTTGCAATTTTTGGATATAGATATTTTGACATTTCTGATTATGTGTGTAGTACATTTTCAAATTCATAGTAAACATTATTGTCATTTAGACCGACACCTAAGCACAGGCTAAATGAAATATCATTGCTTTGAGCTCTGTGCCGACAATGCATATAAATACAACAGAAATTAAAAAAAAAATTGTAACATTTGACATGACACTAGGATATAATTAAATTTTTGTATCTCTGTCTATTAGCAGGACTTAATATTGCACAGGTATATGTATTGAACAGTTGAGACTTGAGCCTTATGAGACTAGAGCACTTTCAATTGTACGGAATGTAACTTGTTCTTTGAGTTATTACACAAAAAAGTCAGAAGTTTTCAATGAGCTGTTTCACACATGAGGAGAACTCAACAGTGGGTTGATTGCACTTTAAGGAAAGAGATTCCCTTCAAATTGTGTGGCCTCTGGCTAGGTGACCTGTTGGCTTGCCTTGCTACTCAAGTTTAGTAATTTGATAACCTGAGGAAAGAAGCTATTTCTGAATCTAGTTGTTTTGCATTGTATACTTCTGTAGCACTTGCCTGACGTCAAACAGGGCAGTCCCTAAGCCAGGTGGGTTCAGTCTGTGGAAATCTTTGTATTTCTTATCGAGACATGGTGCAGAGTGCAGATTCTGTATAGATGGAAGCATGGACCTGATGATTTTCTCTGCCACCTTCACCACCCTTTGGAGAGCCTTACAATCTGTAGCCTTGCAACTCCCGTACCATTCTGTGATATTCATAGGTTTATAGGTGTATACTAGGCTAATGGCTGTGGAGCCTTTACAAGCCTAGCCCATAGGATTACCCTGGCATCGTGCCACCCAACCTTAGTTTCCAGTGTCTGTGTCGAGTAGAGCCACTGGAGTGAGCCCTGGGGTGAATTTTCTATTCCCCATCCACTCATCAAGATTTTTCTTGAAGAGGGCCAGTGAGGTGCTCTGTTTGACATTTATGGGAAGTTTATTCCATAGCATGGGCAGTCTCTCGGTTATGAATCTGTCCCTCCAGCACATTCTGTTGATTGTGGTAATGAGATTGAGGTCTCTGGAGCATGTGATGTGGGGATATTGGGATTTCTTTAAATGTAGCATTTATAACAGAGCTGGGTCTGATATGGCTTTGTAAGTCAAGCAGAGATCGACTCTAAGTAGGTGATATGAGACAGAGAACAGTTGGAGTTTATTGAGTCAGTCCATATAGGACAAGTGTTTAAAGCCTAGGATCCTCTTTGTGAAGTACTTTTGTGGCCTCTCCAGTTGTTGCAGGTGTCTAGTGAGGTACATGTCAAATGGGGCATTGTACTCGATGATTGGCCTAATGAGGGAAGAGTAGAGGGAGACAATGACCTCTTTCTTCCTCGATGCAAAACCCTTAGTAATGAGATGTGCCACATAGAAGGACTTTCTGACTACAGTGGCAATGTGGTGGTTAAAAGAGAAGTTGCTGTCTACCTGTGTTCCCAGATCTCTTATAACGCCTTTTGTGTTCAGTGGACTACCATCGATGTGGTAATTCATGGGAACTGGGTTTTTCCCAAAGGGGATGATGACACATTTTTTTGGCATTGATCTTAAGGCCATGGTTCTGACACCAGGTGTTGGTCTCAGTGAGGCCTTTCTGTAGGATGTTAACATCACTTGCGGAGTTAATAATGGCTCCCAACTTGCAATCGTCTGTGAACTTTGTCAGCCAGAGTCTCTTCATGTTGGCATGGACTTCTGAGAAGTAGATATCAAACAGGAGAGGACCCAGGACTGATACCTGTGGGACTCCACTCATGACTAGTCGGCAGTCTGACTTGGGAGTCAGCTACTTTCACACTGTGGGTTCTATCTGTGAGCCAGTTTGCAACCCACCTAGTGATATAGGAGTTGATGCCTAGCTTAGTGAGTTTTTCTATGATTCCTGAGTGGAGAATAGTATCAAAGGCCTTGGCCAGATCAAGGTAGGCTGTATGAACCCCCTTGCCCTGATCCACAGCTCTGGAGACTGACTCAAAGAAGTTGACTAAGTTGAGCAAGCATGATCGACCCTTCACAAAACCAAACTGTGTGGGATCCAGAGTTTGGAGATTCCCTATATCCTTCTTTATTAGGTCCATGATGATGTGTTCCATAGCTTTGCATATCAGACTTGTCAGGTGAATGGGGCGATAGTTCCCAGGGTCTGTAGTCGCTCCTTCTTTGTGGAGATGGATGACTATAGCAGTGCACCATTCGGGAGGGACAAAACCTGAGGTGAGGCTGTGATTGCTTGTCAATATGCTTTTAATGGTGCCTCTGTAGAAAGTTGTGTGGACCAGAGATGAAAGGTTTGCTCTCTTCAACCTTCATAGGAAGTGGAGCCTTTGTTGTGCCTTTTTGACAATGTGATTTGTGTTAATGGACCACGTCAAGACTTCTGCGATGTGGACCTCCAAGAATTTGGCACTCTTCACCCTTTCTATTTTTTTCTCCCTTGATGGTGAGAGGGGGATGCGCCTCATGGTTTAATCAGCTTCTCTGTCTGATGTTGGGGTATAACTGTGTTAAAGGCAGAGTTGAAGTCAATGAATAATAAAATCCACCATGAAAGACCAGGAACCAAATTCCTCCCAAACAGAATTTGTTTATTATAACACCAAAATAATCCTCTTAGCACCTCGGCTAAAACACAGCCTTTACATAGTAAATGCATCTTCAGAATTAATTACTTTTATATTAAGAAAAAGTGCAAACAATCTTACACTTAACAAGACAATCATTCAATTATACAGTCAAACTCTTTAAGATTCTCATTTTTAAATAAAATGTGCACTTTAAATAAAACTTTTACAGTTACACTCCTTATTCATACCATTTGGTTGGAGTGTATTATATTTTAATATAAAAATTGATTCCTTCTTTCTCAAAAAATATTTAATTGTGTCTTCACTTAGAAAATCAGATTTAGTTTGTTCTAACACTGACACTTGTAAGCCACTAAACTCCCCTTGATGCTTCCTATTAGAATGTTCTGCTATGGGACTAATGATCTTATTATTTTTAACATCCCTAATATGTTCCTTCACCCTCTCCCCTAAGCTCCTTCTACCTTCTCCTATATAAAAACTTCCACAGGGACACTTAATTGCATAAATAATACCTATACATCTGCAAGTGAATCAACCTTGTACCTGGAACTTTATACCATTAATAGTATCTAACGTTTCATTTGTATATTTACATATTGTGCAGTTTCCACAGGGTACAGTACCTCTGTGGACCAATTCTTTTATTCTATTTTCCAGGGGGATTCTATAAGTACTATGTACCAAAAAATCCTCGAGGTTGTGTCCCCTTTGATAAGAAAATCTTAATTTCACATCCTTGAGGGAAGCACCCTCCCTCTACACTATATTCCAATAATCCCTTAACGATTTCTCCTGTTTAACTGAAAATAATGCGTATTTTGAAACATAAAGCAGGCTCTTATCTGGGGTGAAATCATTCAATATCCTCCTGTTAACATTGCCTCTCCTGTTATTAACAACATTATTTATAACTTTAAACGTGTTATCATAACTATCCTTAACTAAATTTTCATCATAACCCCTGTTTAAGAACATAGTCACTGCCTTATTGGCTTCCATTTCACACTCTTGTATGTCACTGCATAACCTAATTCTTAAAATGTCTCCATAAGGAATAGATACCAGGGTATGTTCAGGATGGCAAGTAGAAGCATGTAACATATAATTTTGCTGTTCAAACTTCCTGTATATCCTGATTTTAATATTACCATTTCCCAGACCTTCTAAAGAAATATCCAAATAATTCACTGATACTCCTTCCTGTAAACCATCATATCTTATGAGATCACTTCGTCCCCCTTGGAAAATTAATATAAGTCATCTATAAACCTAATGTACTTCTTAACATATTTTTTTTATAAAAAAAACTTCTATATCTATCTATCTATCAATATATCTATCAATCTATATATATATATATATATATATATATATATATATATATTTTTTTTTTTTTTTTTTTCTACCAGGCCCATGAAAAGATTTGCATACATGGGGGCAAAAGCCACCGTCATGGCTGTTCCCTGCATCTGTTTTCATAGATTACTATCAAATTCAAAGATGTTATTTGTCAAATAAAAATAAACAAGTTATTTTATATATTGTGCTCTGGGACTAGCTCTCAGAAAATAATCTAGTGCCTCCATCCCATATCTGTGTTGTATACTTGTATAGAGGTTTGTAACATCTAACACTAAGAGGCACATATCCTTATCCCATTTTATTTCCCTCAACTTCTCCAGGAAATCAAAATAATCCTTTATATATGAAAGCAGCTTGATTACTTCCTTTAACAAAAAATGATGTAAGAAACATCCTAAATTTTGGGTAAAATAACCACTTGCTGACACAATAGGATGTCCCAGCAGATTCTCTAATTCCTTAAGTATCTTCGGAACACAAAAAAACTTAGCCATAGTACTATTTCTACTAGAGAATCTGTTAGTAACATCAGAAGCTGTTAAATAATTTAAACATACTCCTTTATGTATTAAATCTACATACTCTTTTTTTAAACAGTCAGATTCACTCTTTTATAAACCTGTTCATTATTAAGATGTATCATGCACATTTTATAATAATCATTAGACTTCATTACTACTAATTTTCCTCCCTTATCAGAGGGTTTGAATATTAATTGATCGTTACTTAAATGTTTTAGTTTAATCCATTCATTTTTAGACATATTAAATGCTTTCATATTTTTGTTGAATTCACACACTTCCTTTTCTCAAACAAAATTAAATGCATGGTAAAATCGCTGTATAATCTCATTTTTAAATGGCAGCATAAATGTGCTTTTATAGCTTACCATAAGCATTAATTTTTATGTCTGAATCACATGAATACTAGCTTTCATCACTGAAAGACACAGTTTCATTAATACATTGTTTATATTCAGCATCACTAATAGCATTGAAGTACTCTGACATATGCATTATATGCACTAACTTGAACAAGTCTCCTTTTAACTCATAAAGCCTGGGTAGAACTGAGGGAATGAATTTCAAACCCCTCTTTAATATAGACATCTCAACATCATCAAAAAAATAGCCTGATCAATTAACAACATAAGTATCATCTACAGATACAGTTCGTGATGCCTTATTAATATGATCATTTGTCTCGTTTGTTATGGGAGTCATATCCTTGGTCCCTGTTGATATCCTGTCCATACCAAGAGCATTTCTTGGTGCCATATCTTGGCCCTGTGGAGTTCCAAAATGTTTTGTGAAAATATTCCTCATTGTTAGGTCTCGGCAACCCTGGAAACTGTTCATTGTCTAGGTCTCCCTGATCCTTGGAAGACGCCACACTTTCCTCTGAAAAAAAACTGTTTGAACGCTGAGGCCACACTTCCTGTTCTTTGTGAAACCTCACCCGTTCACATTTAGGCTGTTGATTGGATGTTAAAACAAAAGCCTTCTTCCGGCCATAATCATGGAGATCTCTTTGTAGTTTGCTCTTTTTTTCTATTAAGTCATTTTCATAACAGGACAAACGATCATTCATACTGAGCAAAAAAGATTCCAAAGCAGAATTTGATGACTCTTTTAGAATATCAACACCTAGCTTTTTAGTTTCCTCTTTATGTTTATGTCTTTTGAGGGTGTTCCTCTCAACTAGAATAGCCACCCACTCACTACTGCAATGATGAGCAGCTGCTATCCACCTGTCATAAAACACATGTTCTTGCTCCTCATATAGGTCAGATGAAGTGGATGGACTTTTAACCGCCCAGAGCTCCTGGTATCCTTTTAAGCTGTGCAGATTCTAAAAAAACAGCAGTCTCTTTAAATATGAGTTTTTCTGTTTGGGTACACAGTTTCTGAACTGCTGGTAAAAAAGAAAGTTCCATTTTCTTATCCACTGCAGCAAACGGATTGGATGAGGAACGTGGTCTAGTCTCTTCCCATTTATTAAATACATTCGATTGATTGCCATGTCCATTGCTAGTCGCAGGGCCCACCTTATCCAGCTCCATAATACTTGCTATCCTAGGGCCTTGCTGTAAGCTCGTCTCACCATTTTTTTGTGAAAAATCCATCCCTGTCTCATGAAAAATATGGGGCAAGGAGGCAAAAGATTCACTGGTCATGTAAACTGTTGAAACCACTCACAAAAGAAAAATAAAATCCACCATGAAAGCCCATGAACCAAATTCCACCCAAACAGAATTTGTTTATTATAACGCCAAAATAACCCTCTTAGTGCCTCGGCTAAAACACAGCCTTAATAGAGTAAATACATCTTCAGAATGAATTACTTTTATATTAAAAAAGTGCAAACGAGCGTACAATTAAAAAAACAATCATTCTATTATACAGTCAATTAAACTCTTTAACATTCTCATTTAAAAAAAAATATGCACATTAAATAAAACCTTTTCCAGTTACACTCCTTATTCATACCATTAGACGAGGTGCTAAGATGATTATTTTGGTGATTTTATTTTTCTTCTGTGAGTGGTTTCAACAATCAATGAATAATAGTTGGACATAACAGTTCTTGTTTTCCAGGTCAGCCATGGATGTGTGCAGTGGCAGTGAGATGGCATTTGCAGTAGAGTGGTTCGACTGATAAGCAAATTGGAGCGGATTCCGTTCTGCAGAGTGATTTGTTGTTAAATAGTATTTGACCAGTTGTTCAATGTACTTCATTACAGTAGAGGCAAGAGGTACTGGATGATAGTCATTCAGGCTTGCTGGTTGAAACGTTTTGGGTAGTGGTATGACTGTTGTGCTCTTGAAGCACTTGGATACTATGGCCTGATGAAGAAATGTGTTAAATTTGTCAGTAAGAACCATCATCAGTTGAATAGCACAGTCTCTTAGCACATGCCCCAGAATGTTGTCTGGTCCAGATGCTTTTCTTGGGTTTACCTAGCAGTTCTCTGAACATCAGCTGAATTGAGGCAGAGTACTACTTCCGTGACGTTTGCGCCATTCCCTTCAACACATTGCTGAAGTAGGCGGTGAGCTCATTTAGAAATTTGGTATCATCTTCACACATTGAAGATACAGGTCTGTAGCCTGTTAAGGATGTCTGGAGTCCCTTAGGTCTGGGAAGTGACTCTGGATTTTCTGTCCATAGACACGCTTTGCCTTCTTTATTCCCCTGTTTAGTTTATTTCTGTCTCTCTGAGGGCATCCTTGTCACCTGCCTTAAGGCAGCATTGTGTGCTCTTAGGAACTCTTATACTTAATTTGTGATCCAGGATTTTTGCTTGCCCCTTATGGTAATGGTCTTGACTGTCACATTGTCCACACACTTAAATATGTATACCAACAAGGATTCTGTGTACTTGTCCAGATTGATGTGTTGGTTCCCCATAGCCATGTCCTTAAACAGATTCCAGTCTGTGTTCTCAAAGCTGTCCTGGAGTGCTGAGACTACTCCCTCTGGCCATACTCTTATTTGCTTCTTGGCTGGCTTACTTCTTATTAATAGTGGTTTGTACACAGGGGTTAGCATTATGGCCGGATGATCTGAGTTATCCAGGTGTGGACAGGATACTGCCTTATAGGCCACCTTGACATTGGTATAAACAGTGAATGTAAAAAGTGTACACAGCCTTGTTAAAATGCCAGATTTTTGTATTATAAAACAGGAGACCACAATAAATTATTTCAAAATGTTTCCCATCTTTAATGTGACTTATAACCTGCACAATTCAATTGATAAACAAACAAATCTGCTAGGGGAAAAATATACAAAATAGAAAGCGTACAATAAGCTGGTTGCATAAGTGTGTACACCCTTAAACTAGTACTTTGTTGAAGCACCTTTTGATTTAATTAAAGCATTCAGTCTTCTTGGGTACACACCTGCCATCAATTAAAGAGACTCTGATTAACCCAAATAAAGTTCAGCTGTCCTAGAAGGATTTTCCTGACATTTACCTCATTGGCTGCTACAGCAAAAGCGTATACTTTTTTATCCACTGTGCTTTGTCCAGTGTGTTGTCTCTCCTTGTAGCGAAGTCCACATGCTGGTGAAACTTAGGTAGGACTGACTTTAGGTTTGCTTGGTTGAAGTCACCAGCTATTATGTGGTTAACCTCTGGATTTTGATTCTGCAGTTCATTGATTGACTGGTGAAGCATGGCCAGTGCCTTGTTGGTGCTGGCACTGGGAGGAATATATGCAGCTGTGATGCTCACACCAATAAACTCCCTTGGCAAGTAGAAGGGTCTACATCATAGAGACAAGAACTCAATGCTTTCAGAGGAGTGAGCGGTAACTTCCTCACAGTTGGTACATCATGTTTTATTTATGTAGCTACAGACACCTCCTCCCCACAATTTACCACAGAGAATCTGATTCCTGTCAGCTATATTTATTTATTTATTTATTTATTTTTATTGCATTTGTTAACCGGGTGATGTCCGACTGGGCTAGGAGCCCGTTTTCAGAGGAGACCCGGAGAGAAAATCTCCACAAGTAACAATATAAGCATAGAGATATATATAAGACACATTACAGAAGATACAGGATTAGAGATAGGAAGTTCCAATACAGACACAATACTAAGTGGGCTAAAAGCAGCATCAAAAAATTACAGAATACAGTCAGTACATCTTCAATTGCAGCCACAGTAAAAAAAAAACTGCAAATAACATTGGAGTCTATATTACAGAAGTATAGTTATTTATTTATTTATTTATTTGCAGTTGGTTTACCAGGATAGTCCATTGGGCCTAAAAGAACCCATTTTCAATGGAGTCCTGGGGAGAAAAGCTCCAAAAAACAGACATACAGAATAGGTACATACACTTGAAAAAGCTCTTAAAGCAAACTAACAGACAAGGTGTAAACAATAGAGCTAAGATACTTATACAATGTAAAAGAGAATACAGTCATTGCTTATGCATTTGAGGTACATTGAATAATGCAATCTTATTAAATGAAGTACAATAAATGAGAGGTGTGTTAGGGCTTTAAAGAGGTAGGATTGTTTTGTTGTATAGTGTGGTTAGATTTAAAGGAAGTAATAAGTATGTAGGCTTTGTTGAGTAGGAAGTGAATGAATGGAGGATAAAGGGTTCCATATTTTTATGATGGATGGGAACAAGAGCATTCCCATTGGGACGTAAGATGTGTATGAAGAGATTTTTTGAACATATAAAGATTAGAGATGGTACGAATGGATGGTGGGAGTGAGTTCCAAAGACGAGCTAGGTTAAAGGATAATAGGTTTTTGCCTGGGGGGGCGTTTTGGTTTAAGTATTTCTAATAGGTTTTGATTGTTTGACCTTAAGACTCTGTCAGGTAGGTGAAACTTAAAAGCAGAAGACAGGGAGGGACAAAGAGAGGGGTTGTTAATGAGCTTATGGGCTAGGGTAAGCTGAATGTAATTGAGCTGGTGTGGAAGTTCAAGCCAATGTAGTTTTTGGAGAGAGAGGAACAGTGGTGGGTGGATGACCTGTGGCTGTTGGCGAACTTTGCGATTTTGTTGTAGCAAGAGGAAAGTTGTTTCTTTAGAGAGGACTGAATATTAGTTAGGAGAGGTGATCCGTAGAGAAGGGAGGGAATAAGAAAGGAAGAAGAGAGAGCAATTTTAGAGGTCTTTGTGAGGCATTGAATTTGACGGTAGAGCATACCCAGCTTTTGTTGGGTTTTTTTAATATTTAGCTGTAGGTGGGAGTTGAAATTAAGCTGGTTATCAATTTGAACACCAAGTAACTTAGTTTCAGATACCAGTTCAAGGCTTGAGTTGTTTTGACTGGTGATCAAGAATTTGTTTGTATCGAAGGGAGTAGTTTTAGAGGGAGTAAATACCATGAGTTTAGTTTTGGAGGCGTTGAGAGCAAGGTGGGTTATTTTCATCCAATGCTCATTAATTGAGAAAGCTTCTTGTGTGAGCTTTAGAAGCTCAGGGGTAGATGTGGCAGAGCAGATAATGGTAGAATCGTCAGCATATTGGATGATGTTAGAGATTGGGATAGATTTATGAAAATCGTTTATAAAAATGTTAAAGAGAAGAGGACCAAGTATGGAGCCTTGGGGAACTCCGGTGGGGGTACTAAGAAAAGAGGAAGTGGCCTTTTTCCATTTTACAGCTTGGTGTCTGTTAGATAGGTAGCTGGAGAACCAGTTCACAGAGGAGGAAGAAAGGTTAAGTTTGGAAAGTTTAGTTAATAGCAGACTGTGTGAAATGGTATCAAAAGCCTTAGAGAGGTCAAGTAGTAGGGTAGAGACAATATGGCCGGAATCACGTGCTTTATTTACGGTTTCAAGATAGGAGAGGAGGGCTGTCATGGTGCTATGATTTGGCCTAAAGCCATGTTGTGTAGGTGTAAGAAGGTTATTGTCTAAAAGATGTGGTAGTAGTTGAAGTTGGACACATTTTTCAAGTAGTTTAGAAATGGGGGACAGGATAGCAATGGGGCGGAAGTTGTTAACACTGCAGTTATTACCGCCTTTATGAAGGGGGATGATAAAGGCTTGTTTCCAGAGTTGGGGCACTGTACATTCCAGGATTGAGCGGTTGATGAGAATGCTTATGGGATAGGCAATTGCTTCAGCAGCAATGCTTAGGAAGTATGAGGGGATATTATCAGGTGCATTAGTGCCGGGCTTCAATTTTTGAAGGAGTTTCTTTATTGTAGAAATGGGTATAGGTTTTAATGAGAATGGAGCAGAGTGGAGAGGGAAAGTATTTGATGCTGGTAAGGATGATGAGGAAGTTAGAGTGGGAGAAGAGTTATGGGATATAGTTAGAGTAGAT
The DNA here is from genome assembly GCF_019279795.1 of Protopterus annectens. Taxonomy (NCBI): domain Eukaryota; kingdom Metazoa; phylum Chordata; order Ceratodontiformes; family Protopteridae; genus Protopterus; species Protopterus annectens. Next base: position 26,199,603 of record NC_056742.1, on the reverse strand, counting down.
GGGAATGGGGAAGGAAGAGAAGTGCATGGTGGGTTTTTGGCAGGAGAGGGTGAGGGGGTATTGGATGGTAAGGTGGAAGTAGGAAAAGAGGAGGTTAGTTTGCTAATAGAATCAATGAAGAAGGAGTTGAATTGAGTAGCCAGGTCTAAATCTGGAGCATTTGGGTCAGGGGTAGGGGTGTGTGGTCTGCTGGGGTTGAGGAGGGTAGAGATTCCTTTCCAGAATTTCTGTGGATTTGTTTTATTATTGTTTTGGAGGGTAAAGAAGTAATTTTGTCTGTCAGAGATAGTAAGCTTTTTTACTTTATTTCGCAGGGTTCTGTATTCAATGTGGGAATCAGGGGTCTTTCTTTTCTGATAAAGTACCCAGGCTTTATCTCTAAGGCGCATGGTTGCTGATGTATTTTTGGTAAGCCATGGGGCAGAATTATTTTTTATTCGTTTTGTCCTTAGGGGGGCTTTGGAATCTAGTATTTTTAAGAATGTAGAGTTAAAGTGGGAAACTGCGTCTTCTAAGGATAATGTCCTAAGAGTGTTCCAGTTAATTGCTTTTAGAGAATCTGAAAAGGTTGTTGGGTTGAAATTTTTGTGGTTGCGGGTAGTAATATAATTGTGGGGGTGGTGAGAGATACAGGGGAGTCGGTAAGTGAAGATGGGCATATGATCACTTAGAGCGTCAGGAAGAGTACCACTGTCAGAGTGATAGTGGGGGTGTGAGACTAGGATCCAGTCTAGTATACTGCCACAGGAAAGGTTTTTAGAAGGACGTGTTACTTTGTTGATTAGTTGGGAAAAATTATATAGGTTGATGTTAAGGGGGTTGGTTGGAGATTGAATGGAAGTCCAGTTGATATTTACATCACCTAAGATTATGGTTTCATTACTAATGTTGCTGGAGAGCCAGGAGAGGATATCTTCTAATGTAGAGATATTGTCACCTGGGGGAATATAGAGGGATGCAAGACATATGTGTTTATGCTTATTGATTTGTAGGAGAGTGAGGAGTAATTCAGCGTTGTTGAAGTGTGGAATTGGTTTGTCATAAGGAGTAATTAACAAGGAAGTTGAAAATAGAAGAGCTACACCACCGCCTTTTTTGTGGGACCTGTCTTTTCTAATGATAGAGTAGTTAGGTGGAATTATTTCAGAGTCTTTTATATAGGGTTTTAGCCATGTTTCTGAAATAGATAGGATGTCAGGTTTAATATATGTGATCCAGGCATGAAGGGTTGCTATTTTGTTGACTATGCTTTGGGAGTTTAATGAAGTAAGTAATAGAGGCTTATGTATGGTGGAGGAGGTTGAAGGGCCTGGGTTAGGATGGATATCACCTGATAAGAGACTAGTAACTAGGTGAAGGATATGGTTAGAGAGGTAATTAAGCAGTTTAGTAAATGGGTTGGGTACTGTTGTGTTGGAGAAGGGGTTAAATAACAGTGAACAAAATATATAATAATGCCAGCCCTTCCACATGACCACACTACTGTTGATATTATAGTTTAACCATGTCTTTGTGAACATAAGCACACAACTGTTTCTCACCTTGCTTTTTGTGGTTAGTTTTGGACTTATGAAGTCCCTCTTGTTATCCAGGGAGTGAACATTAGCTAGTAGCATAGATAGAAGTGCAGACCTGTGTGGCTTGTTCTTTAGTCTGGCAGATATTCCAGCTCTAGTCCTTTTCCTCGGTCTTTCACATATTTTCCTCCTTCTCCTCATTTTAGAAGTTTTAGAAGTCGGATTTGCTTGAGCAAGATATTTTGGACCATGACTGAGTATAATCCCTTGCTTCTGGAGTTTATGGAGTTCCTGCAGTGTAGTAGGCCTAACCTGCCTCTCAGACAAGAGCTAATCAAACCCCCAGCATTGCCATCTTGAAGATCGAATTTCTAGAAGTTTAATTTTTAAGGTATTCTTGAGATTTCATTCAATAAATGAAAGAAACTGCAATTTTTTGTCAGTATTTTATTCAGGGGATTGCAGGACAAATGCAGAGTTATTTGTCCTAGATCCCCTAATGTGTTACTTGAGTTAAGGGGGGGGTGGAAAACTGGGTACAGGATAGAATGACAGACATTTTGTAGCTGGGAGCGAGTTATTTTAGGTTACACTAAGAGAAGGAAGTGTTGTAGTGTATGAGGTACTTGGGGATTGGAGTGTTAAGTAATATGAAGTATGGGGGTGGGGGGGTCTAGCTTCATTCTTTCAGTACTGACAAGTGTGAATCCCCCTCCTTTTTCAAGTTTTGTGAACAGGGGGACATTGCCTTTTGTTTAGAAGCAGCTTCCCCATCTTTTCCTTTTTGATTTTGATTAATGTAAACTGTATTACAATGCCCAGGATGGAAGTTTGCAAGTGAGCAGCTGGGCATCATGCTTCTGATTGTGTTGACAGGTGAGCAAACCAATGCATCTGTTTCATTGTAAATAAAGTTTGGAATGTTTGGTTATAGATGTTTTAACTCTTTTCTTGTAAATCATGTGGTACATTCTTTAAGACATTGTTGAGATTTTATTCAATAAACAGTCGCATCTGCAATTTTGTATGACTATTTTATCCAAGAGATTGGGGACAATAGTATTTTTTTATTTGGGTATCTATGCATGCGTATTTGGAAATATTTGTCATTTTCAAACACTTTATTAATTCACTAGTTAGTGTTAAGATGTCTAAAGCAAGTGCATAGAAATGTATCAGTGTTGATTGTGTCATACCACTCATTATATAGGTGCTTATGACCCTTCCATAATCATACAACCCTACTACTGCTCTCCCTGAAAAGTTTAAAACATAGTTACTTGATCTAAGATGCAACATAGATTCAAATATTTTACATGTGCACTTATTACATAACTGAAAGTACTAAGTTCTAAACTATATATGTTAAAACTAGGGGTTATATTTCTGCTTGTATAAGTTCATAGGTGTGTGCTAAGTTAACAACCACTGGGGCCTTTTTAAGATTAGGAAAAACAATGAGGACTAGTGGTGATGACCCTCCACCTCTGGGCCAGTAATCAAGGTGCCTCATTCCTCACCACTGGCACCAGTGGGGGGCGTTCACTTGGAGGATAATGGGTACACACACACACACACACACACACACACACACACACACACACACACACACACACACACACACACACACACACACAATATTTCCAAATGCAGCTCTTTGCATCAAGCACAGTCAAGCACAATTTCTCTTAGGAGCACACAAGGAACAGTCAATCCAGGGCTGGTTCCTCTCTCTTTCTCCAGATCCCCAATAAGACCGCCCCACTGGCACAGCTATAGAGTTGAGTCCTTAGCCAGGATTCCAAGCCAAGTCCTTCAACACTTTCTCTGTCCAACCAGTGCTTTGTGCCCCTGCCCAAGTAGCTGACACACACACTCTTTGTGATTTCATTTGTGTGTGTGCGCGCACACACACACAGGCACACAGAGAGACACACACACACACACACACACACACACACACACACACACACACACACACACACACACACACACACACATGCACACACCTGGGTAAGGCTCGCACAGGTGTATGCTCCCTTTTGCTTAAACTATAAGGTAGCTATCACTGCCACCAGAACCCCTCGCCAGCTACTTTAAGGCCTTTCAAGGGATCCAAATATACTGAGTGAAATTAATATTAATACAAATGATAGTTTGACCAACAGCAAGACTATTAGGATTGGCCTACACAAGTGTCACCAAATAAATATGCAAGTACTCTCAAAACTTAAATATTTCTACAAAGACCAGCCGCAATGAAAGGTTTAAACAGTATTTTCTTCTTCTTTTATTATGTGTTATTAAATATAAGTATATATTCACAGTGACATCAGAGTTCAAATCATAGAAAATATTTAAAATAACATTGAAGGACAGGCTCAAACAAATATAGAAAAATAGTATCTAAACTAAGCTTCACTATATTCTTGACTGAATCTAAGAGCATTATACTATACCCGAATAACTTACTTAATAGAGCAACTTAGTAGGCAGATGATGCTGTAAATGGTCCTTCTTGTTGTCAGGCCCAAGACTGAATGCAGAATTCTCCAGAGACATCCGTCTCCTCTAATATTAAAACACTATTTCTATACAGAATGACATCACATACATCTGGTCATCTGAATTTGTTTCCCACAATATCACCAACCCTGGAAACTACCAGGATTTTAACACGCACATGTAAAAAATACAGACAAGAGCTTTGCTCAAATCTGTTGAGCTTCTACATGTTGTAAAACAATTAAACACTTCCACACTTCCTGAGTGGCAATTAGTTCACTGCAAAGACAATACAGAATGCTTCCTAGTACAGACTTTGTGCATCTGGCTGCACTGAAATTTGTGAGATAGCATCTTTATGGCCTAGCCTATAAAGTGATTTAATTTCAGATACAGTATATTTTAAAGTTTGCTGGACTGAGGTTAACCTCCTGATTTCCAGTTTTCTCTGTTAAACATATATGTTTAAACCGTTACAATAGTGCATGTACATTTCTTTTCTCTCTAGTAGGGCACACTGTGGATACATTTCAAACACAAGCACTTTACAAATACCTTTTCAACACAAACATCTGTACAAATAAGTTTGATATACATGTAACATGTAATTATTGACAAAATTCCAGCTAGCTGTGCTGGCAGTAGCACCTGTCATTACACCCCCCCCTTCAAAGACTCATGCTAGTTTTTCAAGTGCCCCTTAAAAAATGTTGCTTGAGAGGAATGATTCTATTGGGAAGTGCATTACCCCCATGCCCTGTCTTGAGAGCCTATTTGCATTGGTATTGGTAACCCCATTGTGGTGCTGCACTGTCATATCATTTCATATGCTGGCAACCCTAGGCTCTACCATAGTAACTTGGGGTTTTGCTGGATGGCTTGCTGTAGCCATAGATCCCCGTCAGACTCCTCCTGCCTTCTACTGCAAATACTTAGCACCAGGGCCTCCCTAACATGGTACAGTTTGTGCCCCTGCCTCCGGCCTAGCAGTTTTGCCATGTAGTTTATGGCACTGACCTTCCTTTTCACTTAGAAGGGTCTCTCCTAAGTTGCCTGCAGCTTATTGTGTCTGACATGAATGAGAACCATAATCTGCTGCCCCACAGCATACTATCTGGCTCAAGCATTCCTGTCATACCAGACCTTCTACTGTTGGGCTTCTGCCAGGTCCTCCTAGGCCAAGCCCATGAGTTCTGTGAGCCTTGTCCTGAGGTTTAGGACATATGCCACAAAAGACTCCTTGTGGGATTCACACTCACCCTCACACTTATCGGGAATCAAATCTAGAGGTCCACTCACTCGATCTCCATACAGCAACTCAAAGGGTGAAAAACCTGTGGATTCCTGGAGTACCTCTTTGTATGCAAGCAGCAGATGGGGCAAATATTTGTCCCACTCTCTCTTAAACTGGTCTGCAAATGCCCATAGCATGGCCTTTAGTAAAAAGTTTAACCTCTGAACAAGACCATTAGTCTGGGGATGGTAGAAGGTGATCTTTAGTTGCTTCACCCCACAGTGCTTCCACAGACAAGCTAGCAGGTCTAACACAAAATTGGCACCTCTGTCAATCAGTATTTCTATTGGGAAACCTACCCTGCTGAGAACCTCTAGCAAAGCAGTTGCCACCTTCTGTGCCTCAATGCAGGACATGGCCACTACTTCAGGGAATCTCGTAGCATAATCTACTACCACTAGGATATACTTCTTCCCTGTGGAGCTTGGGGTACTCAGAGACTCCACAATATCCATACCTACCCTCCGAAATGGCTCCTCAATCACAGGCAAAGGCATCAAAGGAGCTTTGACCTTGTCTCCTGCCTTGCCTACTTTTTGGCACTGTTCATAGTTCCTGCAGTATCTTGTTACATCCCTTGCAACCCCAGTCCAATAAAAGTTGTGCATAATGTCTCTTGGTATTCCTTATGCTCATATGACCTGCAAAGGGAATATCATGGGCTATGGCTAGAAGTGCCATGGTAGGCTCTGGGCACTATCAACTGCTGTATTGTCTCACCCTCTAGCCCTCCCTCAAGGGTCCATTCTCTATACAATATTCCTGTGTTCCAATATACAGAATCCTCTTTTCCTTGAAAATCAGGTGCCTCCCTCAAGCCTTGTAATGTAGGGTCTGAGAGCTGAGCCTGTCTCAACTTTTTCTTTGTAACCCTTCCCAGCTCCCCTTCAGCAGGAAGTCTGGTATCTTCTGATAGCTGTGCCTCCCTGTTGGCCTGGGTACTACTAGTCACCTCTGCCCTTACAGTCATTCTGTCCAAGAGCACATCAGTACCCACCAGCAGCTGTGGCTCACCTTCATTCTCACTGCTACAAGGTAGCTCCCTGCCAGAAGTAGCCACCTCACCAGTCGTGGTGGTCTGTCTGGGTCCCTCTCAGGCTACTAGACTCACATGCCTATCTCCAAGCCTGACTGCATATCACTGCATGCACATAAGGTACTGCATTATCAAAATTATTCTCTGTCAGGACATCTGCAGGGATGTCCTCAAACACACCTACTTGCTTGTTTCCTTTTCCACCATCCCAGTCAAGGTGAACCTTAGTCAAAGGTATTTGGAATGGGGCCCCTCCTAAAGGACAGGAGTAGACTTCCCAAGCAAGTAGTGCTCCTCTTTAACCATTGCAGGCTTCACAATGGTTAGGTCAGAAGCTGTGTCTCTCTTAGCAGTGATGTGTTTCCCATCTACTAAGATTGGATTTAGCCTGTTGTGGTAGTTTGGTACTCTTGTTGTCTCCAGACAATTTACCACTGGCATTCTGTTAGTCCCTCTTGCTGGATCCCCCACCTTGCCTCCATGGACATCTATATGGTACATGGCCCCACTGGTTACATTTAAAACATTTAACCCTTGATCCTGGCAATGAATCTAAACTAACGGCTTCCTCTGTTACTGGTGGACTCTGGTGGGGTGGCTTAGGCAGCCCAGCATGGGCTACCTTATAGCCATATGCAGCACTGGGTATCCCTTTCCTGTGTAGTGATGCCCTGCTTGCTAGGTATAGGTCTCCTTTTTTCCTCCATCTCATCTGTGGTATTACATTCCCTACCTGCCAACCAGATTCTCATGTCCTTAGACAAAGTGCTAAGGGCTTCTTCCCACACCAAAAGGTCTTCCAGCCCTTCAGAAGTTATGACCTAACACCCACTCACCCACCTATGAAAATAAGTGCTTAACTCAGCAATATAATCACACACCCATTCCTCTGCCTTGCGTCTATGCTCACAATGCTTTTTTCTATAATCCTCAGGTGTTAACGTAAAGTATTCCAATAAACAATTGTTAACTGTATCTTAATTTACGTAATCAGTATCAGACAATTTAGAAACAGCAGTTACAGCTTTATCATGGAGTAAGGGAGTCAGGAACCATACCCAGAGCCCTTTGTCAACATTATAGTGTTTACATACCCTTTCAAACATATGAATAAACATTATCACCTTCTGTAAATTGTGGAAGAAATGTACTGACCTTCTGGGGTTCAGTCATTCCCTTCCCCGTTACCTCCATGACCCTGGCAAAGAGTCAGCATCTCTATTTCATGCTGGCTCTGCCTCTCCTTTTCTTTAGCTTCCAGACATCTCATTTACTCTTTGTCTTCAGCCTCCAAATGCCACATTAGCTCTTCTGATTTTAGTTCCAAATATGTGACCTCCAGTTCAAGTCTATTTAACTCTAGACAGATTTTTAAGTCCTCTGAGGAAAAGTTGAACTGTCCATTTTCTGAGAGTTGTACATCCCCAAGGCCAGTCTGGCTGTCTTCCTGGCTGCTGGTGTGTGATGCAGCTGTCATTAAGGCTGCAATATTTTCCCCTTTAGTCAGGATGGTATCCACCAGTCCTCTGGCTTGGCAAATCTCAGCCCACTGGCTCCTTGTCAGCTTACCATAATCCACCTCTGACATCCTTGTCTGTTCTCCCTGACTAACTAAGCTAACAAAAAATAAATAAAACTATTGTGATATGAACCACTGAATGTCTACTGTGTGGCTGCTAGAGAGTACAAACATCTTCTTTAGTGACCACTGCTTACAGGCCGAAGTTCAGTTTCCACACCAGTGTTCACCAATATGTGATGTGGTGATCCCACCACTGCCAACCAATGTAACGGGAATATCACACAACTGCCAATCAATATGTGACAACCCTCCACCTCTGGGGACTTATTCAAAGATCAAGAAAAACAAACACTCCTGGATCCAAGAATTTTGGAACATCTGGGGGATATTAGGAATAGCAGACTTGATAGTCCAGTTGCGTGCCACTTCCACCATTTTCATGGGGGGGATCATTCTGGTTTCAAATTCAGCATTTTGGCAAAACCATGGGGAATAGGGGAAAGTAATATTAATTTTCAGAACAAATTATTGAATATGGAATCCAGGTTTATTATAAATTTTGGAACATTATTTCCCAATGGTATGAATTTAGAATCGTAATATATTAAATAATATTTATTTTTTGTAGAACATTTATACATGAGTTTATTTATATGTATATGTATCTCTTTAACTGGTGAAGTATTTGATTGATTAATTATTTAATTGGTATGATTGAATGTGTATTTATACTGGTTTGTATTTTACAACATTATTCCATGTGAAGGCGAAGGCCGAGGTACCAGAATCCAGTAAAATTTATTTCTCATCCAGTGTGTGCTGCTTTTTTTGTTTTTTGTGGAGACTTATTCAAAGAGCCTCAATACTCACCACTGGCACCAGTGGGGGACTTTCACTGGGAGGGCAACAGGCACGAACAGAAAATGTGTGAACTTTATGCTAAGAAAAAAACTATAAAGTGGTATAATTTAACATGTGCTGAGCATGAAGCCCTCCTGAAATTGCAGCATGATAACAGTATTGTTATAAAGGAAGCAGACAAAGGAGGAGCAATTGTAATATCTGATAGGAAAGACTATGATGCACGGATAGCTGCATTTCTAAATGATTAATCTGTTTTTACCAAAATTACCAGTACTGAGACTGCTAAGTATATCAGTATAGTTAATAGGCTTGTGAATTACAGCTTAACAATCATATGAGTATTGAGTTGTTTAACATTTTAAAACTGCATCTTCAGTTATACCAGTGCTATATGGCCTACCAAAGTTACACAAAAATAGGGACAAACCACCCATGAGACCTATAGTATCTGAAAGTGGATGGGTCACTGAACCCATATCTGCCTACTTGACACGTGTACTTGCTAAGATATTAGAGAATATTGGAAGTTATATTAGAGATACAGGTGACTTCCTTATAGGTTCATAGATGTGCACTAGGGAGTTATCCCCGGGTTGACGTTTCTATTTGTAGAACCACAGAAAGAGAATCAAAATGAACACTGAATCAAAAACAGGCAGCTGTGCCAACCAAGGAAGGCAACCAAACAGCGTGTTATGTTTGGGTGGGTCTTTTTTTAATGATATCTCCTTTTAAATGGAAACTGTCTTCAGCCAGGTCACCATGATCAAGTAAGAGGCTGGCCCCATCATCTTTGTTCAATATGTTTTCTCACTTGGTATTTGAGGGAGATAGTTCCCAGGGTCTGTAGTCACTCCTCCTTTGTGGAGAGGGATGACTGTAACAGTGCGCCATTTGATAGGAAAAAGGCCTGAGGTGAGGCTGTGATTGAACAGAGCACACAGGTGAGGTGCCATTTCACTTTGTAGTTCATGTAGAACACAGCCAGGGATATTGTCATATGCCTATATGAAGGGTATGAATCTAATGAAGCAACATATTTTATGTTTGTCACTTTAGATGTCAAGAGCTTTTTTACTGTTATAAAAAAAATGACTATGGACTAGAAGTAATGCGTATGTTTTTATGTCAACATAGCAATATGCCAGCTAGAGAAATAGATATTATATGTGAGTTGACAGATCTTGTTCTGAATAACAATGTGTTTATTTTTGGTGAAAATGTTTACCATCAGAAGGCAGGTGTGGCCCTGGGTACCTAAATGGCCAACACCCATGCTAATATTGTAGTAGGAATTTGGGAAGAACAATTTATATCCAAAGACCCCCCAGAGACTTGTTCACAACCTTGTATTCTACAAGTGATTTATGGATGATGTCTTTTTGGTTTGGAAAGGCTACTCTGTTGAATTAATATTTGGAGAACTAATGAATACATCCACTGATTTTTTTTTTTTAAGTTTATATTGGATTATTCACCTACCACAATACATTTTTTAGATGTTAGGCTAAAGAAAACTAGCAATGGTATTGAAACTTCTATTTTTCAAAGGGATGCACATGCAAATATGTGCATCCATAGAACAAGTATGCATGCACCACATATATTTAAGACCACTACTAGGAGACAGCTACTTAGGGCAAAGTCACTTGACAGATAATATAAAATGTATAACTCAGATGGACCAAATGGCAAACGAATTTAAAGACAGAGGCTATGATGCAACTACACTTGAGAGTCTAAAACTGATGTAATTAATGATAGGCAGGGTAGTGCAAGATCATATTTTTGAAAGAAAGAAACCTCCCCCAGGGATTTTGTAAGGGAACAAGGTCCCTTATGCTAAATAACTAGGTTTAATAGAAAGACTAATGATATTAAAAATATTATATCTAAGCATTGGACACTACTAGGCTCTATGCCAGAGCTGAAGCAACTGGTGGGGGAGAGACCCTACTTTGCCTACAGGCACTATGCAAACTTAAAAAACAACTTTGTTATAAGGATATGAAACAACAAAAATGTTAAACTAACACATAAAGTAGGTACTTTCCCTTGTTATAACTGCTCCTGTTGTAAAGACATCATAAATAGTGCAGAGTTTATATATCCATTAACAATTGTAAAATATAAATTTAAATGTTACTTGCGTTACTTCTAATATAGTGTACCTTGTTACCTGTACAAAATGTCCTTCCTTCTATGTAGGTAAGTGCACATGAAGACTTAAGGATCGTATAACAACATAAATCTGAAAAACACAGAAATGTTAAAACCAATGCACTTTCAAAACACATGGATGAAAAGGGAAGAGAGACTATAAATTTAAGTTTAGAGTTATAAGCATTGTGCATAAGAGCAGGTGATTTGAATAATAGACTAGAGGCTTTACAGTATGTCTGGATAGTGAGACTGCAAGCAGACTCTGAACCTGGTGTTAATGCAACAGATAGCTTGAAACCTATACTAAACAAAAGACAAATGCTGTTGAACTATTGTAAATGACTGATATATGCACTTTAATATGCAAATATGTATATTTATATATATATATATATTTATATTTTTTATAATTTTAGTGCAAGATTTAGTTTAGAAAGGAAATATTTCATGTTTTAAAATGCATTTTATGTCTTTAAATATGAGTATAGGGTTAATTGTTGTCTTCTTCTGATTGGGCTGTGTCATGCATGTTTTAGTTTAAATGTATGTGAATGGTAGTTTGTTATGTAACGCACTGAGGAGGGACATTGGCCAGAAAGCTTTCTGTATTCTAAATAAACAAGTTTGCTACTTACTATTAGCTTTGTCAGTTGTTTTAAGATTAGCCATGCATCCCAAATCTATGGCAAGTTCTTGTATCCTTGGTAAGCTTAAGCAGGGGCTTGGGACATGAACCATTTACAGGCTGTCTGTGTCCATTAGAGACATAGATTTCAAATGACAAATGAATTTCCTGTCCCCTAATCAGTAGCCCAAGTTACAGCTGAACTGGGTTAGAGAGAAACTCTGCTTCACATGAATAGGGAATTTTTTTCCACAAGAGCTGATGAATATGTCATTAGTTTCTCAATGATTTTGTTTATGATCTTTGACTATCATCACAGTACTTTTAACTTTTTTCTAGTTCTCCCTTAGTGCAGAAGACAAAGGCTATGAGCTATTAATGAGCTTCATCATGTATTTCAGGGTTTGATTCCTTCAACTTCATTTATCTACAGTGTCACTCTGAGCACAGCAAGTCACTTAACGGAATAGTTGATCCCAAGCTGAGTCTTGAAAAAGGATGATTTGGATCAGTGCTTTACCCCAGGTAGCAAATGAATACCTGTGCCAAATATTTTAATGGGTTTGATGGTGGTATTCTTCCTGTCATTTTGTTAATTTTATTGCTGTGAAGCACCATTTTAAAGTCTAACTGAAGGGTCATAATAATAAAGATACTATGAAATTGCACAAGGCTGGAATACAATCCTAGACATGTACAGAAATAAAATGAAAATGCTACATATATAACTACATACCTGGAATATACCAGATACACAGGCAATATGGAAACATGGATACATTCATAAATAATGCCACATTTTACAAGTCTGAACTACATACAATATTGAGGAGTAGGGACAGAGATTTAAGGGAGGATAACTACTGACCTACCCTATGGAATACAGCTGCCCAGCACACACTAAAAGAAATGGTTGTGGTGCTCTGATATTGCCACTCAGCTATGTTATGCTAAACTACTTAGAATCTACAGGATCTTCTATCTGTCATTAAAAGAAAAAGATGTAAAGGTACATCCTGAGAGTGTACATTGTAAATAAGCATCTATATTATGTTATCAAACAGTGAACTGTTAGAACACGTAATAATCGACCCCTGAATGTCAAAACACCATAATGAATCGACCCCTGAATGTCAAAACACCATAATGTCGAACAGCAAAAAGAAATATATAAAAACAGCTGAACAAATCATAAAAACGCTCTAAGCAGGGGGGCAAGCCTCCTGCACCCCCCACACCCCCCACTACTTAAATATACCAACTCTGAGATCACACTACAGTGCAGACAGTGGAAAACTTCCATGTCCGCACAGTACGGAGATCTCCATTGAACCGTTCAACATTCCGACGGTTCGACATTTAGGGGTCGATCATTACGTGTTTGAACATTTCAATGTTCGATCACATAATATAGACCCATATATAACTACAGTGAACACTGTTCTACTGTCAATACAGTAATACAGCTGTGTTTCCAACAATAAGATGCCTCATAGCACCAGAGGACTCATTAATTATGTAAGCAGCTCATGCCAAATGAGTCAAAACATTTTATGGATGGCTGTTTAATATGAAGTTCAGTTTAGTTGAGCTGGGAGCAATGAACAAACAATGCATCTCAGCCCTAAAGTGTCCCTGCTTGTTAGTGTAGCAATAAATATCAAGGAACTACTTCAGTTTTATTAGGTTAGATCTTACAGGGAAAAGAGCATCAATGTTAAGATGACTTGCACAAGCATAACTCCATTGTAGAGAGCACAATGTCTGCTTTGCTGCAGGACCCTGACTAGCAGTGTCAAATCCCAAATAACTGACAACCAGCTTGAGCTGACATATCATTAACATACTGCAAATTCCTTTCTGGTGCTTGCATTGAGCAGAATGTAGAAAAGTGTACATGTTGTAGTATATTTCTGGACAGCTGATGTCATTAGTCTGCGACAAAACAATCTGTGCTCCCTGATATGATGCACACATGTCTGTACTGGATCTCAGTGCTACATTTTACTTTCCATGTATGGAATAAATTGCTGCTGTTAAATTAATTTATAGCAAAAAAAAAAAAAAAAAAACAACACATTGATGTTATCTGGACTAGCATCAAGATTAATAACTGCATTTATTAAGGATGTGGTTCTCTGACATTAGTCACACACACAAACACTGTGCATGTTCCATGTATGTCCCCTGTCCCCACAGTATTGTTCACTTTCATGATCATTATACTGAAAGCAATTTAGATACGCAACATCACTCTCTGTGCCTTAAGTGACTTTAAACTGTGTTTGTATAAATATAGGGTAAATTCAGATTTTTTTTTTACTATGGATTCCCTACTTAAGTATATGTTTTCATTTTATTTCCTATATAACATGCTAAAATTCCATGTCAATTACATTTCCATTGTTGTTTTTGGTTTTATGTGCATGTTATTTGTTTTGTCTTTTTTACTTGCCGTTGCCTCTTCCTTTCACATTCATTTAAGCTACAGGTTTATCTTTCATCGCCATTCACAACATGTGGATCATGGTAAAAAGCTATATACAGGTTCTATCTGTGAAGTTTGCCAGTTCTTTAAATTTATTCTACAAATAAACATTGGATCAGACGGCATTTTAAGTCCTTTTAGTTCAGGTTAATGATTTTTTATTAGATTTATAAAAGTATGTGTTTGAATTACATTTTGATGGAATACAAAGAGGTAGTAAGGTTACATTTTTAGATTTAGAATTGGAAGGTGTTGTAGATTTGGGGTAAAAACAAAAATACATAGAAAGTTTGTGGACGGCAACCATTTTTTGCATGGTTGGAGCTGTCATCCCCCCATTTGATGAAATCTTTACCTCATGGTGAATTACTTTGTATAAATAGACTTAGTAATGAAAAACAGGTTCTTGAGACTGAATTTGTGACGACGTGATTCATTTAGACAATGGGGCTATGATAGTTTATGCATTCAAGGTGTATTTCACAAAGTAATAGCTAACCAGTTAGTTCAATTATAGTAATGATGTGGTTAGAAGTAATAATATGGATAGTAATATCAGAAGTGGACATGGAAATAGAGAGAATAAAGTTATGTATTTTGTTACAGAGTATACTATTTTTTTCTGATGTATTTTTAATATTGTGAAATATTATTGGGATTTTTTATTAAAGGAAGAGAGTTTGATAGGGTTGCTTCCTGAAAAATTGTGTTTTTCTTATAAGAGAGGGCAACATTTGAAGGACATGCTGGTACATAGTTATTATATTACACCTATTTTAAATATGGGCATGGGAGTGAAAGAAGTAGGCACCATCCCTTGCAAACATCATTCTAGTTGTGTGCCTATAGTTCAGTTTTTTGATATATTTAATAATGTTAGTTTTACACAGAGGGAGTTATACAGTTGTAGTACAGAAGGGGTGGTATATGCCCTGAAGTGCCCATGCAACCTTTTTTTTACAGGAGAAACTAAAAGGGCATTTAGAACCAGGCTTTTAGAACATTTAAGGGATATTAGAAACCAAAGGGTAGAAAGTTCAGTTGAGCTATGCATTTTTCCCTATGTCATGATGGACGTGAAAAACTTCTTCAGGATACTATATTAGATGCAGATGAGGAGGGAGTTAGTTTATGTTTCCAGTGGAAAAGCACTTGCAGTCAGATTTTTAATGAAGGTATCTTTTTTAGAGTTGAGCTCTGAAGGTGGGGAATGTTCAGAATAAAAAATAGATCTTCAAGAAAATAGATAATCAAAGGACTGTACTGCTTGAAAGCATGTGTGTGTGTGTGTGTGGATATATATCCATCCACAACTCTATTTTCCCCATTTTCGAACATGGGGTCGGGGTGTCACTTCAACTGTGACAATTATCTAGGGCCAAGGTTTACACAGCCTATGTGGCTAGCCCTGCTACAGAGATGTATGTATGTATGTGTGTGTGTGTGTGTGTGTGTGTGTGTGTGTGTGTGTGTGTGTGTGTATGTATGTATATATATATATATATATATATATATATATATATATATATAGGTAAAGATATAGATATTGATATGGATATACACACACATATACATATAGTGATGATATGAAGTAGTGCCATCTGTGCCAGGGAGAGAAGGGCAGTGCATGTGCAACATATACCAGCATAACTAGCTGGAGCTTTGTAAAGAATTTTACATCATTTGACTATCAGACTGATTTGTACAGATGCTTGAGTTAAAAATGTATTTGTAAAGTTGGTTGTGTTAAAAAATTCATCAACAATGGGTCCTGTTGGACATGAAAGAGACATGTATGTCAGACAGTAGTATTATACGTGATTAAATGTATACAGAAAATTCTGGAAGGGAAGAGGTTAATCTCAGTCCAGCTAATTTTGCAAAATGGGTTGAAAATTAAATGGGTTGGTTTAGGCCATAAAGATTTTATATTTTAGGTCTTATTGAAGCCAGAGACAAAAATGTCTGGGAAAACCAGGACTAGTAATCTTACTGTATTTTCCTTAGGGGTGAACTAATTGCTACCCTGGAAGGGTTGAAGTTTTTGAAGTTGTTTTATAGCTTTCAGATGCTGCAACAGATCTTAGCAAAGCTCTAGGTGTGTATTGTACCAGAGTCAGGTGACCAGATGTGATGTCATTCTATAACCAGCACTGAAATTATTTTTTTAGATGTAAGTGAGAGATATGATGGAACTCTCACACCAGCACTTTGTTTTTTGGAACCCAATAGGTCTCTCACAGATATCTCACATAACCAAACACCTCATCTTGCCTTTCTGTAGAAGGCAACTCAACACATATCATCTTGCCTTGCTGTAGTAAGTAACTTAACTAGGGAATAGTAATTATTTATTCAGTCAGGAAAATATAGTGAGATTACTTAAATATTGTTTTCCTGCATCTGTGTGAATATATCTGTGTTGCATTATTTTTATCTCCTCTCCTGTGATATATGTTTATTGTAACTAGATATTCAATATTCTCATGTTTTCTATTTTATTATTTATTATTACATATTTCTATACCTTTCATTGTGGCTGTGTGTGCGTGAAAATCAAATATTCAAGTATGTGTGTCAGCTACTTGGAACAGGGACACAAATCTCTAAAGTGGTCAGTGTGGTATGTTGCTTGGGGCCTGGAGAGAGAGTGACAGTCCAGGCCCAGGTCTGGGTATGCTCCCTGTGTCCTCTTAAAGGAAATTGTGCTTGGTGCAGAGAGCTGCATCTGAAAATGCTGTGTGCATCCATTTTTGTTCCTAGTGGCAATCCCTCACTGGTGTCAGTAGTGAGGATTGAGACTCCTTGAATTCTGACCCAGAGTAGGGACCTTCACATATTGGTGGCACCAGTGAGATATTAATTGAACTTCAGTAGCATGAAGGCAGTTGTCACTAAAGGTGTGTGTACTCTCAGCAGCCACAAGGTAAACATAAAGTGTTTCATTTTCACAACAGTTTTATTTATTTTTGTTAGTTTATTTTAGTCAGGGAAAGCAGGAAAAGATGTCAGTTGGCAAAGGTGTACGAAGCCAAAGGACTGGTGCATGCCCAACTAACTAAAGAGGAAATTATTTCAGCCTTAATTGCAGCTGCAGCATGGGTGAGCAACCAGGAAGACAATGAGTCTGGTGATGGGGATGTGCAGCCTTCAGAAACAGGACGGTTCAACTTTTCCTCAGAGGACTTAAAACCTGTCTGAAGTTAGAGACTTGAACTGGAGGCCAAATGTTTGGAATTAGATTCAGCATAGAGACTGTGGCATTTGGCAGCCAAGGAGAATGAGAGATTGCAGTGTTTGGAGGCCAAAGAAAAGGAGAAACAGCACCAACATGAGAGGAAAATGCTCCTTGTCAGAATCATTGAGGTAATGGGAAATGAAATAACCAAACCCCAGAAGCAATAAAGATTAGTACATTTTCCACAGTTTACACAGGATGTTAATTTTGATAGTTTTATTTATATATTTGAAAGAGTATGAAAACAGTATAATGTTGACCCAGGGCTCTGTGTACAGTTCCTGACCCTCTTACTCCATGGTAAAGCTGTAAATGCTGCTTCTAATTTGTCTGGTACTGATTGTTTAAACTATGATAAAGTTAAACAATGTTTATTGGAATATTTTAACACTTTAAGTGTATGGAAAAAAGTTTTGCCAGCATAGACACAAAGCAGATGAAAGTGTATATGTTTATATTGCTGAGTTAAGCACTTATTTTCATAGGTAGGTGAGTAGATGTCAGGTCACTATTTTTGAAAGGCTGGTAGACCTTTTGCTGATGGAACAAACCATTAGCACTTTGCCTGAGGACATGAGAATCTGGTTGGCACACTGGGAGTGTAACTCTGCAGATGAGCTGGGGAGAAAAGGGCATCTCTACTTAGCAAGCAGGACACCACTACACAAGAAGGGGATACCCAGTGCTGCACATGGAAATAAGACAACCAATGGCAGGCAGCCTAAACCACCCCAACAGAATTCACCAGTAACAGGGGAAACCACTAGTCATGTACAAGGTCAGGATCAAGGGTTAAATGTTTTAAATGTAACCAGAAGGGCCATGTATCATACAGATGTCCACTGAAGCAAGATGGAGAAGAAAAGGTGAGGCAGCCAGCAAGTGGGAATAACAACATGCTAGTGGTAAGTTGTCTGGAGGCAACAAGGGTACCAAACTATCACCAGAGTTTTCTATCCTGTCTTAGGGATGAAAGACAGGCCATTTCTAAGAGAGAGGCAGCCTCTGACATAACCACTGTGTAACCTGCAGAAGTTAAACTTGCTTGGGCAGTCCTCTCCAGTCAGAGCTTTAGGAGGGACTACATTTCAAATATCTTTGGCCATGGTTCACCTTGACTGGGAGGATGGAATAGGAAGCAAGCAGATAGGTGTGTTTGAGGTTAACCCTGCACATGTCTTGATAGGGAATGATTTTGATAATGTAATACCTTGTGTGCGTGCAGTTATACCCAGTCAGGCTTGGAGACAGGCATATGGGTCTAGTAGCCTGGGAGAGACCCAGACAGACCCCACAAGGGGTTGGGAGGGTGGCCTAATGGTTAAGGTTTTTGCCTTAAAAACACAAGGTGCAGGGTTTGAGGCTCACAAGGGATAATTGGCTAGGCTTAAAATGACTCGCAAGGGCAGTTAGCTTAGTACTAATCTATGAACCTATGAACCTATGAACACCTGAAGCTGGGGCTGGTGATGTGGCTATTTCAGGGATGGAGCTACACTGTAGAAGTAAGCTTGAAAGTGAGCCACAGCTGCTGATAAGTACTGATGTTCCCATGGACCGGGTGACTACAAGCACAGAGGTGAGTGGTAGTACCCAGGCTGACACTGAGGCACTGCTGTCAGAAGATACCAGGCTTTGTATTGAAAGGGAGCAGGAAAGGGTCACAAAGCTAGAGTTGAGACTGGTTCAGCTTTCGGACCCTACCTTACGAGATAGCTAAGGAGGCACCCAGGGAAAAGTGGAGTCTGTATACTAGAACAAAGGGTTACTATACAGAGAGTGGACCCCTGAGGGAGGGCTAGATGGTATGATAATGCAGCAGTTGGTAGTGCCCAAAATCTACCATCTGGCACTTCTAGCCATAGACCATGACATTCCTTTTGCAGGTCATATGGGCATAAAGCATACCAAGAAACATATTATGCAGAACTTTTATTGGTTTGGGATTGCAAGAAATATAACAGGGTACTGCAGGACCTCTGAGCAGTGAAAAAAGGAAATCAAGGCAGGGGATTAGGTCAAAGCTCCTTTGATGCTTTTGGCTGTGATTGAAGAGTCATTTTAGAGAGTAGCTATGGATATTGCAGGTCCCCTGAGTACCCCAAGTTCCACAGGGAAGAAGTATATCCTGGTGGTAGTAGAATATGCTACTAGATAACCTGAGGCAGTGGCTTTGTCCTCCATTAAGGCAGAGAAGGTGGCAAATGCTTTCTTAGAGATTTTTCGCAGGGTAGGTTCCTTGAGAGAAATACTGAATGACAGAGGTGTGAGTTTCACGTTAGAAATACTGGTTTTCTGTGGAAGTGCTGTTGGGTGAAGCTCCTGAAGACCACCCCTACCAGCCCCAGGCTAATGGTCTTGTGGAGAGGTTAAACTCTACACTAATGCCCATGCTACAGGTATTTGCAGACCAGTTTAAGAGAGAGTGGGACAAATATTTGCCCCATCTATTGTTTGCATACAGACAGGTACCCGAGGACTCCACAGGTTTTTCCCCCACTGAGTTACTGTAGGGGCATAGGCTGAGGGGGCCTTTAGATTTGATTCTTGATGAGTGGGAGGGTGAGTGTGAATCTCACAAAGAGTCTGTTGTTTCATATGTCCTAAATCTCAGGACAAGGCTTAGGGAGGTCATGGGCTTGGCCCAGGACAACCTGGGAGCCCAACAGCAGTAAAAAGTCTGGTATGACAAAAATGCTTGAGCCTGAGGGTATGCTGTGGGACAGCAGATTATGGTGTTCATTCTTGGCAGACACAATTTGCTGCATGCAGCTTGGGAGGGACCCTACAAAGTGGTAAGGAAGGTCAGCGATGTTATGTTAGGCAGGAGGCAGGGGCACAAATTGTACCATTTTAACATGATGAAGCTTTACCATAATAGGGAGGCCATGGTGCTGAGTATTTGCAATGGATGGCAGGCATTCCCAAAGCTTAAAGGGGCTTTGGGATGACCATCTGTTTTAGCCAGTCAAGATTACAGCAAATAATTTGTTGTGCAGGTGGATGCTTCAAGCCATGTGGTGAGGGCTGTACTGACAGAGAACAGCAACCAATTGTATATCTCAGCCATAGACTCCAACCAGGGGGGGATGTTATGCAGCTGTAGAAAAAGAATGTCTATCCATAGTATGGGTACTGCAGAAACTTCAGCTCTATCTGTATGGAAGGAAATTCCTTGTGGATACAGACCACAATCCCTTAACATGGCTATGTCATGCCAGGCAGCAAAATTCCAAGTTATTAAGGTAGAGCCTAGGGGTGCAGGCATATGATATGACAGTGCAGCGCTGTAGTGGGGTCAGCAATGCCAATGCGGATGTGTTCTCACAACAGGGTATAGTTTAATGTGTTTCCAGACAGGTCCATTTCTCTCAAGCAGCATTTTTCCAGGGTCACTTGAAAAACTAGCTTGAGTCTTCAGTGGAGGGACATATGAGATGATATGAGGTAGTGACATCTGTGCCAGAGAAAGTAAGGCAGTGCATGTATAACATATGCCAGCATAGCTAGGTGGTGCTTTTTTAAGAATTTTATGTCATTTGGTTATCACACTGATTTGTATAGGTGCTTCTGTTAAAAATGTATTTGTAAAGTTGTAAAAATGCATCAACAGTGGGTCCTGCTGGACAGAAAAGAGATATACATGTATGTCAGACAGTAGTATTATAACTGATAAAATGTATATCTTTCAACAGAGAATTCTGGAAGGGAAGAGATTAATCTCAGTCCAACTAATTCTGAAACATAAGTTGAAAATTAATTGGGTTGGTTTAGGCCATAAAGATTTTATCTTTCAGGTCTAATTGCAGCCAGAGACAAAAATGTCTGGGAAAACCAGGACCAGGAATCTTACTGTAAGTTTTTGAAATTGTTTTATAGCTTTCAGATGCTGAAACAGATATTTGCAAATTTCTGGGTATGTATTGTACAAGAGTCAAGTGACAAGTTGTGATGTCATTCATTAACCAGCACTGAAATGATTTTTTAGGTGTTAGTGAGAGATATTATGAAACTCTTGCAGCAGGAGTATGTTTTTGGAACATGACAGGAAAGATCTCTCACAGATATCTCAAACAACCATACACCTCATCTTGCCTTGCTGTAGTAAGCAACTCGACATACATCATCTTGCCTTGCTCTAGTAAGTAACTTAAATAAAGACCCGTAATGCTTTAGTCAGTCAGGAAAATATAGTGAGACTATATAATTATTGTTTTTCTGCATCTGTGTGAATCTATCCAGTTGTTTCCTGTGACTGAAACTCTAGTATTTATTATAACTAGATGCTCGGTATTCTCATGTTTTATACTTTATTTATTATTAAATACCTCTATACCTTTCATTGTGGATGGTCTTTTAGAGAATGCTTTTAACATCTTAAGACTACTTATGCTTATTTTCGTGACACTATGGCCACTCCTGAAAGCCTTGTTGCATTGGTTAAACTCTTCTATTTGTATATTTGTATTAGTACTAATTTTACTCAGTGTAACCGGGTACTGTTGTAAGAACCTTAGAGTAGCTGTCAGGTGGCAGCGTATTTACCTTATAGTCTAGACACAGGGGCCACAGCTGGCAAATCTGTGCTAGTCTTTCCGAGGTTTGTGTCTGTGAATCAAAAATCCAAGCATGTGTCAGCTACTTGGAACAGGGACACAGAACTCCAAAGTGGTCAGTGTGGAATCTTGTTTGAGATCTGGAGAGAGAGAGTCCAGCCCCAGATCTGGAGTTTGTTCCCTGTGTGCTCTTAAGGGAAACTGTGTTTGGTGCAGAGAGCTGCATCTGAAAATACTGTGTGCATCCATTTTTGTTCCTAGTGGCTGTCCCTCAATGGTATCAGTGATGAGGATTGAGGCTCCTTGATTACTGGCCTAGAGTAGGGACTGTCTTTTACACACTCATACACACACACACACACACACACACACACACACATATATATATATATATATATATATATATATATATATATATATATATGGTTCCCCTTTATAATCTCAAAATAATGAAATCTTGAATGTCATTATCTCGAAACCATAAGGTTGAATCCACAAAACACCAACAACACAAAACTGCGAAACTTAAAATCCCCGAACACATAGCATACACCACACTACACATACACCACAATACCCACACTACAAAACAAAAAAAAACACACAAAAACATAACACCACACATCCACAAACCTGCGCCCCCATGCACCCACAATGTGAGGGACTGCGCCCCCACCCCCCTACTTATATATACTAACTCCGAGATTGCACAGACAGAAAAGGACAGTAAACTCACACTCAGACATTCTACAGTCACATACACACACACACACACACACACACACACACACACACACACACACACACACACACACACCAACACATCCACCACTTACACACTCATACTTTCACCTGCCTACCTTAACCCACACATACAACTTACACACACTCACATACACTCAAACTCCCACACAAAACCCTTAAAAAACACTCACTTACCTTAAATGCCACCTAAATCCACACATGACACCGGGCACCATCTACACAAAACACTGTACTTAATATAGCATAAAGCCATAACTGCAAATTCTAGATATTCAAATTCATGATTATTCATTTTCGCTATATATATATATATATATATATATATATATATATATATATATATATATATATATATATATATACATATATATATATATATATATATATATATATATAATAGGTAGATATGTATGTATAGTGTGTGTATGTGTGTGTGTGTGTGTGTGTGTGTGTGTGTGTGTGTGTGTGTGTGTGTGTGTGTGTATGTGTGTGTGTGTGTGTGTGTGTGTGTGCGTGTGTGTGTGTGTCTGTATTTTTTTAAGAAATGACTTTGGCCAAGCAGAATCTCATCTATGTTATTTCTACTTGTGCAAACCTTTGTTCTTTACTGACCATTATTTAAATGAGAGTAACATTCCTTTATGATAAACTTAAAGCATCCTGCTATGACTCACAATTGTACGGATAAAAGCTTATCCAGTAAATTAAATCCTTGTAAAGCCATGCAGTAGGAAATGGGATGCCATTAAACTCTATTTGATGTGCTACATCTACAACCATTCAAAACCTTTACAATCACTTTTGCAACATTTCTTTAAAGCATTTTGATGCTGAAATGTTTATAATTATTCAGCATATTGTTATGTCTGGTTAAATGCCTTGTATCTTCCTTCCTTAGTGAATGCCTGCTCAAGATTTGTCTATTGTCTCCTTGTATTTTTTTTACTGATTGCATAATTTTGTTTGACAACATGAGTTACACACATTTATATTGTAGCAGTGCTTTGTTGTCAACAAGTTTCTGTATAATGCTCTTACATTAATTCATAAATGTTCTGAATTCCTGCTATTTTTCAATATAGAGTTGCATGGTAGCAAGGGTCTATTCTAGTACTCCTAAAGTAAAGCAGAAAACAAATTCCAGATTGGATGCCAGTATATGACAGACCTCCTACGTGGCATACTCACCTTATGAGTAGTTTGTAGCATTCAGTTAATATGGTATGCTTTCAGATGAGTGCTGAAACTGGAGCACACTGCAAATCCCACACGAACATATACCACCCTAGGAGATATTTTATCTTGTATTTATCTTGTTTTCTTCAGATTTAGTGAAAGCTTCTTCATCTATGTGTTCTTGTGCTTAGAATAACATTCATTTAGGATCTCTTGCTGTACCTGCAACAATATTCTCATTCACCTTAATTGCTGGCACCTAGGTAGGTTCTATCCTTACAAAACAAAATCATTGGTGCGCTGAAACCAAACCTGGATAACCAAAAGATAATGCACAACCAATACATACTGTAAGACACCACTGTGTCAGGAACTCAAAACTCAAAGGTCCCAATCACGAGCAAGAGTCTCAGAAAAATGCCATCAAATGAATTTTAAACAGAAAACACTTTTATTGAATTTGTACCAAAACGTCCTGACTCATGGTGATGTCTTGCAGTCTGTATTGATTGTGTAATTTCTTTTTGTTATTTTGTTTTTTTCCTTACCAATTGTACATATCCAGCTGCAGCTTAAATTTGCTGTTTTAAAATAAAGCCCTTCTTGTAAAAAGCTTTAATAGTACAAGCGGAATTACATACATCCAGTTGAATAAAATAAACTACTTAACTGAGTGCAAATACAACAATGTCTGCTAAGAAGTACTGTTTGTGTTTGGTGTCATACAGATTGTCTTCCAATATTGTTACAATGTCTAAAGGAGTATTTATGTAGTACTACTGTGTGTTGTTATCAGTCAAAATAATTTGTTGCCTATTTTCACAGTTCAGTTTTATCATTCATTTATACAAATGCAGAAATATGAAGTTCTAGTTTGTATGCAGTGTGTATAGTAAAATGATTAGCCATTATATTATCTCTATGCTTCACTTTTCCTCAGCATGTAGCTCAGTTGCATGGCAAGGGGCAATGATATCACAGTAGGGTATTTTCATTCTAAGCAGCGAGAAAGTACTTTATGGAGGATTCGGATATTTTGCAGAGCTTCATTGCCACTGTTTAGCTTAGCACTCGGCAGTTTTAATTACTGGCTGCTTCCTATGGCTGTTGAATTTTCACCTTTCATAAGCAAGTTAAATGACCCTTAAAGCTATTATACAAGAAACTTATTCCTGTTAACTAAATTTTAACAATTCATTCTATGACACTGATAACCCCTTCTAGATATAACAAATGATGCTGGCCTTGCGCCACCTTCCTAGCAGTGGCCCACATCCATAATATATGAGACCACTATGTTCTTTCAGTATCAGTCTATTTCTTTCAAAGAATTATTTGGTTTGTTCCCAATGATTTTATACAGCTTAATCATTAATGTACCACATGAAGTTATATAATATTTGACAGTTTCTACATTCTTAGCTCTGTTATGCTCCCCTCAGATAGGTTTCTGCAAGCTCCGTCATACTGTGTTTTTTACACTCCAATAAGGCATGCAGTAAAAAAGATAGTTAGGTAGCAAGATGTAAGATATACTCATGCATGTTATCTTGGAGTATATGAATATTAAAAAAATAAGAACTTGCCATTTAATATATGAGCTGCCCATTTTATTTTGGTCATGTTTTGTCATTGGAAGAAAGTGACATTGTTCTGTTAAATTATACAGATATTAACAAACCAGGCCTATTGATGGCAATGATACATATTGATTGAAACAGTACTAGATATTAAGAAACTGAAGTGGCAGACACTGTTGTTTAAATATTCACTTAAAGAATTATCTCAGCTAAGATATTAAAATGGTTAGTGTTTGAGTTATATACAGTTATATTGGAAAGATATATATTAGAATGGAACAACGGCTAGAATGAAAGCTTTTTATAATGCTATAAAATTAAGACTGATGCCATTTGTTGGCGTCACCATCTTGGTACTTAAGCTATGGCAGAAACTGTTTGAACCTGGTCGGACAAGGAATAAGAGCAATAATGATGGGTTAAACAAGGTAAATAACATATAGTTCAAACTGTATGTTGAATCAAAAATCTCTAGGGTAAGAATTGCTGAACTGGATTCTGTATTCATAGATTTTGAGTTGTCCAATGGCAAAATGGGCAAAGAAACCTAACAGAGTGAATCTGATCAGATACCCCAGCCTCTCAGTGTAACATCTGTAGGGAATGATAGTTCTCACTGCATTCATAATTTTAACCCACAGTTATCTAATCTGTGTGCAGTCCCAAACTAAATGAAAATAGTTTGCATCTTCACCTTCAACAGCAGCTATATATAATAAGACCCCTTTTCTATAATTCCATCTGAGTGATTTGCCAGGTCAGCAGCAATTTCATGAAGGTAATAAAGTGGCAAGACACTGAAAATGATAACATTTATATCACATGGGATCACGCATTACCAACAGTTTAAAAAATAGATGCAAGAAAACCAGATATAGTAGTCCTTGAAAAGAAGACAAAAGTAGCATTGATCAGTGAAACAGCTATACTCAGTGCCTACAGTTTCTTACATACCAAGAGAGACAGCCTTAAAATACTGGGATTTGCAGGCAGAAATAAGACCAGCGTGGAAGAAGGATACCCAGACAGTTCCTATGGTAATAGGAGCAACGGGTCTTATAAAAAAGAATTTACAATCATTCATAGATATGTAACAGATAAATTTAACACTGTGTGAATTGCAGAAGGAGTCATTACTGGGGACATTATGGGTGCTGTAAAGAGCACTTCTGGCTAACATCAAAGACTGAAACAATACAATTTTCATGAATTTTAATCATACTTTGATTTAGGAGTGGGATTTAATCCCACCATGGTATTCAAAACCCAAAAGACTTGGAAAAATTAAAAAAAGTAAAGAAATAGACACATTTTGGTGAACTATTGGCAAAGACCCCCATAGAATTTAACAATGATGCAGAGAGGATAGAAAAATTAAAAGAAACAGTGAGGAGTTTAAATGTACAGGGTATGGACTGGAATTAAGTGATGCACAGAGAAATTAAAATAAAATTAAAAAAAGTTTCTAATTGCAAAACCTCATGCCCAGATGCTTTAACTAACTACTGACTAAAAGCATTGATATCTTGACTGAAAGATTTATCCCCAGGTGTGAACTACTTATATGTGCATGTTGAACAGACATCAGCCTGGTTAACAAGAAAAAAGGATAATCCTCTTCAACAGTGAACCTGTAAGCCATCCTAAAAAGTATAAACCAATAAACGTCCCTTCTAACAATCTGCAAACCATGGACTGTAATTGATGCAGACAGTTTATAATTATTTAGATGAAACTCAGTGTGGCTATTAGAACAAAAGAATAGCAAAGATCATTTGTTGCTAAATAAAGCCATAACGGCGAATTGTAAAAAGGGGAAGAATCTAAGTATGGTATAGATAAATTACAAAAAAAGCATTTGTCAATATCTCACATTCATGAATAAAGACATGCTTACAGATGTATAATATGCATCCTACATTGATCAGTTACATTACAGTGACCATGAAACAGTAGCAAACCACTTTGCAATTAAGATGTGACAAAGGTTAAATTACTAGCTGAGGGATAAAAACTTAAAGGGGTATATTCCAGGATGATTATTAGTCACTTCTTAGTTTCTGTCCTGAGGTTGAAGCATTACAATGGATCTTAACTAGAAAATTGAAGTATTGTTCTTATTGGTTGGGAGTGGTCACCTGAATGTTGTGTGTATTTCTTATTTAAATGGAATTTTTTTTTTTTTTTTGTTGCTGTTGATTACTTCTGGTGAAGTTTTTTAATAGAACAAAAGTGCTTAACTAATTAAAGTTATTCACTGAAACCTTTGGTTGTTCACTCTTATAGCCATTTGAAATAGCTTTGTTTTGTCGTTTTTATTATTTTCGATTCCTGGTTTATCTTTATGGCTTCTGGTGGAAGTTTATAGGTGAACAACAAAAATTCTGGAGGAGTCTTTATGAATGCCGTGGGGGATCTGACCCTCCTTTTGCAGCA
This sequence comes from Protopterus annectens, assembly GCF_019279795.1. Classification (NCBI taxonomy): domain Eukaryota; kingdom Metazoa; phylum Chordata; order Ceratodontiformes; family Protopteridae; genus Protopterus; species Protopterus annectens. The sequence continues at coordinate 26,171,838 of NC_056742.1, read as the reverse complement.
AATTACCCAGCAGTTTTCTTATTAACCCAGCCAGTTGGTCAATCATCTCAAAAAAATAGCTCATGTTAGTTTAATAATAGTGTCTTGGGTTACTATTAATGCAACCTACAGTGGAGTCATTTCGTGACCTCTCTGGTATGCCTCCAGTTTCCTTGGCCTCCGACCGGAAAACTAACAAATTTAATTTTAATATGGACAATTCCCAGCCTAGCCCAGTAGAGGAGGAGGGTAAGACATTAAATGATTCATTTCATTTATTTGACAAACTTTTGTTTAAATGTAAAAAGTTGCAACTTGAAAATAGTTACTTGGCTCGTAACATTGAGATGCAGCAAGTCTTCAAGAGTTTATAACTTTGACATTTTCCTAATGGCACATCTCATAGTCCTGAGATGCTGCATGAATTACATCTAATGTTCTGTGACTGAGATCATGAAACTAATGATTAAATTTAACATCTTGGAAATGGAAGCGGTTACAAAACAGCTTGAAGCACTTGACATAGTCATTCATAATGACCTTAACTTTGAATATTATGGGACCAATTTTTTGAATATGTTCAGTGAAATAGAAAAAAGATGCAAACGTATTTTTGCTCATAAATCTCAAAAGCGTAAGACAGATGCCAAGGACTATAGTAAAGAGAAAGCCTTCCCTAGGTAACCATAATTCTTCAACCAATCATGAGCTTAGGAGGAGAGAACAGATGACTACATCCAAGATTACAAATAAGGAAACAATGTCCAGGCCAGTCCCTTTAGATTTGCAACAAACCAGTAGGTTGTAGTGTATTATGAATTACCAAAAACAATGGTTGAACTTCTAGAATCAACAGAACACCAACAATATGCATCAAGGCCAAAAACGACTAGACAGAACAGCTTCCAAAGGACTTAATGGTTAGTTATGAACTAATTGAATAGGATCATCCTTGTCTTAATAGTGCTCAAAATGCAAAAATGACTTTAAAGTATTTAATTATTCTACTAAAATAATTACAGTTTAACAGGCTACTGTATTATCAGAGGGGTTAACTTTTGTGCCAGCTAGGGGAATTTAGTTGATTAATTTATAGATCAGAAACTCTTTTCAAGAAAGTTGAACTTGGCTCTATGGTGTGGGGATGTCCATAAACCTATTTTGGAGAAGTTAAATAGGCTGAGTATGTTTTGAAAAAGGGCTATCAGCTCCACTGGACAAACCCGGTCAACAGATGTAAAATAAAAAAATAAATTAATTAACCCACCCTTGAATTATAACATTGGTTTGTCTGAAAAATGCTGTGAGAATGAATTTAGAAACATTTTGAGCAATGGTGTAGGAGCAAACAAGATAATTTAACAGCAAGTGAAATAAGTTTATTTCACAAATTATCTTATGATTTTAATATCCAGATTATGAAGTCAGAGAAGGGGGGTGGGCTTGTTGTTCTGGATCATTTTAATAATCTCAATCAAATGAATGCTTTATTATCAGAAAATACCTATGTGGAAGTTTCACAAAATAAAATGAATATGGCTTATTCTAGAATTGATATTTTGTTATATGATATGTTATTAGAAGGATCTATTTCTCACAGTGAATATGACTTTATTTTCAATGATAAACCTGCTATTGCAAGTATTTTTGGCATTCCCAAGATCCATAAAGATCTGTATATAACCCACCCCTCCATCCTATAGTAGATTCTACATGTTCTAAAAACCTTTTTTTTAGCAAAATTTATAGTTGAATGACTCAAGAAGGGGCCAGGTGTTATTAATCAAATATGTAAGGATTCTTGGCATTTTTTTGAAGTTATTAAGTGATGTTGAATTTGACCCCAATGTTTTGTTTGTTCTATTGGATATTCGTAATCTGTTCTCAGTAATACCGCATGAGGTGGGTATTGTATGGCTGGAAGAACAAATAAGAAAATATACTAAATATGATAATACTTGAGTGAATGTTTTGGTCACTATTATGAAGGTTGTTCTGAAGAAAATTTTTTTGTGCTTTGAGGCCAATATTTTAGATGGACCATGGGAGTGGCCATGAGGGCAGCCTGTGGCCCTATGTTTGCAAATGATGTCATGGCAGAGTGGGAGGATCATTATATTTTTTCAAGCCAATTTTATCACTTTTGTATACTACATATTTGTTTTTTGGATGATATATTTGTTGTATGTGCTGGATCAGTTGATAGAGTGCATCATTTATTTACTTATTTGAGTAATACAATTGAATTTTTTAAATTTTCTTTAACCTCAGGTAATAATTCTATTTCCTTTTCAGACGTTGTTATATCTAAAGACTATGAGAATCAGTGTTTTGTTTCTAATATCTTTTGAAAAAAGACTTTTTCAAATTCTTACTTGCATTTTATGAGTTGGCAACCTGAACATCAAAAGAAAGCAGTGGTTAAGGGCCAATTCATTTGGCTAGCAAGAATGATTTCAGATAAGGATACCTTTTTAAAGGAATGTGATGTTTTAACTAACATGTTTTTAATGAGAGGGTATCCCTCTGATTTTGTATGGAATATTAGAAATGAGGTTTGTGTAAAAAAGGAAGGGGGTATTTTTCCATCTATTTTATCTGGTGATCCAACTGATACAAATCTTAATTTGACAAAATCAGCATTAATGAAAAGTGGTAAATTGTTTATCGCTACTTTTACTTTAGATAGTAGTGCTCTATTAATCATATTTATAAACATTGGGGAGTTTTTTCTTTGGATCCAGAGTTTAAAGAAAAGTAAAGTGAAAAACCCAGGATAGTTTATAGAAGGGAGTCTCGTTTTAAGTCTGGACATAGCCAAAATAGTAAAAGTAATAAAAATGGGACATTTAAATGTGGGGAGTGTTCCCAATGTTGCTATATTAAGGTAGGAGAATGTTTTACTATGAGGGGAATTAAATACCAAATTCATGCTTGTTTTTCCTGTGATACTAATAATGTGGTTTACTTAGCTCAGTGTGTTTGTTGTCCAGCATTTTATGTGGATAAAACTTATAGGAAGTTTAGAGATTGCATGTATGAACATATTTCAGATGTTAAAAAAAATTGACGTGTTGTAAAAACATACTGTTGAATTTAGTACCCACGAGTTTCATTTTAATGTTATTGAGCAGGTAAATAAAGACTTGTAAGAAAAAATTTTGGATGAACATTTGGATTTTTGTGAACTTAGATGGCAGCTCAGATTAGACGCTACTAACAGCCGTGGTATAAATGACACATGTTCAGTCAGTTCTGTCTTGAGGTTAAAGTATTACAATGGATCTTAATTAGAAAACTGAAGTATTGTTCTTTTTAGTTGGGAATTGTCAGCTGAATGTTGTGTATGTTGTTTATTTAAATGGAAGTTTTTTGTGCTTATGATTAGTTCTGATGAAGTTTTTTAATAGAATGAAACCGCTTAACTAATTAAAGTTATTCATTGAAACTTTTGGTTGTTCACTCTTTTTTTTGCAACAGAAGAAGTTTTATTTTGTCATTTTTATTTAATTTTTTGTAATTGATTCTTAGTCACCACTATTGTTTTGCCTTGCCCTTAACCCACTAAGCTGTTTACTTAACAGATTAATTCTTTGTTACAATTTGGCTCAAAAAAACAAACTTGTTCAAGGTTTTGTCATGTACTTTTTGTGGCTAACTTAAAAAGTCATCAGATGAGGAGTTGAAATTACAACTGCAAGTGGTTAAAACATTCTCAGATGATATAAGAATATTTGGTTTTGATAAATGTACAAAAGCATCATTTGAAGCAGGAAAGTTACAGCATCACAAGAATATCAATCTAGGACAGGAATGTGATATAAAGGAACTTGAGCAGGAAGGAGTATATAAATATTTGCAAATCACTGAAAAATCAGCAATAAAACATGAACAAATGCAAATAAAACTCAGTAAGGAATACTTCAGAAAAATAAAACTAATGAAAGCAACCTTGACATCTAGGAATAAAGTCCAAACTATAAATCGATTTGCACTTGCTGCTTAACTAACAATTTTGGTGTGATTTACTGTCCCCAAATGGTATTGGGTCATATGGACAGAAAAACAAGAAAAATGTTTCTTGCTTATAAAATGATATATAAAAATTAGTGTATGCCAAGATTATATATTACACATTCTGAAGGTGGTATGGGCCTCCACAAAACTGATTACATGTACAGATCTGAAATTGTGGGACTGCATACATATCTGCTTACTGCATTAAATCCAAACATAGACTTCCTTTCCTCATGGTGTAAAACTTTCACTAAGATGACTTCTCTGCTTAGTTTAGCAGAAGCATTAAGGTAGCAAGTGGGAATGGAAATCAAACCAGAAGTAGACAAATTTCAGACAGCAACTGAATGTGCCAGAAAACAAAAGAAAGAATATAAGGATAAGGATCAGATAAGAAGGAAAGAAATGCAGAAAAGAAAATAAACATAGTGGCAAGTATTGATGAAAAAGGAAAAGCCCTGTTTGCTGAGTGATGGAATAAACACAAAGTCCAATGTAAAAGAAAATATGTTCCAAGCACTAAAACCAAGGAGAAGCCAAAATCCAATAAAAATCCAAGTAAGAATCCAAATGAAGTTCCATAGAAACCTTTACTGCATAGGTAAGTGCTTTCGCAACCTCTCCTGGTTGCTTCTTCAGACCAAAACAAACACACTTAAAAAATATTCCCTTTTTATAATACACATTACACAAGACTCACCAATCCCCGTGGAAGACTCCAATGCTTTCCAGATTCAAAGAGACACACACTCTTTTAAATCAGATAAAAACATATATGTAGAAAATGCATATAAAAATACATGTAAAAATACATATAAAAACACATAAAAAGTGTGTATAAAAGTATATAAAAATGTGTGTAAAAAGCCTAAAAGCACCATAAAGCATGCTTGCATGTCCTGTTTAAAACATCACCCTATTTCCAGAGCACAGCAGATTGCTTCATACTACTTTCTTCCTACGTTACCTGTTCTTCATAACAGGTTTAAGGGATATATAATCATTCAGCTCCGATGATTTATGAGTAGCCAGTGTCAAAATCCATCTAAGCTCTTTCTGTTCAGTTCTATTACTTAAATCCCCACCTCTCATACTTTCTACTAAATTGTCTATAATGGAGAAATTAAAATAATGGTTCTTCCCCTGCTGCAACATATGCTTGGCTATTGAGCTATGTTCCTGCCCTCTCCTAAAACAGTAGAAGTGATCACGTATCCATTCTCTGAGGTGTCTGTTGGTTTTCCCAACATAGAAGGTGTCACAGCATACACAGTGGGCTAAATATATCACTTCCTTAGTTTGACAGTCCCCCATGGCACTAAATGTATATGATTTCCATGTTATGGGGTGTACAGATAATCTATTAGTTTCAATGTACTGACAGAATGCACACTTGTTGCATCTCACTGTCCCATAGGTCACCAGAGAGTGTGAGAGTGACTTATGTACTGCTCTTAGATCCGATTGCAGAGATAAGAGGTTTTACAACATGACGTTAAATGAGAGACAAGCATTGACTGGGCTTCGTAATGATGAGGATATAATTATTAAGCCTGCTGACAAAGGGCATCAGATAGTAGTGATGGACAAATTGTTTTATTCAGAATCCTTGAATAATATGTTGGATTGTGAGAATACATATAAATTACTTGAAGTAACAGAGGTAAAATCAATAATTGAGAACTATAAACGGCAAATTGAGAATTGCTATTTAGAGCATGCTAATCCTGAATGTCTGTATAAATATTTTATTGTTGACATACCTGTTATTCCCAGTTTTAATGGACTTCCCAAGGTCCATAAGAATAAACTGAGGCCACCATTCAGACCTATCGTTTCAGGATCTGGATGGATTACTGAGCCAGCATCTGTTTATCTGGAAAAGCAATTGAAACCTATGATTTCTAAACATTGTTCAATACTGAGAAATTCTGAGCATTTTTTAAAAGATTTTTATGCCTTTTTAAGCAGCTACAAGGCAATTGGGAAAGAACTTTTGGTTACCTTGGATGTAGTATCCCTTTTCACCAGCATTCCCAATGAGGTAGGAATATGCTATGTAAGGGTGTTCTTGATGAAAGATGCCACAATAGCTGTAGAAAAGATTAATTTAATTTTTTCCTACTTGAATTAATTTTAGAATTTAATGTTTTCACATTTAAAACAAGGTATTTTTTGCAAACATCAGGCGTGGCCATGGGGACCCCAACAGCTAACAGTTATGCAAACATAGTAATGGCACAGTGGGAACATTGTTTCATGATGAATAATAATGATTTCAGTAGGAATATATTATTTTTCTGGCTTTTTGTGGATGATTTGTTTCTTCTATGGGGTGATACTGAAGAAAGGTTATATGAGTTTATTGAACATCTGAATAATAGTATGGAATTTTTGAACTTTGCTGTTAATAGTTATAGGACTAGCATTGACTTTTAGGATATTAAAGTAATAAGGGAAACAACAACTGGAAAGATATACACTAGCCTGCAAAGGAAGGAATGTTACCATAACAGTTATGTTCACCATACAAGTATGCATCCACACCACATCTTTAAGAATGTTGTTAAGAATCAGGTTGTACGCATGTCTAGGTTACATGCCAGAAACCAGAATTTTGAGACCAGTTTGGCAGCTTTGAGGGATGAGTTTGCAGTGAGAGGTTACCCCAAAGAAGAGATAGAGGAGGCTTGTCAAACAGCCAAAAGTCAGAGAGACAATGTAGGGAAACCATACTTCTCCAGTCTGACTAGAGAAAATCTGACCTCTGAGAAAAGGATAGGTGGCACACACGTTATGAGCTATAACATGACACATTCGACAGATACACATCTGATTAAGAATATACTGTATAGAAATTGGCATATTCCAGGTACAGATGATCAGGTCAGTAAGATAGTAGGTGATAGGCCGAATTTTACATATAAAAACAGTAAATCACTCAGAGGAATGCTTTGCTATAAAGAAAGGATGGAGCATCCCCCTCTGGTGACCTATGGGACAGTGAGATGCAACAAGTGTGCATTCTGTCAGTACACTGAAACTAATAGATTATTTGTACACCCCATAACATGGAAATCATATAAATTTAGTGCCATGGGGGACTGTCAAACTAAGGATGTGATATATTTAGCCTACTGTGTATGCTGTGACGCCTTCTATGTTGAGAAAACCAACAGATGCCTCAGAGAATGGATACGTGATCACTTATACTGTTTTAGGAGAGGGCAGGAACACAGCACAATAGCCAAGCATATGTTGCAGCAGGGGGAGAACCATTATTTTAATTTCTCCATTATAGACAATTTAGTAGAAAGTATGAGAGGTGGGGATTTTAGTAATAGAACTGAACAGAAAGAGCTTAGATGGATTTTGACATTGGCTGCACATAAATCACCGGGGCTGAATGATTATATATCCCTTAAACCTGTTCTGAAAAACAGGAAAATTAGGAAGAAAGTAGTATGAAGCAATCTGCTGTGCTCTGGAACTAGGGTTATGTTTTAAACAGGACATGCAAGCATGCTTTACAGTGCTTTTAGGCTTTTTACACACATTTTTGTATACTTTTTATACACACTTTTTATGTGCTTTTTATATGTATTTTTACATGTATTTTTATATGCATTTTCTACATATATGTTTTTATCTGATTTAAAAGAGTGTGTGTCTCTTTGAATCTGGAAAGCACTGGAGTCTTGTATTCTCCACAGGGATTGGTGGGTCTTGTGTGATGTGTATTAGAAAAGTTTGTTTTGGTCTGAGGCAGCAACCAGGAGAGGTTGTGAAAGCACTTACCTATGCAATAAAGGTTTCTGTGGAACCCCATTTGGATTCTTACTTGGATTTTGGCTTCTCCTTGGTTTTAGTGTTTGGAATTGTTTTCTTTTACATAGTGGCAAGTATAGAGATCTTCTTGATAGAAATCTCCTTGAACAACCCCATGTTCAGGACTTTACACAAAAAATAGTGAGATGAGTTAAACCAAAGGATAAAAGGCTAATAACAGAGACCCAGGATAGTGGACTATGTGCATATTGGTTTACAAAGTCCATCAAATATGGGGGAGAAATAAATGTAGTTTCTGTAAAAATGAATTGGAAAAAGTTGCACAATTTCTTGCTGGTTGTGATACACTCATAGCACAAGGACTGTATACTAAAAAATTGTGCCGAGATTGCTGCTTTGGAAATTTTGCAAACACTACGAAATAGAAAGCTCTGAGAAGCATTGGAAACATTAACCACAAAGCTTTATACAGAATTATGACATGTATATCACATGGGATGACCTATTTCCAACAACTCAAAAATAGATGTGAGAAAACCAGCTATAGTAATCCATGGAATAAGGACAAAAGCAACACTGATCATTAAAAGTCATTTAAGGATCATTAAAATTGCTACACCTAGTAATTTTGGTGTCTAAAGTACAGAGAAATGCAAGCCATAAAATCAAGATTTTCAAACAGAAATGAGAGCAATGCGGAAGAAAGCTACCCAGATAGTTCTAACAATAGTAAGAGCAATGGGTCTAATAAAGAATCTATAGCCATCTTTAGATATGCTATCAAAACATGTAACTGCATATGAATTGAAGGTGGGTACATTGCGGCTGCTGCAAAGAGCACTTTTGGCTAACATCAGAAACTGAAACAATTCTAATTTCATAAACTTTAATTATACTCTGATTTAGGAATGTGGTCCTTTCCCATCATAGTAATAGAAACCCTAAGCATTTTGGCATCCATTAAGGGTCTAAAGTTTCATACTGTGACATCCCCACTCTGGGCCAGTAATCAAGGAGCCTCAATCCTCATGCCTGACACTGGAGAGGGCTGTTCAATTGGAATACAAATGGATACACTCAGTATTTCCAGATGCAGACCTCTCTGCATCAAGCACAATTTCCCTTAAGAACACACAGGGAACACAGTCAGTCTGGGGTCTGGATTTCTCTATATCTGTCTCTCCACAGGTCACCAGTAAGACTCCCCACTGGCACAACTTAGGGTTAGGTTCTCAGCTGAGTTCCCAAGCCAAGTCCTCCAGCACTCTGTGAAACCAGTGCTTCATGACCCTGCTCTAAGTAGCTGACACAGACACTCTTTGAGATTTGATTTGCACACACACGCACACACACACACACACACACACACACACACACACACACACACACACACACACACACACACACACACACACACACACACACACACACACACATACATACAAACCTGGGAAATGCTGGCACAGGTTTACTAGCTATGCCCCCTTCTGCCCAGACTATAAGATAATTATCACTGCCACCAGGCACTACAAATACAGCTACATAAGGATCTTGGAAGGTTATCTAGTTATATGGAGTGAAATTAATACTAATACAAATGGTAATGTTAACCAAACAGCCAGGCTTTCAGGAATGGCCACAGTTATCACCAAATAAATATATGCAGATACTCTCAAAACTTAAATATCTTTTTCTAAAAGGATCAGATGTAATGAGAAGTTTAAATATATTTAATAATAAATAATAAATGAACATTAAAATACTAAATATTTATTTACAGTAAACATCAGAGTTTCACTTACAGGAAATATTAAAAATAACACAGCTGGAAAGATTCACACAGTTACACAAAAAACAATACGTAACTATCCTCAGTATATTTTCCTCACTGATTTAGAGAATTACTATCCCTGTCACTAGGGCAAAGCAAGATGAAGTGGGTGAGTGGTCCTTGTTGCCAGTTTCAAGACAGAATACCGAATACTGAGAGCAATCTCCTACTAATATCTAAATATTATTTCTGGTTTACAGAATGACATTACACGCATCTGGTCATCTGAATCTGTTTCTTGCTCTATCCCCCAACACTAGAAGCTGCCAGTGTTTAGCACCTATGTGCTATAATATACACTAGACCTTTAGCTAAGTTTTATTAAAGCATCTGGAAACCATAAAACAATAAAAGCATTCTACTCTTCCTACAGGAGCTACAAGCTATTCTCTAGGGCAAACATTGCATCGCTGGCTCCATTCAAAATTGTGGGATAACTTCTTTATGGCTTAATCCATAAAGTAATTTAATTTCATGCATATTTTAAAGTTGGCTAGACTGAGAATAACCCCTTCCCTTCCAGTATCCTCTGTTAAAACATATACATGTAATTCAGGTACAATCATGCATGTACATTGCTTTCCAGCAGGGAGCACTGTTGATATATTTTCACACAAGCAGCTTTGCAAATACATTTTTTGCAGCAGAAGCACCTGTACAAATCAGTTTAATATACAAATTACATATAATTCTTTACAAAATTCCAGCTAGCTGTGCTGGTATATGTTATACATCCACTGCCATACTTCTTGCATGACTGGCAGTACATCCTATCATCACATAAACCATATTTTCAAACCAATTTTTCTCCTTGGCCCAATTTAGAAATCAATATTGAAATCATAAAAATACATCTTCTTTACTAGGATTCAGACTTTTTTTCTGTTGCAAGTTATAATATGTATTAACATAAAGAGAAAACCCATGCTAGTGCTAGATAAATTAGAACTGAACTCCAATCATTTGAGTAGAAGTTACCTCTTCAGTCAAATGAAGTTGTTCACTAAAATCAAAAATATACTGAAAACATGAATAGACTGTTGCCCACTCCCCCCTGTAATACTTGTAATACTTGTGGAACATTCTACTTACCTTAAAACAATGTTGAAGTCAATCCAGCTTCATACATTGCATTTTATGATGATTAAAACAAGTGAAAACAATTAAACAAAAATGATCTACTTTCCATTTCCTAAACTATTTTCACAGTTATCCTTAGTGCTATGTAAATGTATCCATTAAAAAAATTATATTGGTACAAAGTCATGCTTGCATGAATATGGAATGGTATGACTGTTCTTGCAAATCATGCCATCTGTGAACTGAACCTGTACTTTTTCTATGAATGGTGCTCCTAAAATGCTTAATTTAAGTAACAGGGGAAGGATTCATGAGCATCTGTGCTGTACTGTCTACAGTACTCTGTAGTCTGTATTCATAGAAATAGAAACCAATATATCATGGCTGAAACAGAAATGCAAATTGTGTTTGGAAAGTAGCTCATTCTGTTGCTGTAGTCCAAATATTAACATGTGATATGATAATAGGGACAGAAATTCTCCACTATAAACATTTGTGAAGGCAATGGGAAGAAGGTAGTCCTTTTGACAATGGGTCATCAATGTGGGGAGGAGAGCCATCAGTTGAATAACACTATAGAATCACTATCTCATATCCTACAAAAAAAGGAAGAACTAACCACTATTCATACTCATAACTGTGCATGAATCCAAGTAACATCATATCATGTTGATAGCATAAAAGGAACAAATATTTGGCTAAAGATAAGGGAGCAAGAGCTAACACCATTTAAACAGATATGTCAACAGAAAACAGTTGCAGAATAAAACTACTGGAAGGAGGACTTTAGAATAAAAGTAATAATTGAGTATGTTGCATAACATGGAGTAGGGATTTTCAGCTGAACTAAAGACAACAAATGATTCACTGAAACAATGCCTTCTAAGAGATTGATGTAGGAAGTATGGAATAAATACATACAAAGCAAACTTCTAAACTTTCTGTTAAAAAAAGATCTCCAGAAATTGAGAATTCTAAACAGCAGGTGAGTGCTAACAAAGAAATACTCAGCGATAAGTATTTTATTTTTATTTTGTTTGTATTTGTTTACTGGGGATAGAGCATTAATTTTCCTAGATTTTTTCAAACTCAGAAAGCAAAAAAAAAAAAAAAATGCAACAACCTCCATAAATCAAAAACCTTGCAAAACAAAGTGTCTATGGAAAAGATAAAGGAGCTCAATGTCAAGAATTCAATAATTTTAATAGTGGTACACTTATGCTAAGTGCTTTCACCCTGTATAATGAACTTCATCAGTACACAACTTGTAACATTATTTAAATACAAGTGGTCAACCAATCAAAACATAATCCCAATCAGTTAATCAAACAAAAGTCAATTACCAATGAAATTAATTAGAAATGTCATAAAAAATATGAACAATTCTAAAAATATATATATCCACTAAAGTTGCATATCAAGTAAATTTATAAAGTAAAAAATAAAATCTCATAAGTATATAAAAAGGCTATAACTTGGCTGATCTCTATTTAAGCGCAGTGTTAATAAATACCTATTAATTTAAACCTAGCAATTACACTTGAATGCCACAGTAAAGCCAGATTAACTCTTTATACTCTAATACAGTCTCCCATTTAATCTCCCTAGGATTACTAACCGTTCTGTCAATGGTTCCAAATTTGAATTTAAGTTTGGAAAAGAGAATGCAGTTTTAGTGTCTTTGTATACAGAGTTTTTCTCATTTTTATTAGAAATGTCATATAGGTGTACATATTTTCTTTTCTTTACTGGAATCTCAGTTTTCCAACATAAAAAATGGTACACTCCTGACTTACATGATAACATCCATAGTAGAGCAATTTGTCCATATTCTGGTAACTAGATCTTTTCCTCTGTATTTTATTGGGAATGTGCCTCTATCCAGGGCAAAATTGCAATAACTGCACATACTACATTTACAGGTACCAGACTTTTCAGTGTTTTTAGTAAGAAACATTATTTTTACACCATTGAAAGTTGTCCTTATAATTGTCCCCCTCTCTTGTAAACAAATGTGGGATGCTGTCCTACGCAATCCATCAAAAAAGAATCCCGTCTAAAAGTGTTCCAATTCATACCTACTTCCCCCAAGGCCCTCTCATTTGGTATCCATTGTACCCATCTCCTTAAATAGACCTGTAACTAAATATGAAATAATTTATTGTTATTCCTTCCATCTGTTACTTCCAGTCTAGTTTTCTGTAACAACTGTGAAGGGTATTTCCTTTGCTCAAACATATTACACAGGACCTCCATTTCTGCCTCAGAAAGTTTATTATCAGAAATCATTTGCTAACCTAAGTGGTCTCTGACTAAATTCTTCTTCTTCATTCTTGGGTGACAGGTATTCTAGTGCAAATGTGAATTAGAGAAAGTGGGTTTTCCATAAATGTTGCACTTAAAGCCATCATCCAACTTAAATATAGTGACATCTAAATAATTAATTTGTTACTGTGTAAAAGAATGGGTGAATTTCAAAAATGTTGTAGTATTATTAAAGTAATCGAAAAACCTATCAAAGTTTTATTTAGTATCTACCCAGAAAATACAGACACCGTCCATAAATCTATAGTATCTAGTCCAACATTTAGAATAACCAGATCCAAAAATGAATTTATTTTCCTACTTCTACATAACCATGTTCACAAAAATGGGAGCAGAAGCTGCTTCCATTGCAACACCTTTGAGCTGTTTAAAGTATTTACCCTCAAAATAAAGGAAATTATTATTTAGAACAATTTCCATTAAATAAAGAATTATGTTTATCTTACTATGATACAAAAAAGTCACAATTCAAAAGTACCACCCTAAACCATTCCAAGCCATGTTCGTCTAGAATACTACTAAAAAGATCTATGACATCAGTGGTCGAAAACATAAATGTTAGTACCAAGAAGTATTGGCAACATTCCTTAAAAAAAATTCCATGAATCTTTGAGAATGTGTAAAAATGAGTTTAAAAATGGTTTTAACATCTTGTCCAAAATATGGCTGTAGAATACGTCTTTGACCTATATGAAGAAACAATAGGTTTAAGCAGAGGGTCAAACATGTCCTTATGAATTTTGGGGATACCAAAAATAGGTGGTACCCTTGCCTTGGTTCAACTCTATGTAGGTTAACATTCCCTGCACCAACGCGTCATATAAATAAACATCTATCATTCTATATGCTATGTGAATCTCATTTAAGAAAACTCCACAATATTTTCTATCATTATATAGCAAATTAAGCATCTTACTAGAATACATAAAATTGTCCATAATGACAGAACCACCACCTTTCTCAGGTTTCATAATGCTAATGGATATATCTTGGGAAAGGTTTTTAATAACTTCCATTTGCTACTATTTAAATTGAAATACCTATTTCTAGTATTCTTAAAAAATGTATATATTTCATTTACACATGCCTTTTCAAAAGCATTAAAAGCCGGATGTGGGGTGGGGATTAAAAACACTTGGTGGATATAGTTCCTTACCAGGCCTCTTGTAGGTGGATCATAGTCACAAGACATGTGAGTTACATTCAACTTCCTGACAAAAAGTTTTAGTTCCAATTATACATCAACTTAATCACCACTGTTGTGGGGAGCAAAAGTAAAGCCTTTTTTGAATAAATCAAAATTCAGTTTAGAAACCTCTAGACAACTGCAGTTAAATATATTGTAGTCACGAAATGTATGTAAAATGCCATCATACTGGATAACAATAATATAAGAAAAACAAGATAAGGTAGTTTGTGTATCCCTCTTTTTCCTTACCCACTGATACCCCCTCGATTCTTATAGGTTCATAGGTTCATAGGAGTGTACTAGGCTAATGGCCCTGGAGCCTTTACAAGCCTAGCCCATAGGATTATCCTGGCATCTTGCCACCTGACCTTAGTTCCCAGTGCCTCTGTCGAGTAGAGCCACTGGAGTTATCCCCAGGGTGAATTTTCTAATTCCCATCCACTCATCAAGATTTCTCTTGAAGAGGGCCAGTGAGGTGCTCTGTTTGACATATATGGGAAGTCTATTCCATAGCATGGGCAGTCACTGGGTTATGAACCTGTCTCTCCAGCATGTTCTGTTGATTGCGGTCATGAGGTTAAGGTCTCTGGAGTATGCAATGGGAAGAGATTGGGATTTCTTTAGATGTAGCATTTATAACTGAGCTGGGTCAGACTTGGCTTTCTAAGTCAGAGATCGCCGCTAATTAGGCAATATGAGACAGATAATAGTTGCCGTTTTTTGAGTCTGTCCATATAAGGATAAGTCTTTAAGGCCTAGGATCCTCTTAGTAAAGTACTTTTGCACCCTCTCCAGTTGTTGTAAGTGTCTAGTAAGGTACATGCCAAATGGGGCATTGTACTCGATGATTGGCCTAATGAGAGAAGAGTACAGGGAGACAATGACCTCTTTCTTCCTGGCCGCAAAACCCTTCTTAATGAAATGAGCCACATAGAAGTTCTTTCTGACTACAGTGGCAATGTGGAGGTCAAAAGAGAGGTTGCTGACAACCTGTGTTTTCAGATCTCTTATAACACCTTCTGTGTTCAGTGGACTACCATCGATGTGGTAATTCATGGGAACCAGGTTTTTCTCAAAGGGGATGATGACACATTTTTTGGCATTGAGCTTAAGGCCATGGTTCTGACACCAGTTATTGCTCTCAGTGAAGTCTTTCTGTAGGATGTCAACATCACTTGGGGAGTTAATAATAGCTCCCAACTTGCAATCATCTGTGAACTTTGTCAGCCAGAGTCCCTTCATGTTGGTCTGGACTTCAGAGAAGTAGATACCAAACAGGAGAAGACTCAAGACCGAACACTGTGGGACTCCACTTGTGACTGTTTGGCAGTCTGACGGAGTCAGCTACTTTCACACTTTGGGTTCTATCTGTGAGCCAGTTTGCAGCCTACCTAGTGATATAGGGGTTGATGCCTAGCTTAGTGAGTTTTTCTGTGATTCCTGAGTGGGGAATGGTATCAAAGGCCTTGACCAGATCAAGGTAGGTTGTATGAACCACCTTGCCTTCTTACACAGCTCTGGTGACTGACTCAAAGAAATCGACCAGATTGAGCAGGCATGATCTACCCTTCACAAAACCAAACTGTGTGGGATCCAGAGTTTGGAGATTCCCTATATCCTTGTTTATTAGGTAAATGATGATGCATTCCATAGCTTTGCATATCAGACTCAACAGGCTAATGGGGTGATAATTCCCAGGGTCTGTAGTCGCTCCTCCTTTGTGGAGAGGGATGACTGTAGCAGTGCTCCATTTGTTAGAGACAAAGCCTGAGGTGAGGCTGTGATTGAACAGGGCACACAGTTGAGGTGCCAGTTCACTCTGTAGTTCCTTTAGAACACAGCCAGGGATATTATAGTCCTGTATGGTTTGGTGGGGGAGCACTAGGTCCCTGAACTGGGCTAAATTCATGGGTTTCCTGGCTTGGGCCAATCTCTTATCTACTGAAAGGGGGGATTCATCCATTCACAAAAGTTTCCATATTGTCATTATTGTCTGTAGCCCTACTTTTGTTAAAACAAAATGGGCTCAGATGTGCTTCTTACCATTATCACTGCTATATGTATTAACAGATTGTTGGTTATTAAATGTGAGGAGGCAAGGATAAGAAGTACCATTTTCATAATCACTAGCACCTCTATCAAGTTTCTTAAGTTTCCTCAAAAGCACAGTATCCACATATTTATTAACCTTCGTAAATATTTAATTATATTTGTTCACATTGAAATTAAACAGTAAATCATTCCTAATTCTGTCATCAATAAGGCTTAAACCCTGTGTTAATTTGTGTATTATTTATATATTTGCATTTGTTTACTGGGATGGTCCACTGAGCCAAAAAGAGCCCATTTTCAGTGGAGGCTAAGGGAGGAAAAGCTTGACATTAACAAGAAAATACAATAAACATGTCACAGGTAAATACTGCACAGGTAAATACAGCACAGGTAAACATGGCAATAACATGTACCTGCAATAGTAATGTCAAGTATAGTGACATCATAGTAAATAGCTGAACTGATAGGAGAGTTCAACTTGACAGGAAAAACAATTATACACACCAAATGTATCCAGCATTAAGGTAACTAGGTTTTTTGCAAACATGCAATGGTAGTAAGCTGTGCAATTAGATTATTAAAGGGTGCAGGCTTGGCACAAATGCAGTGCCACAGAGTAGGTAAGTGTTGTCTTAGAGAAGTTTTTAAAGAGGAAAGATTCCGAGTAGTCCTTGCAGGTAATGGCAGGCCATTCCATTGCTTGGCAACTGAGAAGGAGTATAGTAGATAGCCACCTGAAAGCTTTAGTTTATCTACCTTGAGAAGATGTTGTTTCACAGCTCTAAGAGGCTTCCATGGATGGTACTGATTAAATATTGAAATAAGAGCTATGCAGTCCAATGGTTTGAAGATTGTTTTGTGTACTGTTGTTAATTATAAGGAAGTGAGGTAATGTGGAAGCTTGAGTCAGTTCAGTTTGGGTAGGAAGGTATAGTGATGAGTAGAATATTTGGCATTAGTTGTGAACTTGGCAATTTTATTATAACAAGTCTGGAGTTTGGATTTTCGAGAGGATTAGATATTAGTAAGTATGTATATGTGAGAGAGGGTAGTATGTAGGTTGAAGCAAGTGCTTGTTTTGTGGAAGAACTAAGGAAGGGTTTATGCCTATAGAAATTTCATAGTTTTTGATGAGTTTTTTTTGATACTACTGAGTACATGTAAGTCAAATTTCACGTGTTTATCTATGATTACTCCTAGTAGTTTTGTGTGTGTAACAACCTCAATAATTTTGTTTTGAGAGTATATAGTGAACTGTGCCTTGTCTAGGGGTATTGCTTTCTTAGGGGTTAATAGTGTGAGTTTACTTTTGTTAGGGTTAAGGGATAGATGATTGTTGGTCATCAAGGTTTCAGTAGAGGTAAAGGCATTTGGAGTTATTTGTTGAAGTTTAGATATGGAGTTGGCAATGCATATGATAGTTGAGTCGTCCACATATTTAACAGATCCTTGACAAAGTGAGGAGTGAAAGCTGTTGATGAAAATACTGAACAAAAGCGATCCATTTAGTAGGTTGTTGTCTATTTGTTAGGTAACTAGAGAACCAATTGAGAGAGGGAGGGGAGATATTTAGTTTAGAAAGTTGTGTAAGAAATAAAGGGTGGGAGACTTTATCAAAAGCCTTTGAAAGATCTAGAAATAGGGATGAAACAATTTTGACAGCATCTCTAGCTCTGTTAACTGTGTCCATGAAGGATGTAAGAGCCACTGTAGTACTATGGCCTGGCCTAAAACCATGTATTGTGGGAGAAATGACTTGGTTGTGAAATAGAAAGTTTAGAAGTTGAATAAGAATATATTTTTCCAAGATCTTAGAGATAGGTGGGAGAATAGCAATAGGCTGGAAATTTGAAATGTCAGTGCTGTTGCCACCTTTGTGTAGGGAAAAAATATATGATTTTTTTTTCCAGATTTTAGGAAGATAAGACTCTTGGATTGATATGTTAAGCAGTATAGTAATAGGGTAGGCAATGAGTTTATTGGTTCCACTAGCTTTCTACTATTTATTATATTCATTTTTGTCTATTTGGTGGCACCTTGGCTGTGAGTGTTTTAGCAGTGATGAATTCTGCCCTGAACAGGGGATTACCTTCAGTTCGTGACAGTATGGAGAGAAGAGCATGGACTGAAAAGTCTGCCAATACCACTGGCTCAATTGGGAATTCTACGAACCCCCTAATTTGTATTACCTTTAATGAGGATGATACTGTTTCCAACAGTTTTGATCCGAATGATATGGCTACTTTCAAAAACACATTGAAGGAACTTGAGAATAAACTCTATAAACATAAACGGCTTTTGTGGCAACGTTATCACTTTGAGGCTGCTATCTTCCATAAAGTGATACCAAGAGAGCTTAGGGTACTTAAGATGCCCTCCTATGCTGACAAGTATCCAGAACTTTTGCAGAAATAGCAGGTATTTAATTTACAATTAAGCATTGACTACATGCTATTGATCAATGAGTTTGTTCTCTCTGAGGAGAACCCTTTAGCAACTGAGATAAATAATCTCACTAATTTGCTTGTTGACACTTACAAAGATGAAATCAGTACTTGGATGATGTACTTCTCAGTGTCTCTCTGTATGAGAGAAGACTTGAGAAAGAGAAAACCAAGAAACTACAGAGGGACTTTGCAGATTTTCAAGCTGACAATGTCTTTTCCCGGCCAAGGGTGGTTCAACCAATGGAATCGCATGTCGCTGTTTCAGAGGTGGGACAATGAGTGGATGCACTAAATCATGCTGTTGGTGGTAATATCGAGGTAAAGGAGCAGGGTCTTCACTATAATGGCATTCATGACAAGATGACTGCACTCGGAGTTACTAATAATGCATTCTATCTAGTAAAGGTACGACTACTGTGGAATTACTATCTAATGCAACAAATGCAATGGCTGGTAACGTGGAAGGTACAGTAGTTATTAATTCCGGTAACTGTGATTTGGACATTTCTCAGTATGCTGATACATCGTTGATCTCTAGCGCTGTTAAAACTGTGGCTGCTATACCTAATTGTAATGAACACGTTTCATCCTTACCAAAAATGATTGAGATTTTAGAAGGTGCTGAACATGCTTTGTCACTTGAAAGTACTTGTATTGTTTTTTTACTATGAGAGTACTGCGGATGTGAGTAGGATTACTAATGACAACAGTGATGATCTTTCCAAAGTTCAAACTGTTGTCAATGTGTCTTGCAAACCGATACGTGATAGTAGTCTGCCCCCTAAATCTGGTAACAAGAGTCAGTCCAAAGTGGAACCTGTAGTTAAACCTAAGGATTTTACTTTAGTTAATAATAACTCTGCTAGTAAGAATAATGGTAATAATTTGGATGGTTCACACCATTTGGCATTTCTTTTGGACAAGACTCTGCCTATAAGGCAGGACACTCACATGAGCAGGTCCAGGAGCCGAAGGAGACGTGGGAGAATACAATCCAAACCCATAATTCAGAACAAAGGTCCAAACACATGAGGTCGCAGGTGAATGACCTGGTATTTAATTTATCCTCTATTATTCTTACTGCAGAGGGACATTTTGTTTTAAATAAGGGATTGTTTTTTGTTCCAGCTTGTAAAATGAATTTAGTGGACACTGTTTTGGATTTAAATATGTTCGCTAGAAGTACAATGCTTAAGACTATTTATGAGAATAGCAATGGCAGTACTGTTAATGCATGTATTTTAAAGAAAACTAGTTGTTTTGTTCCTAATAACTCCCCAACCATGGATGCGTTTATTAAGATGTGTGAAGATGATCTCAGGAAAGTAGTTATTGAGAAATCGAAGAAAAGTTTTTATAATTTAACCATTCAAGAGAGTGAAGCTTTACTTACTTTACATAAGGCTGAATATTTAGTTATTAGGCCTGCTGTCAAGGGTGTTGGGATAGTTATCTTTGACACCAAGGACTACCTAGATAAAATGCATAGGATGCTCTATGATGGCAATGTGTATATTGTCTTACAGAAGTTCCAGGTAAATGGTATCATTAGTAGGTTGAATTTTTATTTGTATGACCTACTTATGACCGACCAGATTGATTTTTCCTTGTATACGTACTTCAGTATAGAACATCCTGCTATACCAGTCATCTATGGTTTACCAAAGGTGCATAAGGACCCCTTGAACCCCCCGCTCCAACTGATTGTCTCCTGTAGAGTCTGGCTCACTGAGCCAATGTCTATCTATGTGGAGAAACAGCTCAGATGTGTATTAAATAAAATACCTACAGTGTTAAAGGATAGTAAACAGTTCATAGAACATTTATATGCTTGGGCTGAACCCAGACAGAGTATAGGAATTAGTGAAGTGTTTTTTGTGACGCTTGATGCGAACACCTTGTGCACAGTGATTCCCAATGATGAGGGTGTTGAGATAGTTAGGCAATTCTTGATTAAGGAAAGTAGCTTTACTAACACCAAAGTGAACGTGATTTGTGCCCTTTCAGACTTAATTTTGGAGAATAATGTCTTCTTATTTGAGAGGGGATTTTTTTTCTCCAGAAAGTAGGAGTCGCTATGGGCACAGAGTGTGCAAATACATATGCCAACATTGTACTGGTCCAATGGGAGAAAGAGTTTTTTTTGCTCTGACATGTTCAAACAGTACATTACATTTTACAAACGTTTTGTGGATGACATCTTTTTCACTTGAAAAGGTGATGAGCTACAGTTAGAGTGGTTTGTGAAATATCTTGGGGAATACCACCTCTTACCTCTCTTTCTCCCTTAAGTACTCAAAGAGTAAGATAGACTTTTTGGATGTTAATGTGAATAAGAACATGCTGGGTAACATCTCTACTAGGATGCATAGGAAGGACTGTAGGAAGAGCAATATTCTTCATCGCTCCAATATGCATCCTAGACATATCACCAAGAATATAATCAAGAATCAGGTATTACATTGTAGGAGACTTAACACAGACAGGGAAGATCTTGTGGAAGCAATGAATAGCCTGACCACAGACCTCATTGATAGGGGATACAAAACATTTGATATTTATAAAGCTGTATAGGAAGTTGATTCCCTTGATGGCTACAGGACTAAGCCTTATTTCTCTGGTGGGTATCCAGTCAATGCACAAGATGTAGGATAGGTAAATGCTCAGACTGTAAATAGACTGTGTTTAACTTTTTCTAGTGATGTCAGTAGAACATGTGAGGTAATCAAAAAGAACTGGCCAATTTTGCTTACTGATCCTAATATCAGTCATGTTATAAGATCTACACCCAGCTTTAGTTTTAGGAGCAATAAAAATCTGAAACAGAGATTGTGTTAAAAGCACAATAGTACATGTGAGAGATTTGCTTCACAACGTAGAGGCACTTATCCATGCAGAGCCTGTAAAGTGTGTGGTAATATTTGGTCTACTTGTATGGTTATGCACCCGGTACACAAGAAGCCCATAGAGTTTTCATTTTATGCTGACTGTTCCACGAAGAATATTGTTTATTTGGCTAAGTGTAACCTATGCAGTGCATTCTATATTGGTAAAACAAACCGTATGTTGAAGGAGATAGTGATGGAACATCTCAATGACATACGAAATAATAAGTTTACAAATGCACTGGCTAAGCATGTGTCAGATCTTGGTGTTCAAAATGGTTTTAAATTTTTGGTTTTACAAAAAATTAATGAAAGTTTGAAAGAAGGTGATATTAATAATGAGACTGAATATATTGAACTGAGATGAATTATGGACTTTAAGGGATATTTACCCCCTGGCCTTAATAGTGCCGTCACTTTAAAACCTCTTTTGAAAAGAAGAGGTCTACCACACTGTTTTTAAGATGTTTTTATTGGTTGTTGGTTCTGTTTAAATTTTGTGTTTCTGTGTTTTGTATTAAGGTCTGATGAAGAGGATTGCCTTGAAAGCGCTTACCTAATTTTTTATGTAATAAATAACAGTGTGTTTTTATTCTCCAGCCTATATGCCTATATTTTTTATTATTTGTACTTTTTGGGTTTATTGGTTCCACCAGCTTTCTACTATTTATTATGAATAGATTTGCACTTGCAATTATAAAGGTGGAATTCTTAAACATCAGAGGTATTTCAGTAGGACAGTTGCACCAACAATTTTCTTACTGGGAAGACATAACACTAGGTGAATGGATGCCACATATGATCATTGCCAATGTGTCAAGCACTCAAACGAGGTAGACAGGATTATGAAGGCAGTTTAAAAAAAGCATTTAAGGGAGCTAGATACATGTATATAGGCAGTTTCAAAGAGCAACAACATAAAGCTATTTACCTAAAAACACTTTCAGTGCTTATGGGGTTTGCACTTTAAACTACTACTGTGCAACCATAGAGTTGGTATATAGAGGTACAGGGGGTTGTCCTGCAGGCAGTTTCACTGAATACTGATACAGTAAAGTAATTTCACAGAAAAACACTATCAACCCTAATGGAATTTGCATGCTTCCTCACTGCTATGTGATGGTGGAGATAGGTGTGAGGATTTAGAGGTGTCCCCCATATTTTTGAAGGATGGCATGCCTCCTTGAAAAAACATACTTTAAGGATCACTTAATATGGCTTTTAGAAATGTTGTTTTGCAGTATTGTCGCAGAGTGTAATATAATTCAAGTTTACATGAATCCAGTATTGAGCAGGGGTAGACCAGTGCTTGGAGCAGAATGGGATGCTTTGCATAGTTCCACTCCCTAAAAAAATGTTAAATTCTAATTAGATAACTGCTGCTAACATTGTTGTAATTAAAAAAATGGGAAATTGGAAAGATTCAGAGTATTATAAAATGTCCTTGTGTGGTAGGCAAAAAAAATGTAGCACAGAAAGATTAAACAAACATCTTTTGTTATGAGATACATTCCAGTATACATCCTTCTGCAAGTTGCACAGTTTTTTTTTGTTATGCATTGCTCCTTGAACTTCTACCAGATAATGCCTAGAATAGTAAGGGACAAGATCATTGTAGGTGACATCACAGACTAGAGCATGATAGGGCCTAATCTAGAAGTAAATGACAATTGTTTCATGCCCTTTGTGTTCATCATTTGTTTATACACTACAGTAGAATAAGGTGACAGCATTTTGGTTGGTGACTCCTACAAATGGCTGGATAACTGAAAGAAATATACCACATTTTAAATTTTAATTACTGAGTTTAAATAAATTGGGTTTCCTGAAGGGTACTATCAAATAGCAAAACAGCACATCAATTAGCAGTGTGGCAGTTTCAGAAAATACTGACTTTCAGATGACTTTGTTCTTTGTTTCATGTGAGAAGATTGTCATATTTCCTTTGGTAAGGCATGTACAACATTTTTTTATTAGAAACAGTTTAGGAAAAATGTCAGTGTGACTAGATGCAATGTTGGCAATGAGGCTTTTGCCATGAGTTTGGCTCCATATAACCCTCTATCTGAGGTAATCTCATCATGCTGTTATATCTCAGCTCATATACATCACTGTAAAATAATTGCTTGACTAAACACACAATTTAGCATCCATAGACTTAGCAAAACTACATTCAACCACTCCATTATCACTAGCCTTCCGAAATGCAGCTCATTTAATGATCTGAAGGACTGCAGAGCGATGTCAAACACGCCCATCACCAAAATATATGAAAACTACTCTATGAGCAGTTATTTAAATAAATAAATAAATAGCTATGGTCTCCTATATGACAAACAGCATGGCTTCCGTAATGCATTCAGTACTGCAAATGCCATTTTCTCTGCAACAGTCTACATATAGAACAGTTGAAATGAAGGCTGTATTACAGCAAGTGTCTTCTTCAATATGACTTGGGCAATCAAGACAGTAGCTATTCCCATCTTGTCAATAAACTGAGAAAAGTCAGCTTTGGTGAAAAAGTTCCACAACTATGCTAATGACTCATTCTTCAATAAATCTATTTTCAATACAGGTGCATACACATATTTCCATTTTGTGACCCCCCCCTTCTATTATCCCTGTTTATTAATGATCTCACTTTTGACCGCCCAGTCTCAGTCTTGTAATGTATTGCAGATAATGTCTTCACACTGGTCTCATGTGAATCATTTGTCTGCCTTGAATCCTACCTACAGGGCAATTTCTGTACCTCATGCAACCGGCATTGGTTTTCTTAGGGTTTATCATTAATTTGCTTTTCAGTGTTATGATATTATCTATAACACACAAACTTGTCAAAGTATGAAGACTGTTTCTTAAAGACAATGACATTATCATTCCTAATAATATGGAACAAAAATACTTAGACCTTACTCTGGACCACTCACTCAGCTTTAAATCCATATAAATAAAATTACCTCCAAAGTGATCTGTCAGCTGAAGATATATTATTGGTTGTCTGAAACTGTTGTGTGTTAAAAAAAATGAACAAGCACATGAATCTTCCTAGTTGCAACCTCACCACCATACGTGTTGAGAAAAAAATAAAAAAACAGAGAAACTAATGGTCTTAACACCTTGTTGATGAGCTCAGTCACAATAATTTCAAAAAATCATGAGACTGGGGAGTGTTCCAAAGCAACAAGCCTTTATTGATCACAGACAAGCGACCCTCAGTAACAAAAAATCAGAAATATTTTTAACAATGTTAAACATATCAGCTTTTATATACTTAGTAGTAGGTTCATAGGTAAGTACTAGGCTATCTGCCCAAGGGCATTTATAAGCCTAGCCAGAATGTGTTGGCCTTCGCCTTCACCTTAGATTAGTTCCCTGTGCTCTTGTCTAGCAGAGCCATTAGTTCCTTGTGCCACTGTCCAGCAGAGCCACTGCAGTGATCCCCGTGTAAATTTTCTGTTTCCCATCCAACCGTCAAGGTTTCTCTTGAAGAGTGTTAGTGAGGGGCTCTGCCTGATATATATTGGAAACCTGATCCAAAGCATGGGGAGTCTCTGAGACAGGACTCTATCCCTCCAGCATGTCCTATTTATCATTGCGGTGAGGTTTATATCTCTAGAGCGTGTGGCTCTTCGGGATTTGTTTTTTTTTTAGGTGGAGCATGTCCATCAATTCTGAGTTGGACATGGCCTTGTATCTCAAGCAGAGATCACCTCTGAGTAAGCGGTATGCAACCGAGTACAGCTGGAGTTTTTCATTCGAGCTGCATAGGGCATCTGTTTGAAGCCAGTGATCCTCTTGGTGAGGTACTTATGTGGTTTTTCCAGCTGTTGCAGATGTCTTGTAAGGTACATCCCAAATGGGGAGTTGTATTCTATGATGGGTCTGATAAGTGATGCGTAGAGGGGCACAATGACCTCTTTTGATCTGGATGCAAACCCTTTGCGATTAGGTGGGCCACATAGAAGGATTTTCTAACCACATTGGCAATGTGGTTATCAAAGGAGAGATTGCTATCTACTTGGGTCCCCCAGATCCCTTATTATGTCTTCTATATTTAGGGGACTGCCACCTATGTGGTAGTTTGTGGGTACTTTGTTTTTTCCAAAGAGGATGACTATGCACTTTTGGCATTTAGCTTGAGGCCATGATTTTGACACCAGGTATCCGTCTCAGTGAGACCCTTTTGGAGGATGTCTGTGTCAGCTGGAGAGTCAATTATAGCCCCTAGTTTCCAGTCGTCTGCAAACTTGGTCAGCCATAGTCCTCCTGTGCTTGCCTGTACCTCTGAGAAGTATATGCTGAACAGGAGGGGTCCTAGGACTGAGCCCCGGGGAATGCTACTTGTAACCGGTTTAGAGTCGGACCTAGCTCCCGCAACTCTCACCATGTGGGTTCTGTCCATGAGCCAGTTGGCAACCCATCTTGTGATGTAGGGGTTTATGTTCCTGCTGGTAACCTTGTCTATAATACTAGAATGGGGAATGGTGTTGAAGGCCTTTGCAAGGTCTAGGTAGGCTGTGTGTACCACTTTTCCCTCATCTATAGCCTTGGTAACTGTATCAAAGCAGTCCACCAGGTTTAGGAGGCATAATCTGCCCTTAACAAAGTCGTACTGGGTAGGCTCCAGTGTTTGGAGGTTCCCAATGTCTCTGTTAATGAGTTCCATAATGATGCACTCCATAGCCTTGCAGCCCAAGCTAGTCAGGCTTATAGGGTGATAGTTCCCAGGGTCTGTTGTGGCTCCACCTTTGTGGAGCAGAATAACCATTGCTGTGCACCACTCTATGGGTACGTAGCCTGTGGACAGACTAAGTTTGAACAGTGTGTTTAGGTGAGGGGTTAGTTTGTCTTTGAGCTTGTGTAAGACACAGCCTGGGACACCGTCCGGTCCCATTGATGCTGTATTTTTGGCTTTGGAAGAGGGCTGTTTTAACCTGAGTGTCTGTGAATTTCGGGGGGGCTCTACATTCTTCTGTTATGGTTATGGACCTTTTGGGGATGAGAGGGGGGTGAAGTTTGCATTGAACCTGTCTGCCAGGATGTTGGTGATATTGGTCAGTTCAGTGTATTTTGTGCCATTCTGCACTAACTCTGAGCAGATCTGAGCATTGCCACTTAAATTCTTGACATAGCTAAAGAATGCCTTGTGGTTATCTTTGGAGGCCTTGGCAATTTTTCTTTTGAAGCTCGCCTTGGATAATTTTATGAGGGATCGTAGTTTCTTGTGGATACTGTTCAGGGATGTCTTCCCTTCTTGGGATTTTACTCTTTTCTGCACTAGTTTCCTCTTTCTATTGTATAGCTTGTTTATGGCAGGGGTCCACCAGACTGGTTTCCTTTTCTTGGAGGAGTGAGTCTTGGATTTGCTTGGGATAGCATGATCCATGCATTCTTGTAGGTGCCTGTAGAATATATTAGTAAATGATTTTGCAGCTTGGACAGTGCTATCCTTCATCATGGGGGCTTTGAAATTTTCCACCTCGGTCTTAAGTAACATGAAGTTTGCTTTTGAAAAGTTTTTCACGGTGGTTTCCTTGTCTGAGAGTGGGGGTAGAATGTGGATATCCAGAGTGATTTGTTTATGGTCAGATCTAACCAGCAAGGGGATAACCTCTGGTGTGGAACATTGGTCGCCCATGTTGGTGATGACCAGGTCCAATATGTCACCTCTGGTGGGAGTGTTGACCAGTTGATCCAGCGTGTTTGAGTTTATAAATTCGAGGAAATGTTGGACAAGGGAGTTAGTACTTGAGTAGTTCTCCCAGTTAATGTATCATCTCCCAGTTAATGGATCATCATCATAAAAATAGTCTATATCTTAAGGTGCTTTCCAGAAAAATCACATGACCAAATGGTTCAGGAGCTACAAAGCCAATGTGTTAAGTTCATATTGACGGGATGGATACTTATTGCAGAATCAAGAAGGTTGCAGACTAAAAGGATAATAATAGTATGGAGATTTGCCAGATGTCCTCTGGCAAACAAATTAGATCAGTAGATGTAGGCACAGAAAAGTCAAATGAGAAGGAATCTGGAGTGAAAGACAGATGGTAGAAATGTAGCAGTCAAATGATTGAGGGTCAGAAAAAAAGCAATAGTGCATAAGCATAACAGTAGATATAGAGTAAGGTGAAAATTGGATAAATATCTCTTGAAAATGAAGAAATGGGGGTGTGCAAGCTGAATGAAACAGAGATAACAAATGCACATCAAATTATAAAACATACAAACTCCGGTAACAAGTAATTACAGGATGAGAGAGATGAGAATAGATATAATGAAAGGACAGACTGATTTCTGAGGAAAAAGATGGTATTAAGAAAGGCAATCAATTTCATAGAAGAACAGAATCATACAAGCCCATATGGCAACAGTATTAAATGCAGAGAAATGTGAAGATATTACTTTTGTTCCTGAAAGAAATCTAATAAATGATGGAAAACATCTTTCTGTTTTGGTATATTATGATTGGTATTTGATAGCTTATGCATAGCCAAGATAATCTGAAATATTGTCAGTTAACCAACTTACATTCATATTCCAGTGGATTATATCACTCCTTGCAAGCATTTTCTATGAAACTCCAGCTACATGAAATACGGATTTTGTAAACCATTTTATTATTTATAAATGAACAGTATAATTTCTTGAGGAATTAGAAATGGCATATTGCATAGCCTGCACAAGCACATCTAGGACTAAGGTAGCTTGAATCCCAGTTTGGTATAGTAGGTCCATTCACTAGACATATAAGTTGTAATTTAATAGTACTATTACTTAAATGCAATTTAATGCTGCTTTGATATTGTTGAATGCTAATATTTTCAAAGCTGGCTAAATTCTGTCATCCCCAGACTTTCTGAGCATATTAATTGCCCTGCTGAGCTCTTAAATACTTATTTGATTTTTTTTTAGTAATTTCTACTAGTTATCTCACTTCATATGCTTACACCTGACAGTCTCGTGTACAAGTGTATATGATCACTGCCCACATGATTTCGCTGCTGCCATACTTGATTTTCTCACACTGTTCCATTCTAAGACATTTTGTTCTGCACATTATTTCTTTTCTAGTTTAATTAACGCAGGTCTTCATGATGTTCAGAAACAAATTGTGTCCTGTTCTTACTCATGACTGTAGCAGTGTGGTGGAAAACCTTAATTTATACCCAAAATAGCTTCTATCATTACTTGTTACTCATTTCCATGTCTGTTGAAATTCTTTGTTAATAGAACAAACACAACAGCAAGTTAAAACAATATAAGGAAAGGACAATTCTGTAAACTACAAGAACATTTATTGAAGACTACATTTTAAATGATCTTAAAGTTTCTTCAAGTACAAAAGTCATGCTTCTCTAAAGCTATTTTTTGTTGACTCTTTCAGTTTAGCCCTATTTGTGCAATTGCAGATATATGAACTGCTTGAATGTACTGTGTATCTATTGAAATATATAGCTATTAAATGACTTGTTTGCATTTCTTGTCACCCAGCATGCAACTACGTTATTTAGCTAGCGACTGTGCTTAAGACACCATGTACTGTAATCCCTTAAAGTGGGAAAAAACTCATTTCAAATAAATCTTGTGATACTTACTAGCTTATTACATAGCATCTAATTAGATACTTCAGTTAAACCTTTATTTAAATTAAAAGCATAAAAACAATATAAGATACCAACACACCACCAGGGTTTAAATCAATGGGTACTACACTTCAAAAAAGAATACACCAATCAAATTCAAGCTCAAAAAAAGCATCACACCAGTCCAGTTCAGCTTCCCATGATGATGATGATCTTATACAAAGTAACAGAGTGTTCATTCATTAGATGTTTCTTAAAGTGCCCACTGCAACCAAAAACTAGTATACATATATAAGCTATAAATGCACTAGAATAAAATAAAATAAAAAACAAAAATAAATGCAGAAGATGCAATACAAAATACAATAAATACAATTCCTATCTACGCAGTCTACAAGCCTTCAGCACAGGTCTCAATGGAACTTGCTCATTGACTCCATGGCCCCTATCAGACTGAAGTCTGATCATACATTGGATCTCAGAATGCTCAGTGGAATTAGTAATATCTCTCAATTGCATTGATCCATAAACCCTGTCAACCACTATAAATTTAAAATTATGTGAAGGGCCATGCTCAATAACATGCTTAACAAGGGCATTAATGTTATTACACTTATAAACATGGGAAATATGTTCCCTAATCTGCTCATAGAGACTGCTATTTGTTTTACCGACATAAAATCAATGAGCCAAATAAACCACTTTCCTAGTACTACAATCAGCTTGAACATTAAAACAATGTTCAAATCCAGTATCCAGATGCATAAAACTATGACCACTTTCCACATACTGACAAAAGTTGCACCCACCACAAGAGTGTGTACCTACACCATCATAGATCTACTATTCTGGTCAGGTTAATAAAGGAGTTGCTTCAAAGACTTCTTATTCTTATAACAAAAAATAAGGACATATTCCTACTAAATTCTTTATCTTCTCATCTGTGAGGAAAACAGACCATTGCTTCCTAAAGACAGCAATAATAGCCCTTGCATCACTACTAAAAACACAGGAGTAGACATACAACACTGCTTAGATACATTACAGTTATCCCAATCATCCCTAAATGATAAAAAATATGCTCCGGCTCTAGTATCCCTCATATGCTTACTATAAGCAATAACATTGTCTATCTCACACTATCCATAGCCCCTCTCAGTAAAATCATCCCTTAATCTATCTAAATCATCTAAAGTCCAGTTTCACTGACATTCAGCCTAGACATCCACATAACTTGTCCTCTAACTATATTTCTAAAGATATGGGTGGGGTGCATACTTGATCTATTGAGGAAAGAATTTCTGTAATATTTCATCCTAAAGAGTCCTGTGTTAAAAGCAAAGTCTGGACCTCTCTCCACTTTAACATCTAAAAAAATCAATCAGTGAAGAAGAAAACTTCATGGAAAACTTGAGAAAATCTGCAGTGCCACGTAGAAAACTTAAAAACTCCTGTAAACCAACAACAGTCCCTTGCCACAGCAAAAAAAATCAACAAAATGATGAAAAAACAGACATGGTCTACATATCTATCGGTGTTGAAAACCAGCCTGTTCTCCCAGTGAGCCATCACAATATTGGGATAGTTATTGGCACAAGAAGTGCTCATAGCTACACCAGATTTCTGCAGGTAGTAATCACCATCATACACAAACACATTATTCTGTAGTACCACATCAAGGAATAGACAAATTGAATCAATCATCCTTTCATCACATACACTATGTTCTAAAAGATAGGTTCTAACTAGATCAAGGCCAGCCATACTGGGAATAGATGTAAACAAAGATCTAATGTCCAATGTACCTAGCAGATGATCAGGAGGAAGAGCATGCTGGATTGTAAATATATAACAATGTTGCAAAAAGTGCCTAGTTTCTTTAAGAACAAAAATACTCTGATTTAAGACAAATCTCAGGTATTTTTCAACACAAATTGAGAAAGGCTCAGTAAGCCAACCACCTTGTGATACTAACGGTCTAAAAGGAGGCTGAACTGAATCCTTATGAACTTTAGGTAGCTCATGAACAATAGGGACCAGAGGATTCTCTACCTTAAGACAATGAGACAGCTCCAGGGTAATATAATGATTCAAGACACATTCATCAATATAAGCATGTACCCTATATATCATGACTTCTAAGTCATCATGCTTAACCTCCAGCATCAAGCAGGGATCCTTCAACATATTCCTAATAGACAAAAAAAATGCACAGAATGTCTCAAAACTTGTGAAACTGAACACAAATGAAAACAAAAGAAAACACACCCATGAGAGGGCTTGGCAGGTTCCTGGAGTATTTAACTGCAAATCCACTTATGTGATATACATGGCTAAATGCTCGGTCTGTTCCTCTTTTTATATTTGGGAAAACCAATAGACAGTTAAAAAATAGAATTTATGAACACTATTATGCCATTAAAAAGAGGAATTTAGAATATGTACTTCTCGAGCACACCTTAACATGTGTAGGAAACAAGAACGGCATTAAATTTTATTTTGGGGTTATTGATCACGTTCCCCAAGACTTTAATGGAGACAGAGATGGGGAACTTGATTATAGGGAGTTTAAATGGCAGATTTTATTGGATGCTTGTAGGGCACCAGGTTTAAATAATGGAATTAATTACAAGGCAGTTTTAAGAAGAAAGGCTTATTACAATAAATATAAATATTTTTTTTATGTTTTTCATGTGTTTTAAAATGTGTTTTTTTGTTTCAACACGTTTTTTTGCATGTGTTTTTATATCTCCCTTTTAGGAGTTGGTTTTAGAAATGGAAGGTTGTTTCAATATTTTTCACTGTTAATTGAAATGAAGATTTGATTGGTCAGGATGTTTTAAGAGTATCCTATATTATGGCAGTGTACAATCTATTTGTTTGTTCTGATGAAGGCCTATGCTTTGGCCGAAAGCTCTCAACCAGTGGTATTAAAGTCTTTGTGAAGAAGAATTCAGTGGCTTCACCATTTCTTGTATTTTTTTGTTTTCATTTGTGTTCAGTTACACAATTTTAAGACATTCTGTGCAGTTTTTTTCTTTTGAGTTTTGGTTGCTGGTAAGATGTTTCAAAGTGGAGCACTGAATGAGGGTGACAGTTAATTGGATGTTACCATGCATTCTTATGCCATGGACTCCCAGGTAGTTGGAAGAGGTGTGGATGTGGAGTTGCCATATCGTCCAGATGAACAGAATTGTTTTTGGAGAGATGTGGTGAAAGATTTAATGATGGCTCCAGTAGTCACTAATGTTGAAGTATGGGGATGTCTCTGGGCTATCTGACTCCATGCCTAGAGTTATTTTGAACAAAGACTGGTTGTTCAAAGATTTAGAAGCATCCCTGATTAAATACAAGAGACTGCAATGGGACATTGCTTGTTTTAAATTTTGATTAGATGTCAAATGAGTTAGAAAGGAATTACAAGTGAATAATCAGCCCAGTGGTATCTGCAGTAGTGGCTTTTTGGAAAAATGGCAGAAAGTTAGTGAAGAAGCAGGCTTAGCATTCCTTGGGTTGCTTAAGGAACACCACAAAGAGGAAGAAATCAAGCTTGCTAAATGGATTGATCGATTGATGGACAAACTCAGTTTAGCTGCTTCATCTAAAGAAATTGATGACATCTTGAAATGTATTCAGTCCAAAGTCAATGTAGTGGACAATTCACTTAGACAAAAAAAAGAAAAGAAGGTAACCAGAGATCGCAGACTGTACAAAGAAAAAACGGCATTTCCACCTTAAAACCGGTAGGAGTGGCCTGCAATATTTCAGGAGAGCTTACATCACCATGGCACACTAGTGTGCAAGAGGAGAAAGCTGCAAGAGAGAACAGAGGCTTTCATGGCAATGAAGCAAGACAAAATCCAAAGCCTCTTTTATCTCCCTGTTGTTCGAAGCACTTGCAGGAAAAGAGGGTAATACAGGACGAACGTTGGTACACTTTAGCAACAGCAAAGGGGGACATTCCACCGTAAAAGAATTGGAACAGCTACAATAGTTTAACCACAATGCAGGTGGCAGAAACGATGAGTCAAGCAAGCGTTTTTCCTTTTTTTCGAAGAGAAAGGAGACAGTAGTTGCATCCAATGCTCAGGTAATGCCATTGACTTTTAAAATCTACAATTTATCGTCCAAGGCATTCACAGAAGCAGAGACTGATATGTTAAAAAAGGGTTTTAATTTTGTGGCCTCTAGAAGAGCGAACATTGTTGATACCATCATTGATTTGAAATGATATACACGTAAATTGAATTTAAAGTTGCTTTTGGGGAATCAAGAGAGCAAACCAAAAGGTGGTTTTGTTGTACCCAGTGTGTATAATCCACCTCTGCATCCTACAATAAAAGCTTTTGAGGATTTGTGCAAGGTGGAGATTAGAGATTTACTGAGCAAGAAAAGTAAGAGGCAATTTTATAACATGATCAATAATGAACAAAATATTTAAATTCCATTAGAAATGATAGTTCTATTGGAGGTATGCATGCTGACAAGGGGGGGGTGGGTTCTATGGTTATAGTTAATACGGAAGATTATGTTAAGGGTATGCACAGCTTGTTAGAAAATGAATCTGCATACAAAAAAGTGTCCAAGGCAGATGTTTTCAAAGCATACAAGCTAATAGATTCATGGCTTTATGATAGTTTAACAAAAGGGATGATTTCTGAAACAATGTTTGAATTTTTCACAGCGGACAAACCCAGGATAGGACATCTTTTTGGCATCCCGAAAATACATAAGAATGAACATTTACCCCCTACAGGCCCATTGTTTCTTCCCCGGCATCCATGTTAGAACCTTGCTCTAAATTCACAGATAGAGCTATACTTGTTAGTACAAAAAACAGAGTTTTTATTAGGGATTCTTTTAATTTTTTAAACAAAATCATAAACATGACAGTGGAAACTGGAGATTTTTTAGTAACAGTAGAGGTGCCATCCTTGTACACATGTACTCCCCATGAAGTAGGTTTAAAATGGGTGGGCAACATGTTAATCAACAGTGCTGAGTACAAATTAGAAGAATGTAGGTTTATGTTGGAATGTATTGATAACATTCTTTTGTACAATTTTTTTATGTTTGAAAAACAATATTTTTTTGCAAATCAAGGGTATGGCGATGGGTGCAAGAATGGCTCCCAATTATGCCAATTTAGTTATGACGTATTGGGAGACCACTATTATGTCCAAACTCATGGACTGAAATAAGGTTGTGACCTACTACTGCTTTATTGATTACCTCTTTTTTTTGTATGGAGAAGAACAGAATTGGAGCTTTCTAAATTCTTAGAAGATATGAATAAAAGCACTTCCTTTTTGAACTTTACTGGTAGTTGGGATCCTTGGAAAGCTTTTTGGATTTAGACGTTTTTAAAGAAGAAGGGAGGAATATTTTAGGTTCAGTTATTAGTTACAAAAAATGTAGCTAGTAATGGTCTTTTACATTATTCTAGTATGCATCCCACCTATGTTAAATACATTATTAAAGGTCAGTTAGTTAGATTGAATAGGCTTATGAGTGATGAGACAAAATTAGACTCTCTTGTTGCAGAATTACATTTTAGGTTTAAGAATAGGGGATATCCCCCTAAAGTTGTGGATAATATTCTAACCTTGGATTATAATATGGAGGAAACAAGAGGTCATGTTCAAGACAAAAAAGATTGGGTTACATCTATGTTATTAACTTTTACCATAGATATCAAAGAAATTAAGGATATAGTGTTTAACAATTGGAGGATTTTAGCATCCAATAGTGATTTAAAGGGAGTAGTAGGGGAAACACCACTTTTTGTTAATAAAAGAGCAAAAAACTTTAAAGAAATGTTAGACGTTGGGCACAACAATAAGATCATTAAAGGTGGAGGGACTTACAAGTGTAAAAGTTGTAGTCTTTGTAAGTACATTTCAGAAGGACCATTTTTTGAATATTTCGCTGCAAATCCATGGTATACATGGCTAAATGTTCGGTCTGTTCCTCTTTTTATATTGGGAAAACCAATAGACAGTTAAAAAAAGAATTTATGAACACTATTATGCCATTAAAAAGAGGAATTTAGACAATGCACTTCTCGAACACACCTTAACATGTGTAGGAAACAAGAACAGCATTAAATTTTATTGTGGGGCTATTGATCATGTTCACCAAGATTTGAATGGAGACAGAGATGAGGAACTTGATTATAGGAAGTTTGAATGGCAGATTTTATTGGATGCTTGTAGGGCACCAGGTTTAAATAATTAAGTTAATTACAAGGCTATTTTAAGAAGAAATGCTTATTACAATAAATGTAAATATTTTTTTTATGTTTCTTGTGTTTTAAAATGTGTTTTTTGTGTTTCAACACATATTATTTTGTATGTATTTTTATATCTCCCTTTTAGGAGTTGGTTTTAGAAATGGAAGGTTGTTTTAATATTTTTCACTGTTAATTGAAATGAAGATTTGATTGGTCAGGATGTTTTAAGAGTATCCTATATTATGGCAGTGTATAATCTATTTGTTTGTTCAGATGAAGGCCTATGCTTTGGCTGAAAGTGCTCAACCAGTGGTATTAAAGTCTTTGTGAAGAAGGTTTCAGTGGCTTCACCATTTCTTGTGTTTTTGTTTTCATATTTCTAATAGAATAAAATAATAATCACTGTCAAGCACCACTACTGAACCACCCTTATCCTTTGGTCGAATAACAATACTAGTATCACCTTGTAATTCCAAAGCAGCTTTTCTTTCCAAGTAATTCAAATTAAAGAATGGGCACCTTTTTCCATTACCACTATGCACATTGAAAATATAATTTTTGCACAATATATAGAATACATCTAATACTGGATGATTATGAAGTACAAATGTGCTAGGTTCATAGGTTCATAGGTAGGTACTAGGCTATCTGTCCTAGGGCATTTATAAGCCTAGTCAGAATGTGTTGGCTTTCGCCTCCCTTTTAGACTAGATTCCTGAGCCTCTGTCCAGCAGGGCCATAGAAGTGATCCCAGGAGTAAATTTATGATTTCCCATGCACTCATCAAGATTTCTCTTGAAGAGGGTCAGCGAGGGGCTCTGCCTAACATGGACTGGGATTCTTTTCCAGAGCGAGATAAGTCTTTGGGATATGAATCTATCCCACCAGCATGTCCTATTTATTGTTGTGCTAAGGTATAAATCCCTGGAGCATGTAGCTCTAATGGATTTGGTTTTCTTGAGGTGGAGCATGTCCAACAATTCCGGTTTAGACATGACCTTGTACATCAGGCAGAGATCGCCTCTGAGTAGGCGGTAAGCAACTGAGTAGAGCTGGAGTTTCTTTAGTTGACCTGCACAGGGCATCTGTTTGAGGCCCATGATCCTCTTGGTGAGGTATTTTTGAGGTCTGTCCAGCTGTTGCAGGTGTCGGGCATGGTACATCCCAAATGGGCATTGTACTCAATTATGGGCCTGATGAGCGATGAGTGGAGGGGCACAATGACATCTCTTGATCTAGATGTGAAGCCTTTTGTGATTAGGTGAGCTATATAGAAGGTTTTTCTAACCACTTTGGCAATGTTCTTGTCAAAGGAGAGGTTACTATCTACTTGGGTCCCCAGATCCCTAATTACTACTTCCGTACTTAGTGGATTACCTCCTATGTGGTAGTTTGTGGACACTTTGTTTTTCCCAAAGGGGATGACTATGCTGAACCAGTAAAATTTTCATTGCCTTCAGAAGAGTACATCATTTTCAACATTTAAATTCCTAATAAATATTCACAAGTCAATAATATTATCAGTTATATCAGCTCTCTGTGATGGAATAAATGAGAGTCCTTTATTCAGTAATGCAATCTTAACAGAAGTCAGTTGTCTGTGTGAAATATTCCACACTAAGGTGTTTTGGCAGGTTG
Source organism: Protopterus annectens (assembly GCF_019279795.1). NCBI lineage: Eukaryota > Metazoa > Chordata > Ceratodontiformes > Protopteridae > Protopterus > Protopterus annectens. The sequence goes on along the minus strand of NC_056742.1, from coordinate 26,134,785 downwards.
CCACATTTGCTTGATAGTGGGGTGGTTCCCCAAACCTAAAGGTTGTTTCCTCTTCATCCTTCCCTGACTCCTGGATCAATTTGGTGGTCTCTCCCAATCCTGTTGAATGGGCAGGGGTAGAACAGTAAAAACCTGATTGGAGCAAGCTGAACTAGTCTTTCTCCTAACATCTATCTGTGGAGTTGTGGCAGATAACTCCCTTTGAGGTGTTGTATAAATTGAACTATCCATCGGCATCCCAAAAGAGGTGGCCTGCTTACTAACATTCACAATATTGCTACCATCAAATTGGCCAGTAGTCTCACTCAAACTACTCTTAGAGTATTTTACATTAGTCACAGCAGGATCACCATTACCTACATAACCAGCTACGACAATAAGGCCAGTATCAGTTCTCTCAGTCATTCTAGGCCAAGAAAACATGTGCCCATTCCTGAAATCATTCAAGTCTCTATCAAGTTTTTTCTTCTTCTGCATGGAAAGTTTCTTTTCAAAAAGAGAAACATTATCTATAACCTCAGATAATGCTAAATCATCAGTATCTGCTGCCGCAAAATTATAGTTCAGTCTGTTGTTTCTTAATACTATTGAGTAATGCCATATAACACATAAAACAAAAGTATAAAAACAACATAAGATACCGACACATGACCAGGGTTTAAAACAAAAGAAAAACACTTTTAGTATAACAGGTTAGCACTTTTACCATTAAGGATCACTTCATTGGACCATTAAAAGACACAGACATCCCAAATATTTAAAACAATGGTTACTACAGTTCAAAAAGGAATGCATCAATCAATATTTGGGGATGTCTGTGGATTTTAATGGTCTGATGAAGCGATCCTGAATCATGAAATCACTAACCTGTTATAATAAAAGTTTTTTCTTTTGTTTTAATTCCTTGTCATGTGTCAGTATCTTATATTGCTTTTACACTTTTCTTATTTTTTATTACTCTTGTTTTTAATTAAATTAAGGTTACATTGCCAATATATTTTCTAAGCATGAAAAACTCTTTCAAATCATAATTTACAATATAGCTATTTGAAATTGTACCACTATCCATAGTAAAGCATGGTATGTACTAAGTACAGAGAAATCATATTCAAGTACTATCATTAAACCCATTCCCACAACAGAACTACCATTTCCGTTCAGCTTTTAGGGATATATTCCAAAAATCACCACAGCATTTTCTTCTACTACCATTTGTAGTATATGAATCATGAGAATAGCATTAAATTCAAATTCAGTAGCGTGCATTGCTAGTGTGTACTTTAAATTATATTTTCTAATCACATCTAAATTGTCTAGTAAGTGATTATGAAAGCTTCTGTCTTTCTTTTATAAAATTGTTTTCACTCATATTACAACATAAATGACATTAGTGGTGTTTCTACTTGCACTTCAAGCAAAAACATAATATTTTGCACTAGTGTAATGAGTAAAGCTATTAGTGCTACTGGCATATTTAAAAGTACCAAGTGTTCCAAATTTAGTTGCATCTTTAAGCACAGGCACAGATTTCTTATATAACAGTATACGATACAAAACTTGTTTCAAGTTTCTTTGATAAACAAAATTCAATCTTTCCCCCAACATATCATGTAAGCTGTGATTTCTTTGAATCACACCCCAGTTTAGTTTTACTAGTCTCATTTAGTTCACATCAGTAAGGAGGTTAAGTATGCACATGGCTTTCTAGTCTCACAGATTTACATTCTTAAAAGCATAAGGCATTTTACCACTCTTCAAATAAAAGAAAATGACATGTATTTATAAATTTATTTAGTTTGAAGTTCTTCTTCCACTAATTCACTCCCTGTATTGCCTACCTTTTTCCTCATCAATATTATTTTCACATGCTGTATATTAGATGTATTTCTTACAACACTGAGAAAATAGATCTTTCTATCTAATATATGCATGTATGTAGATGACTGCCATTAAATCTACATAGTTTAACATTGCCAAGTTTCCAGCAAATAAAGCTTATATAATGGTCATAACATTTAGAATAATGACATCTATTTTTTTCTTTGTTTGTTTGTAATGGGGGTGGGGGGCTTCATTAGTAATTTGTTACAATGTGGGAAAGGCACACTAACTACACAATGTTATGTTTTTCTCTCTACAGGTCTACAAGCCCATGCCCAATGGCTCTTCTGCCAGAACACCTGAACCCAATCAGGGCATTTGTTCTGTGGAATGGGAGTTGGCACCCCCAGTGTAGGTGAGAGCCTTGTATCCCATTTGCTCATGACGGATAGCACAATTGACTCAGCTATTTTGTCAACACCTGCTTCAGCTCTGCTGTATGTTATGACTGCTGATTCTCCTTCTCCACTGCCTTCAAAGTCAGACACCTGAGCCAGTCATTGAAACTGAGTTGCCAGGACTGGGCAATAAAAATTTACTTTTTGTAGTTGCTAAGACTGGGCTAAAATGTTTCATGCAATGTTGCAGAATTAGGCCATGGCTTATGCAGTGGGCTGCATACTCTAATCATTGTACCACTTGGAAATGGTCAAGAATGTTCTTAACTACTCCTTGTTACCCTTTTTCAACCTGATATTTAAAGTATGTTATGCTTGAGCTGATTCAGCTTGAACAGCGCCACAACTCTAATTTCTCTTAAATTTCCTCAGAGGTTCCATCCCTAGTTTTAGTGTTGTACATGGATAAGCTGGAAAGAGAAGTCCTGTAGTTTGAATTTTAGCAGGTGCTCCACTCTCTTAAAGTACCCTGAGCATACTGCAATCTAAATACACACATGGACACCATCTATCTCCATTCTGTCCTCCTTTTGAATACTTTATGCCATTTTTGTGATAGTTTGTAACAAAATCAATAAAGCTAAATTTCTGCACCAAAAAACATTTGCAATGTAGTGCTGCAGAATGGATCTAACAAAAGACAAACCAGAAAGAAAATTTGTGCTCCTTGAATCAAGACTGAAAACCTCTGACATACAAATTCTTATTTGTTCAGTCTCATGAGTACAGTTTTACTTGCAGTGAACAGTTACATAGACGACTCACCAGACATCTGTCATGAGCATAAGGAATGTTTTTGTGGTGTACAGATTACACCTCAGACACTTGAAAATAATCTATAGCTTTTACTGCCTAACAAGCCTTTTTTTATTCTTCAGTTTGGTAGGACTTGTGAACAAAACAGTTATTCAAATATTCATCTCCTTTTAATTGTTTATTTCTTCTGGTGATACTGTGGTAGCGTTGTCGCCTCACAGTAAGAAGATGTCCTGTTCGATTCTCAGCTAAAGCGTCTTCTGTGTGGAGACATGTGTGAGTGGGCGTTCCTTCATTCAAGGTTGTACGTCAGGGCTGGCAACTCGGTACGTAAAAATCTACTGCCAATCATTAGCAGACTGGAGTTCCGCTGTGGTGACCCCTAACCGAGAAAAGCAGAAAGATACAACAACAACAACATAGACCCTGTATAATGCCGTTCATGCAAAGGCTAGCAACTTTTGCATAACAGATAGGTGCAACATGAGCAGAAAATAGCAATGAATGCATTAGGTAATTTAGTATACAATTTAACAAGTCATGCATGGAATAAGGGCCAGGATTCAGAAACATTACCAACAGACTTAATCCCTTTTTACCACTGGCATTTGCAGGTTATGAATCAGAGAAAGCCCTACTACAGTGCTTACTTCAAAGAGGGGCAGCACCATGGTGGGCTCTTTATCAGGCCTCCAACAAACGTAAATGAAGCAACCTGGTTGAATAACATATGATAATTACTCATATGCCTTTGCCTTCTTCAGAAGTGCCTGTATTAAGTGCTTTACCACTTGGCTGTGTAAAATACTTGCACAATACACATTCATTAACTCAGCCAAAAGATTAAGCTCACACACACTACTGTTAATGGGAGAGACTGCATTAGAGGTATGTGCCAGGGAGTTAAGCAGGTAGGTGTTGGTCAGGGCTGTGCAAGTTTGTATGTGTGTGCGTGCGGGGGGGGGGGCTGTTTGGATGATTGTATGCAGGGGTATCATTAGTCTCAGTTGAGTGTGTGTGTGTGTGTGTGTGCACGCATGCGTGCGTGAGTTGATATTTTCCTAGGTGGTTGTAGTAGGGGGCATTTTTAAGGAAATAGGAAATGTAGGGGCATACATGCATGGATGAATGGATGTATCCCTAAGTGTGATCAGGCAAGGAGACCTTGTATTCAATGTATGGTGTGTATGTGTGTGTGTGTGTGTGTGTGTGTGTGTGTGTGTGTGTGTGTGTGTGTGTGTGTGTGTGTGTGTGTGTTAATTTACTCAAACACGAGTGGCTGCCATAATGCTAAACTCCCTTGACTAATGAGAAAAATCATTGCAATATTTGGGGTAGAGAACAATAGACACCAATGACTTTAAACAGTATCCTACATCACATTAAAAGTTAACAAAACAACACATTTTGCTGAATGAATTGCATATGGGGGAGACACTAGACACCAGGAACACTCTTTAATATCACCTTAATTCGCTAAAAGGTAAGTAGAAAACAGGTTTTGCAGCACAAAGCATATTAAGGACACAAAAAAGTATAAAACTCCTGAGATTAGTGACTAACTGCAATGGCCATGCTTATGACTTCCAGACAAAGGAAGGAGGAACGCGAGATGACACCAAGGAGACATTTTAAATGCTACCCTAATTCACTTAAAAAGTTACTAGAACAGTTCTTGTATTACAATGGGATTCCTCTTACTGCTTATTGAATGCAGTCTGATGTAAGGCATTATTTAGTGTCTCTAATCATTCCTGATTTATGAGAGAGAATGAAAAAAATTAGGCAACATCAGGGATGTTCTGTTAACTTAGGGAAAGGTAAGAGGTATGGCACTGTATACATGTGTCTATGTTCTCATGCATCTTTATGTGTGTGTGTGTGTGTGTGTGTGTGTGTGTGTGTGTGTGTGTGTGTGTGTGTGTGTGTGTTAGGTGGGACTGAATGGGGGGACTGTGCCTGTGCTAACATGATGCATTGGCCACCAGCAGTGATTACTGCAAAGATGACAGAAAAGGAGGTGGTAGTGCATGGGGTAATCACAGACAGATTCAGACATGTGCAAAATATCTCATTATGGGTAAATTCTGTCTGAATCACTGGTTTCCATGATCGCATTTCAAGGCCCTTTTTGCAATTGCCTTACCGCTTGCATATGGTCCTGTATTTGAATCCTGGCCAATGTTTATAAGCTTAACACAAATTCTTTCAATCTGTCTACTGGATAATTATCCAGGAAGATGTTAATCTCTCATGGTTTAAAATGCAGATCTACAATCTCTTGAAGAAATACTTATTCAGAGTCTTCATTTTTCAGCTTGTAATGTCGATATGAAAGTGGCATATTATCTTTTAGTTTATAAAGTGATAGCAGAAGGCTTGCTTAAAGTCTGTGTGTGATCCATCAACAGGCTGACACTCTGATGTTAAAATTTCTTTTTTCTGATTAATAGCCTACCAATTCATATCCATTCATTGCTGTTTTTTACTGATATTTATTTGATAATCCAATAAATAAAAGTCACTTAACCAAGGCAACCATAGAAAAAAGACCTTTAATATGCAGCTTTAAAAGTTTGCTGTCAAGATCCATCAGGCATTTAGATCACAAATTTAAAACAACTTATATACTAAAAACATAGTGACATGTCTAGATTAAGCAATTAATCAAACCTCCTGTTGTAATTGTCTTACTAATGGTTTTAAAGAAGCAGTACCATTAAATTGTGGTAATATAGAAGCTCTTAACCTTAAAATCCATTTAAATTCTTCTATTTCTGTTAAATGTATTAAGTCCCCATCATGAACAGGTTCAAATATTTTGGACAAAATCATAAACATGAAGGAATGAGATAAATTATTTTCAGAAACATGCTTATAAAGTGCATTTGTAATAATTTCCTGTTTATCTCAGATAGATGGCAACTAATTTTTTCCTTCAGTTTTCTACTTGCCATACCTACGTAATAACCACTGCATTTTCTGCACATAGCTAAATAAACAAGGTTACGAATATCACAATTCTCATAAACTTATAGTCAAAACTCTTTTCCAATAACAGGATGAATAAAATACTTTCTGTATTTATATCAACATAATGTACACACTTATAGCACTTAAAGGTACCTAACCTATTTCTAGTAAATATGTTACAGTTCTTGGGTTGTTCCTTATAACATGTGTGTTTTTTTAAGCTGTTACATCTTTTACAACCAAACATAGGTTTATCCCCTAAAATGTCTCTTAATTCAGAAATATCACAAATCATTTGCCAATATTATTTTATTATAGCTTTTACAGCAACAGTACTCTGGTTATATGTGTACATACACCCTTCCATTTCCTCTTCTTATTCATGTGAATACTTGTTCCATTCTCAATATTAGGTTGCTCTTCAGAAGAAAAAATTGGCTTAGCAACCATACTATGTCTATTAATAGTATCTGTTGCAATATTAAATACATCATTCATATTATAACCACTGTCAATAAATTCTTTACTGGTTGTATTTAACTGTGTAATCATCTGATTTTCATTGGTGTTACATTTAGCAATATGCATCATTAGGTTCTTGTTAACACTGTTGAAAAATAAATGGTGGATAAAGACTTGGTCGATGAAGAAATGTATTCCTTTGAATTTTTTTTTTATACATTGTGGTCTTGAACCTACCTAAATCAGTCTTAACTAAAGTTATATCTGAAAAGTGAATAGATTCTATAGAAATTTCTCTCTTGAACTTCAGAAATTGTGTAGTGCCATTCAGAAAATAATAAAAATTATCAAATGAATTTAATATTCCATTCTGTAATAAAAACAGATCATCTACAAATGTACAACATATTTTTAAAATAGGGATTATTAAATTGTGACAAAATAAAATGCTTCTCCCATATGCAAACATTGTTAGTTTACTATCGAAATCCCGAATGTCATAAAGAAATCTAGTCAAAATACAGAGAGAAAATACAGACTGTTTGCATATTAATTAGCTAAAAATGTAGAAAAAGAGATGCTGATAATATTGAATTTGTTATGTTTGATGTCTTTGATTATTTTTTTATGCATTCCCTGGTGTAGTGAAGTGACTGCCTGCTTCCATTCACAAAATTCATGTTATATTTTATCTACAGTGAACTGTAGTTTAATCTCTGAGTGACTTTTCTTTTCCAACCACCAGTGCTGCAACACGTACTGCAATTGTGGAGTATAAACTTCAATACATGAAGGAATAAATAGAAGCTATGAAATGTATCATTCACTATAAGGTGTAAACATCAGCAATTTACAAGAACTTTTGAAGAAATACAAGACTGGATAAGAACTATGCAGTATCAGCATAAATATTGCTTCAAAATAATCCAAGCATAAATAGTCAGAATGAACAATCCTGACAAGAAAATAAACCCTCAAAAATAGACTCTTTATCTAATAACCAGTGCCTTTTTGGTGATGAGGGAAAACAGCATAACAGTCTACTTTTCAGATCTTCCATATGGTTAAGTTCTAGTTGAATAGCATGCAAATCATCCAACAGAAACAATTTTTTACCTAATAGACTTCTTACACATCTATGCCAACCTTCAACTGCATTTTGATTACAGACATAACCTAGTGTACATGTATCCCATTGATTCTAAAAACGGATGTCAAATAGAGGAGGAATTCTTTTGGATGTACCACTACATATATCATTATATAAGTATGTAATTATATTTAAAGAATTCACATAAGTCTTTATCAAAGTCAGGCATATCATGTTCTGTTTCCTCAAAAGTAGACTGTATGCAACCAGATGAGTCAAATGCTAAAGCGGAATCTGTTTGCATAGCATTGCAAAATGTGTATTGTTACCAAACTAGAATGCCAAATTTAACTTTTGTATTTGCTTCGAGATGATCTGACAAAGATGGAACCAACATCCTTTCAGTAAGCTGTCAGGTAAATTAAACATTATGCAATTAACAGCCCCTTTCTCAAAATCACTTAGAACCATGTGTGGCCTTAACAGTAGATCATACAGAGAACAGAGATTAAGCAGAGATTTCTAAAAGTGGTCATAGCTATCCTTTGTCTTTGACAGCAGTGTACTACTATACACAACTGGAATAACTTTACCATGAGTACCTCCTTGTAAGTTCAGGGAATAGTATAAACTTGTTTGCACTCCCTTGTACTAATAGGGAATGTGTCATCTACAAGGATAAATTCAGAGAAGCACAACACATGCAAGGCTAGAGAAAACTACTTTCAGCCTAAAGAATTATTACCGCTATCTCCAATAGCTTCAAAAAATCTCTCAATGGCACCCTACTAAAATCTTGGCACGGCCCTTGCTCTGCAGTGTCTATGATAAATCAGTGAATAATTAAAATAGCTAAAGCTGATTTATCGACCCTTTAACAATGAAAACTAACAATCGCAAAGACACAGAACTGTGATTTTTTCCCAGGGAAAAAAATCACTGTTCCACAAAAAAAAAAATGTTCAAAACACAAAATAAAGTAGGGGGCTTTGCCCACCACACCCCAATGTGGGAGGCACCCCCCACCTAAATATGCCAACTCTGAAATTGCACTATAGTGGAGGAAATGGCAAATTCCCAAAAACGGTCCAGCAATTTTTTTTTCCCTGGGAAAAAAATCGCTGTTCTATGTCTTCAGGATTGTCAGCTTTCACTATTAAAGGGTAGATACATCAATGTTTGCTATTTTAAGCATTTGCTGATTTAATATAGACCTGTTCTGCACCCACTTAATCTTCCTTCTCTGTTTTCTCTCCCTATATTAATTCCTGAGCTCACTCATACCTGTGAGTTACTACTGCAGACATATGGGTTTTTGTTTTCTGGTCTCTGGCAACCTTGATTGCAATCAGTATTAATTTCTTCTATGCTACTTGTTTGTAACTGTTCACTTGTTTGTTACTGTAAACTTCATTGCAATTTATCATGTATTTTGTATATGTTTGGAGGTTTTCTCCTCAGTCCTCCACTTAAAATGGCTTTTGCTCAGTCAGACTAAGCCGGTTAACAAATGTCAAATAAATAAATAAAAGTTCCCTTCCATAATTAGAATTACAGTACTTGGACTTGTATTACTAATGGCACTACTTTGAATAATAAAGTAACCATTTTTTATTGGAAGCATTTCTGCTGTTAGTTCTCTCAAAGAAGCATTATCAGAAACTTTGCTGTCTGCTCTTATGCCTTATCCTACAAACAGACTGTTTCAGTGCTGCAGTATTTGGTAAGGTATTCACAACAGCAGTTGAGGTACCTGCAAGGACACTGTCTTACATGGGTCTTCCACAGCCTGCTCTGCACGCCTTTTAATTTTCTTATGTACTTTAAACTCCTCATGTTTAAATGCGTCCAGACTATGAATATGACTACTACTTTTCTCCAGTTGCTAACCATCAATACCTAGCTCAGTTACACATTGTCCTTTACATTTAGCACTGTTTTCTCTTGTGCAACAACAATACTGTCTACTGTCAGTACATTTCTCTGAGTGGTACTGGTAACCATCTACACATAACACCTTCTGTCCTTTCTGAGACACAACTGTCTCATAAACATTACAACTACCTTTTATGCTTCTGACATATTTACACAAATATTCAATTCTTACAGGCTCTTCCTACCTCATACAGTCCTTCTGTACCACGTGCACCACTCTGCCAACCAAAAACATACTATCCTCTTCTATTTACAAACACAAATATTGTGAGCCACGTCATAATGTCGAAAATACACCAACCAATCGGAACCACTGAAAGACAGAAACATGAATTCTGAATTCCGAATGATCATAGGTGATCAGTTATTACACTGTCTGTAACATGACAAGCATATTCTAGTAAATTCAAGTAATGTTACTTTGAAATCTTTGCAAACAGATTTGTTTAACTTGAGGTTTTGATAGTAAACCAACATTGTCATGTTCATAAGTATATCCAGAAGGGGTATCCATTACAACACCCCTATTCTGCCTATAAAGGTGTTTTTGGAACAGAAGAATATTATTTTGCAATACTAAATGTAATATATCACATATATTCTGTATTTTAACTTGACTAAATTCTAAAAATTCAAATAAAATTTGTTTTAACATCTTCAATAACAATATGATTCAGTATACAAGTAAAAAGGGAATCTACATCTAATGTAACTAAATTATATCTTTTAATGTCTTTAGCTTTTGACCATTCATGCACACAGCTGCTACGTGTCCTTTTCACCCACAACATAGTCGGAAGGCAAAGATAAACAAAGCAATACAATTTCAAGTCATTTTACACAAATTAATTTTAAATACAGACAGGTCTGATTATTTTCTAAACAATAAATACACTTTGTAAAAATTATCACTGTTTTATGGATCACACCTTAATATCTGCAAGTCATACCATTGTCCTATACTGAATTATATCAAATCTACATATGTTGAAATAATTGACCTGCTCATGTAGAATTTTAAAGATATGATATTATAGCTGTTTAAGTAAGTAAATATCAGATCAATTAATGAGCAAAGCACAGGCCTCACCTAGACTTATGATCCTTACATTGAAAAGATTATAACCACATAGTAAGCAATACTAGATTTAGTGGTTATATGTCACTGAAGAGGATAATAACATATACATAATATTTGTGTTATATAAATTTGAACTAACGGAAAGAAGCAGTTTACCAAAAATAAGATACAGACATAATCCAAGTAAAGCAAATTAATAGCCCCGGGATTCAATAAATGTTTTTCTCTGTGCAGAAATAGTGTAGCAGCTCCTGCACAGAATATGGCTGCCGAGCGATCCAGTAAACAAGGCGGGGGACGTGCAAGAGCCTGCTAGCACTATTCTTGCACAGACACCACTGAATAATGCTAATTACCTCATTTACTGGTGAAAAATATACAAATGAAGTGAATTAGTCACACAGTAAGCAGGCAAGCATCCATGCAAGAACATTTCGAGATGCAGAAATGCATTCTGGTACTAGCCGAATACATTTCTGCAAAAATCAAAACGGAGGTATGATAGCTCAAAGTAAAGCATGTATTATAATCCTTCAGCATGCCAATGGCCAAATATACGGCTATTGTCATAGAAGAGTGTTGCAAAATTATAAAAATCAAAGTTTATTTTTTTGGCCGACGTTGCGCAAACGGGATTGTGCCAAAAAATTTTTAAAAATGTGAAAAGGCAATTTTAAGTGAAATCTGCATTTTGCCATTATAATCCATGGGATGCAGAATCAAAACAATAAAAGGGAAAAGTAGTTGCTAAGGAAAAAGGCCCTGGTGTAGTGCTGTAACTAGGGACTAAGGCAGTGAGGTATGCTAATGAGGGAAAATTACTGAATCACAAACAAGAGACAAGTGCCAAACTGCACCTAACTGTGTAGGAGCTATAGTGGTGTAAGCAGGAGAAGCAGCTGTCATGAAAAGGGGGTGTGTCATGCTTCATCTAAGCACATTGGAATTCAATGGCTCCCAGTTGAGCTTAGCTAAGCACAGCTAAACAAGGGGTGTGTGTCTCAGGCTGTATTGACTTATTCCATGAAATGAGTGTGTTCATGTCCAGGGGAGGCCCATTTCTGATTCAAAGTGTTTACTTTAGCTAAATGGGTTTGCACAGCATGCACTGGGTCTAAAAAAAAAAAAAAAAAAAGAAATAGCAGGACTGTTTACATTTGGGCAACAGGTTTGCATGGTGCTCCTCGGGGGTTAAAAGTGGTGGCGATAGGAAGTGAAAACAGAACAAAAGGCAAATAGCAGAATAAAAGCAATCAAGTACTAATAAAATAGCAAGCAGGTGGAATGTATCATAGCCAGCCAATCATACAGGCAGCATCTGCAGCACAACAGTATATCCTGTGCAAACACCTTTGAGTCTGGTTTTCAAACAAATCTTGCACCATTGGTGTACACATGCTAGGGAATTTTAACCAAAAAAATGTTAGGGGCTGCCATTGCTTTGATCTGTCAGTATGAGCTAGAGGCTGAGGGCGGTGAGGAGGATAATGCAGACAACTCCCCCAAACTGAGGAGGAGGAGGAGAAGAGTGTTCAGACCCAGTGTAACCTACCAGGGGCTACATGATCTGGAGATAGCAGAGCACTACAGGGTGGACAGAGACATATTTCAGCAAATCATCGAGCTGTGCTGGCCTCAACTCAGTCCTAGAGCCAACAGAGAGGAACCCATCCCAGTGGATGCAAAGGTATGTGTAACCTTAAGAATACTAGCCACAGGTACTTTCCAAAGAGCTACTGGGGACATGATGGGGGTCTCACAGACATCTGCATCCAGGGTACTCCACCAGTTCCTGGATCCCATGCTACCGCATGCCAGTGAGTACATTTACTTCCCCAATACCTGTGAGGAGAGTAACAGCAATATGTGTCTCTTCCACCATGTAACAGAATACCCGGAGGTACTGGGTATGATAAACTGCACGCACATCCACATCAAAGCACCACCCGGTGAACAGGGTAAGGTCTACATAAACCACAAGGGCTTCACCTCCATCAACTGCCAGGTATTGTGTGCAATGCTCAGGGCATTATCATGAATGTGTGTGCTGGGAGACCTGGAAGCTATCACAACTCCCACATTGGCATTCCTCACAGCTTTACCAGGCATTTGCTTGTGTGGACATCCCATCTGGTCATCTGGTGGGGGATGCTGGCTATGCAATGGAGCCATGGATGATGATACCCATCAGAAATGCACACACGCCTACTCAAGAACACCATAATGAGACACATGCACATACCAGGATCATTATAGAGCATGTGTTCGGGATGCTCAACTCATGGTTCCACTGCCTTGACATATCTGGTGGAGCCTTGCAATACTCTCCAGGAACATGTGCACACATGTACATAGTATGTGCCATGCTACATAATATGATCCTGTGGAAAAGGCTGAATCAGGAACAGCACAGGGAAGGGCCACACAGATCCCCCACCATTGCCAAGGTTCCCACAGGCACAGAGGAACTCAGAGGAGGAAGCCTCTGAGCCTGCTCTTGTAGGCAGATGGAGGCATGCCCAGTATGCCCAGGCCTTGACAAAGAGGCAATGCATAGCACACACACTGACACTGTCGGGAACCCAGGAACTGACACCTCTCTTCGACTCACACACACAGTAAAATGGATGCCAGACACATCACACTATCTGTAGTTTACCCTATATAGGTATTATACTGTGTGCATCGGACAGAGTTAGGCCTCACACACTGTCCCCACAACTGCCACAGGCACAAAGTAAGTCAATCTTCTAAACAATAAATGAATGGAGTAGTATGTTCTTGTAGCATATCTATAGTATTGCTGCATGGATGCAAGGGAATGGAGTGGCCTACTGGGGTAGCAGCAGACAACTGACAGCTATGTGTGACACCAGGAAATGTCTGCCCAATACTGGCTTCCCCACACTATGCAGTATTATAAAGGTGACAAATCCCACTGCAGTATATGTGGGGGACCAACTAAGGGAGGGTCATAGGTCACATGCATGGATGTCAAAATGGGGATCCCATACGCACCCCTCAGAATCATCCAAGTCAGGCATAGAAAACCATAATGGAATGTCTAGAAAAGGCCCACAAATGGTGACAATGATGGAATACCCCCTACAGACTTACACAATTATATAACATCAAGCCTTCCAGTTGCAGTAAGGCTCTGAAGGGTAAGAAGTCTGAAACTCAATGCCATTACAATTTAACCTGTGGCCTCTAGTGATATGCCTCTATTCTTCAAGACAGGGCACAATACTATGCTAAATTGAACCAAAATGTAAAGCAATATCAGCACAATGAGTAGCGTTGACAGGTGTGCCTCCCCACACACCCATATTCCCATAGAAATGCAGTAACATGTAGGTTTGTAGGATAATAGCAAAGCACATATTGCCAGGGCTGTTCCAATCAACATGATAACTTGTTGCATATCCACAATATGCAGGGGTCCATGATCTATGCATATGTGTGGGAAATACTGTCAGGATGTGGCCAGCACTTACTCCCGGTTGTTGTGTCTTAGTGGCCTAGGTACAGTACTATGGTAGACAGGGCCATGTTCCAAGAATCACAGTGTCAACTGTTTCACATGTCAGTTATACCTACAGTGGGAGTTGTACACACTGTCCAAATGTCAATATCCATTACTGCTGGTAAGCTGGACTGGTCATGGTCAGGGGGCCACACATATGAACAGTACACTGGTCGGAATAACCTACATAGTGCCTACCATACCTCCCAACTTTACAGGCCTTTTGCAGAATGTACAGAGGTTTGAATCATATTTGTGGTGTCTCTAGCATGAAATAGTGGTTGTATGGCAAATCACTGGCAAACCACGAAAGTCTGAAGTCAGAAAATAATGACAGATTATAGTGTCTCAGACCTCACACCTTATAGAAAATGCATGCCAATGTAACATCTGTTATTGCATTACCCTTCTAGGTTTGTAAGGCCAATAGTTAAAATGGTCCCTATATTTAGGCCTTTGTCACCCAATTACTTATGACTTTGTCCAGATGTCTGGCTCTCTTAAGTAGAGAGGTATGGTGCCTAGTAACACAGCAGCTACCTTATGGTCAGTCTACTAGCAGGTCATAAAAGGCTGCCACCTTATTCTGTCAGCACTGACAACATGTCATTGGCCAACAGCCATACCCCTGGAATGACAGGTTGTCACAGGAGGAGCACAAGTATGCCTTGTATATCTGTTCTGCTTGTCCTAACATTGCATTCACCTGCAAAGTGTTTGCAAAACAAGAAAGGGTCATGTCAAAACATCAATGACAGACACTGGAGATGCATATATCACACCCATAACAGAAAGCAAGCAAGTAACAAACTGGTCCCCCAACTGTCTATGTATGGCAGAACAGTATCAATACCCTGTCCCCATGTGCGGGCCTTCATCTGACTGTCATATGTGCGCCTGTCCAGATGTCAGACTCAGTAACTGTTTGACAGCTAGGCCAACATGTAGCTGCATAATAACATAGTAAAACAAACTGTCTAAGGACCCCGGCAGATGTAGTGGTGCAATGATAGACAACCTGCCAAATAGGTATGCTCAGAGGTGTGTAGTCCATAACCTTGTGTGTGATGTTATGGCATTTATTATGCTCACACCAGAATTGCAAATACACAACAGTAGTCACTGAGGGCAAAGCCTGTGAATGGACTACAGAAGGATAAAGAGACACACAAAAGGGGGAGGGGAACCACTGGCCAGACAAATAGAGAATGTGCACACCAGAGCACATTTTGCAGTAACATAGGTGCCATGCAGTATATGGAGTCAGTAAGCATCACCTGCAAATACACAACACACACCCACATAAGTAGATATCCACAACAAATCAAACCCCAAATAAAGGACACCTTAGAGGCAAAAACACATGAGAACTTCCCAAACCTACATACTACAGACCGCGCATACACTACACACCATGGCCCTGCAAACACAAAGGCCTTATCATACACACAACATATTATTCATAGAAGACTCCACTGTGAGACACACAGATGTGCCACACACCAGGCAGAATAAGGAAAATGTCACGATTACTTGTTTGGCACGTGCCATAAACTGCCATATTACACATGCACTCAAGTCACCTCACAATAGGTATAGGTATCACACTTGCCTGGTCCATGGCAGTGTGAAAGATGTCAGAAGTACCTCATGGACTATAGAAAGACAGATATGATGCAGCATGCTGAATATGTGTCCCATGCATGTATGCCCCTAGCTGTAAGCAGCATCCTTCTGTCACCCAGAGTGATGGATCGATACAAACAGAAAGTAATTGTCAGTTACACCCAACTCGCTTATCATTGTCAACCCAGGGGGATCCACTGCCTGGCAGCCTGTGAACATATGAGTGACTGAATGCACTTTCTTGTTACAGATGGCCTGCATCAGTCTCACATGGCCTACAGGCCAATGGCAAAGGCCCATGCCTCACCCATAGTGCCATTGTAGGTAATGTCATGGGGACCATACTACCAACATAACACAGTCAACAAAATGCAAATGAAAAGCCAAGCCACTAAATGCTAGTAGAATACCTCTCAACCTCGTAGAGTGAGAAATCTGGACAAAGACATTTATAATGGTGGGAGAAAGGCCCAAATATAGGGACACTTGTGAAATAATGCTCTCATAATGTTAGAAAGGTGATAGAATAACAGAAGGGATGTGTAGTAGCATGGATGTCATGAAGGGCGTGAAGTCTGAAACTCTACTGTTCAGTCATTATTCCCTGACTGCAACCCTGAATGATATGCAACAAACTTGCTAGAAAACCACAATGGTAAGGTAAACTGACCAGATATATGAGGCAAGAATCTGGATAATCTGTGAGAATCTGTACAGTTGAGAGGTATGGCCACATGAGGATATGACCTTTCAGGTAAGAAGAATACCACACAACCAGGAGATCCTCAACCAGTATATCACGAAGATGCTCTTACACAGCTTCAGCAGTCAATCGGCTGTAGCCACACCTCCCAACTGGCCGGATTGTGCAAGAATGTCTAGCCTTTGCCTCATAATATTGGTCTGTGCATCAACCATCTTGAATTTCTCTGGTAAAAAACTGTGATGATCCAATGATATTTGTCAGTTGGTAATGGCACAATACATTACAGTGTCAAATATTACATAAGTCAGAAAATGTCTGCTAAAACAAACCCTGTAAGTCAAGCAACTCATACATAAGAGCAATAGTGACAGTACCCCCTCTGTCTGGGCCATTGTTTCCCCATATTGGCAGCCAATCTCCAGATATCCTGCACAAACAGGTTGCAAGGTATGGCTGTAGCACACAACACCCCGGACTGGAGTTACAACTATTCCTGGAATGGATTCCCACACTTACAATAAGAGGTCATACTGAGCATGCTCCTACACTTGGAGAAATAAGGCCCATGTCTGAAACCACAATGAACTATATATATATATCTGCATTGTACAGTTGTCTTTGCGTACACACAGCTATGTACTCCTAAATGTCTCCACACACACCCAACAGACAGGATTACCCACAGCCAGCTGAAGGTGGTCCATATCTGGTATTTCTGCATCTGTTGTATGTGATGCACACACATATATATATATGGGCAACTTATTACAATATGTTAAGCATACACACACACATAGACATGGGGAAGAGAGAGACAGACAGTGATAGAGTGAGACACAAAGGGAGACACACACACACAGAGTGAGTCATATGCAGGGGAAGAGAGAGACAGACAGACAGTGATAGAGTGAGACACAAAGGGAGACACACACACAGAGTGAGTCATATGCAGGGATACCTTGAATGGCAGAGAGTGATGTCCTGCTGCAGACAGTTGCATACCAGTTGTAACCACTGGCACATGCCACCATGAAGATGAGATTCATTGTCTGATGGCACTGAGGTGGGGGTTGTAATATCACATCACCTACCTGTGTGTGTGTGTGTGTGTGTGTGTGTGTGTGTGTGTGTGTGTGTGTGTGAGCATGTGTGTGTGTGTGTGTGTGTGTGTGTCTCTCTGTAGGTCTCACTATTATGATGCCTTACCCACCCAGTACACTTCCCATTGGCTTACTTTACAAGATCTGCTGATGTCATTCACCTTAAAAGTACCTTTGGAATAGCTTCAGTCCTGTAAGCTCTATAGTGTGTGTGATAACTGCATAACACTATAATACAAAAACTAGATATGTAGGGGTTCTAATCCAAGTCCCAGCATATGTAAGTGTGGTTGTGTGTGTGTGTGTGTGTGTGTGTGTGTGTGTGTGTGTGTGTGTGTGTGTGTGTGTGTGTGTGTGTGTGTGTGTGTGTGTGTGTGTGTGCATGTATGTGTGTAAGAATAAGTGTTTTATTCCTTTCAAACCCAGTACATTTCCCATTGCCCTACTTCACAAGATCTGTTGATGTCATTCACAGTAGAATTACCTTTGGACTGGCTGTAACCCTATAAGCTCCGTGATGCATGCTATAACTGCATAACACTATAGTACAAATAAGTAGATAGGCAGGGGTTATAGTCTCACTCCTGGCAAATGTAAATGTGTGTGTGTTTGAGTGTGTGTGTTTGTAGGTTAAAGATTTTGAGCCCATGTACACCCAGTGCACTTCCTAGTGCCCTACTTTATCAGCCCTGCTGATGTTAGTCACCTTAGAAGTACCTTAGGGCAGCCCTCAGCCCTATCAACTCTGTGGCACATGGGATAATTGTGTAACACTAGAGTACAAATAACTAGTTAAGTAGGAGTTCTAATCTCAGTCCTGGCAAATATGTGTATGTGTGTTTATAGGTTAAATATTTTGAGCCTATTCACAACCAGTACACTTCCCATTGCCCTACTTTAGCAATCCTGCTGATGTCAGTTACCTTAGAAGTACCTTAGCACAGCCCTCAGCCCTATAAACTCTGTGCCACGTGCAATAATTGTGTAACAGTATAGTACAAATAACTGGTTAAGTATGGGGTTCTAATCTCAGTCCTGGCAAATGTAAACATGTTTGTAGGTTAAAGATTTTGATCCCATTTACAACCAGTACACTTCTCATTGTCCTACTTTAGCAGTCCTGCTGATGTCAGTCACCTTAGAAGCACCTGTGGGCAGCCATCAGCCCTATAAGCTCTGTGATGTGTGTGATAACTTTGTAACACTATAGTACAACTAACTAGTTAGTTAGGGGTGCTAATCTTAGTCCTGGCAAATGTAAACATGTTTGTAGGTTAAAGATTTTGAGCCCATTCACAACTAGCACACTTCCCATTATCCTGCAGATGCCAGTCACCTTAGAAGCACCTGTGGGCAACCCTCAGCCCTATAATCTCTGTGGTGGGTGTGATAACTTTGTAACACTATAGTACAAATAACTAGTTAGGTAGGGGTTCTAATCTCAGCCCTGGAAATGGTTTGTGAATGTATTTGTGTTTGTAAATTTGTATATCTGTAGGTTAAAATATTTTGTGGCCTCTTTCTTACCCAGTACATCTCCCATTGCCATACTTTAAAAGGGCTGGTGATGTTCTTCACCCTAGAAGTACCTTGGGACTCCCGATATCATATAAGCTCTGTGGCGCATGCAATAAATGCATAACACTGTAATAGCAATAACTAGATAGGTAGGAGTTCTAATCTCAGTCCTGGCAAGTGTGTGTGTGTGTGTGTGTGTGTGTGTGTGTGTGTGTGTGTGTGTGTGTGTGTGTGTGTGTGTGTGTGTGCGTGTCAGAACCCTGGACTTAAGTTTAATGCCAGAGTGTGTGTGCGTGTGTGTGAATGTGTGTGTGTGTGTGTGTGTGTGTGTGTGTGTGTGTGTGTGTGTGTATGTATGTGCGCATGCGTGTGTGTTTGTGTGTGTTGTCAAAACCCTGGACTTAAGCTCAATGCCAGAAAATATGCCACCATTCCCTTTGGTAACAACTTGTTTCCCATGAATCATCACATAGATGGTAGTCCACTGAACACCAAAGATATTATAAGAGAACTGGGAACACAAGCTGACAGCGAGCTCTCATTTGACCACCACAGTGCCACTGTGGTCAGAAAGTCATTCTATGTGGCAGATCTCATTACTAAGGGTGTTGCATCCAAGAAGTAAGAGATCATTGTCTCCCTTTATTCTCTCCTCATTAGGCCAGTCTTCTAATGCAATGGCCCGTTTAGCATGTACCTCACTGGACACTTGCAACAACTGGAGAGGCTGCAAAAGTACCTCACAAAGAGGATCCCAAGACTTAAACATTTGTCCTATATGGGCAGACTCCAATAACTCCAATTATTCTCTGTCTCATATTGGCTACTTAGAGGTGATCTCTGCTTGACATACAAAGCCATGTCTGACCCAAATCTGTTAGGAATGCTACATCTAAAGAACTCAATCTGTCCACACCACATGCCCCAGAGACCTCAACCCCATTTCCACAATCAAAAGAACATGCTGGAGGAACAGGTTCATAACCCAGAGACTGCCCATGCTACAGAATAAACTTCACATACATGTCAAGCAGAGCACCTCACTGTCCCTCTTCAAGAGAAATCTGGATGAGTGGATGGGGACTAGAAATCTCTCCCCATGGATCAATCCAGTGGCTATACTCGATAGACACACTGGGGGCTAACTTCAGGTGGCATGATGCCAGGGTAATCCTATGGGATAGGCTTGTAAAGGGTCCATGGACATTCACCTAGTACACACCTATGAACCTATAGATCTCAGTACTGGCAAACTTGTGTGTTTGCATTAGTGTATATACAATTGTTTGTGAGTGTCTAAACATGTAGGTGAAAGTAGTTTGAGACCCCTCTCACCCAGTACACCTCCCGTTGCTATAGCTTTACAAGGGATGATTATGTAATTCATTTTATAGGTACCTTGGGACACTATTCACCCTAAACTCTCCATAGTGCATGTGGTAGTGGTAACTGCATACCACTATAATACCCCTGATTACATAGATAGGGGTTCTAATCTGAGTCATTGCAAATGTGTGTATGTGTATGTGTGTGTGTGTTTCTAAGTGTGTATATTTGTAGAATACAGCATTTTGAGTCCTCACTCTCCCAGTACAATACCCATTGCCATATTTTACAAGGGTCAGTGATGTTGTTCACCTTAGAAGAACCATGGGACACTCTTCACCCTATAAGGTCCATAGCATGTACAATAAATGCATAACACTGTATTACAAATAACTAGATAGGCAGGGTTTTTAATCTCTGTCCTGGCAACTGTGTGCATGTGTGTGTGCAAGAACTGTGTCCTGTGTAAGTGTTTGAGTGAGAACTATATCTATTGTGGGGGTTGGGTTTACATTTTTAGGCCATGGTACTCCCAGTACATGTCCCAAGGTCCACTTTACAAGGCCCGCTGTCTTCCTCAACTGTAAAGGTATCTGTTGACACTCTTCAACCCAATAAGCCCCGTGTCATGTGCAGGAACTATGTAACAGTATGGATTGACTAAAAAGATAAGGCAGGGCTGCTAATCTCAGTCTTGGCAAATGTGTGTATGAGCATATTTGTGTTTGTAAGTGTGTATAATTGTAGGTTAAAGTATTTTGGGTCCATTCTCATCCAGTACATCACCCATTGCCATACTTTACAAGGCCTGGTGATGTTGTTCACCCAGGACACTCTTCACCCTGGAGGCTTTGTTGTGCATGCGATAAATGCATTACACTGTAGTAGCAATGACTAGATAGGCAGGGGTTCTAATATCAGTCCTAGCAAGTGTGTGTGTGTGTGTGTGTGTGTGTGTGTGTGTGTGTGTGTGTGTGTGTGTGTGTGTGTATGTGTGTGTGTGTGTGAGACAACAGTATCCTGTGTGTGTGCTTGAGTAAGACCTATATTCATTGGGAGGCCAGGGTTTACAATTTTAGGCCATGGTACTCCTAGTACACATCCCAAGGTCCACTTTACAAAGGCCGTTTTTTAAATCTACCATAGAAGTATATGTAGACACTCTTCAGCCCTATAAGGCCAGTACCACGTGCAACAGCTATGTAACAGTATGGAATAAATAACATGATAGGCAGACCTGCTAACGTGTGTGTGCACTGGTGTGTATAGCAGGGTTTGTGAGTGTGTAGACTCGTAGGTGACAGTATAATGAGTCCTTTCCCACCCAGTATACCCCTATTGCCATTCCTCACAAGGGCATGTAATGTTATTCACTTTGCAGGTACCTTAGAACAGTCATCACACTATTAGTTCTGTGCCACCTGTGATTACCGCATACCTCTGTAGTACCACTAACTAGATTGGTAGGTGTTCCAAACACAACACTGCGCACATGCACATGTGTGTGTGTGTCTGTGTGTGTGTGTGTGTGTGTGTGTGTGTGTGTGTGTGTGTGTGTGTGTGTGTGAACAGTATTCTCTGTGTGTTTGGTAGACACAATATCCTCTGGGGGTGTTGATTTTACCAATCTGAGGTGTGTTCCACCCACTACACTTACCATTGTCTACTTTACAAGAGCTGCTGATGCCAACCACCATAGACTTACCTGTATACACCCCTCAGCCCTATAAACTCTGTGGCACATGCAATAACTGTTACACAGACTTGGTAAATACGTACATATACAGCTGTACCTCAGCTATGACATTGTTGATGTGTTACCACTCTGCCATACCCCCTTGTTGGCAATATCTGCAAGGCCACATCCTGCTGACACAAAGACACCTAGAACACAAACAAAATACAGCATGTGAGACTACACTCAGTCAGCATTACTAACAACAATAATGTATCATGGCTGAAAACGTACACACACTCTGAAGTGTACCGATTACAAATGCCAGCTGATAGCACCTTGCAGAGCATTACATAGCTAAACTGTACTCAATTCACCCTGTGCATCAGAACCATGTTAGCATTTCCTTGCATCTGTGGTGTGGATGACAGGGATGTGGCACAGGTATCATCATATGCACAGGGTGTTGTGTGGGTTTTCCAGAGGCCTAGGCTGGGCCATACATTTAATGTCATGTGTGTATGTTTGGATGGGGTGTTCTATGAATGGGCCTTACAGAGATGGTGTGTATATATCTGGAGGTGACCTGGCTGTCATGGTAATGTGTGTGTGTTTTTATGCACACAGTAATGCCATATGGCTGCCCTACACAGGGGTATGTGGGACAGCTGTGGACCATACATGGCAGGGTGTACAGGTCACTGTCTATGGCCACTGAAATGTGAACTGGTCCTGCTAGGGGTCTCACTGGCCCCACCAGGCCCAAGGCTGCTGTCTACTGGATCTCTGTCCCTGACAGGACCAGCCAGGATGACATGCCCATGGCCTGCTCCATTGTGGTGTGGACAGCACCCACCCTTTGGTACTGATGTTGGGACTGCCACTAAGGGAGTGTGAAGGTGCAGGGCAATGTAGAATCTCAGATGATGTTGCTGCTGATCTACATCCACATGGCTGATGCCCATCTCCCACCACATGCTGTAGCACAGACATTCCATAGTTGAGGATTGCCAAGGTCACCACCCACCGTCAATTCATGACCTTAGTATTTTGACATGTGGCCTCAACAAGGTCGTGTATGTCATCACATAAGCCAGTAAGAGTTGTATCCAAGACCCTGAGTATTTGTCTGGTGTTGCATTCACTACATGCCTGTGCATCCATGACAGCCTAAAACATGTGTCTGATGATGCTTGCTGTAGCACTTGTGACAGCAGCTTGATGGGCAGCGGTCCTCCTTCGAGCACCCCTGTCCATCTGCCTGTCTAGGACCTCACTTGCACTCTGGCTATAGCTAATGTCTACACTCACACTTGCCATAGTCACCACACTAGCCTGTTTCATGCCACCACCCACCAACTGTTAATTATCTGTGACTGCTGGGGATGGGGTATGTGTGGGCATTGAGACTGTGTGTGGGAACATAGTGGATGACTGTGGGATGCAAACCGATGGTACAGATACAGCCCCTGGCAACCCCACCTGTGCCTCACTAGGACCACAATCATTGTCAGAGACACTGACATCAGATTCTGAGTGGGAGGGACTATGACCATTATGTCCACCTGTGAGGGAAGACAACATATGTAAATTAATACCTGCACTATAAGGATTGCTGGTACACGCACACAACACACACACACACACACGCACACACACACACACACACACACACACACACACACACACGCACACACACACACACACACACGCATGCACACATGCACAGACACATACAGGTGAGGTGGCACAAAGGCATTACACAGACCTCACAATAGTCAACTGGTGACAATCATGACATGCAGTCAACCACAACCTATACACTTTGGACAGGCCCTCAACATCATGCAGTGCAGCCCTGTCCACTTAATGTTACTACTAATATATACCTCTGGGACATATGAGTGATATTAGTACGTGATGAGACTTCACTTGGCACACACAGCACCCATGCACACATTATTGCTGTTCACCTGTATAGCACAGTGGCAACTCCTACAGAATATACCACTCAAATGTATAACAGAATTTCTCTGAATGTCTAGATGTGTGGCTCATATTTTTGGTCTGTTTGTCATAAATCCTGTGTTTGTCTGACACATTACTGGGATGATCTGAGGATTGGCATCACTAATTAATGACATAATTTGAGTTGCAGACTTCAAAACCAGTAGTAGATGTATGTTAAAACAAATCTGGTTACTCTAACAATTTTCTAAGCTTACAGTGGCTATAATAAGTGTACACACCCCTGTTAACATGCCAGGTTTTTGTGATATATGACATGAGACCACAAAAATCATGTCATAACTTTTCCCACCTTTAATGTGACCTATAACCTGTGCAATCCAATTGAAGAACATACATATCAGTTAGGAGTAACATATAGTAAATAAATATGTACAATAGGCTGGTTGCATGAGTGTGCACACCCTTAAACTAACACTTTGTTAAAGCACCTTTTGATTAAATTACAGCATTCAGTCCTCTTCGGAAGGAGTCTATTAGCATGGCTTTCTTGACTTGGCAATATTTGTACACTTTCCCTTGCAAAAGCCCTCCAACTCTGTCAGATTGCGAGGGCATCTCTTGTGCACAGCCCTCTTCAGGTCACCCCACAGATTTTCTATTGGATGTAGGTGTGGGCTCTGTCTGGGCCATTACAAAATGTTGAAAGTCTTCTGGTGCAGCCATTCATTTTTTGATTCGGATGTATGGTTTAGGTCATTGTCATGTGGAAAGGTGGAATTCCTCTCCATCTACAGCTATCTAGCAGACACCAGAAGATTTTGGGCCAAAAGGGACTGGTATTTGAAACTGTTCATAATCCCCTCCACCTTGGCTAAAGCCCTAGTTCAAGCTTATGAATAGCAACCCCAAAGCAGGACACTGCCATCACCATGCTTTACCGTGGGGATGATATTCTTTTGGTGATGCGCAGCTTTGTTACTGCTCCGAAAAAAAAACTTTTGAAATTGTGGCCAAAAAGTTCAACCTTGGTCTCAATAGACCATAACACATTTTCTCACATGGTTTTGGGAGACTTGATGTATTGTTTTTCAGAATTTAGCCTGGCCTGGAAGTTGTTCTATGTTAAAAAAGGCTTCCATCTTCCAACCCTACCCCATAGGCAAGACATATGGAGAATAAGGGAGATTGTTGTCACATGTAGTACACAACCAGTACTTGCCAGACATTCCTGCAACTCCTTTAGTGATGTTGTAGGTCTCCTGGCAGCCTCCCTGACCAGTATTGGTCTTGTCTTTTCATCAAATTTTGAGGGACATCCACTTCTTTGCAGTGTCACTGCTGTCCCATATTTTCTCTACCTTTTGATGGCTGACTTCACCATGTTCCATGGTATATGCAATGCTGTGGAAATGTTTTTGTACCCTTCTCCAGGCTGATACTTTTAAACAATGAGATACCTTTGAAGTTTTGTAAGCTCTCTGTGAGCCACGGCTGTTGCTATAGCTGTAGCTCTAGCAGGCAACTGGGTAAATGTCAGGAAAAGCCTAGTAGGACAGCTGACCATTATTTGTTGTTAATCAAAGATACTCTGTAATTGATGGCAGGTGTGTACACAAGAAGATGTAATGCTGTAATTAAATCAAAAGCTGCTTCAATAAAGTATTAGCTTCCGGATGTACACACTTATGCAATCTAGTGTATTGTACGTTTTTTTTTATTTTTTTATACTTGTTCCTCTAACAGATTTGTTTGTTCTACAATTGAATTTTACAGGTTATAGGTCACATTAAAAGTGGGAAGAGTTGTGAAATGTTTTATTGTGGTTTTATTTTTGTATATCACAACAACCTGACATTTTAACATGGGTGTGTACACTTTTTATATGCACTGTATAAGAATACTTTTAAAATATGTCTCTAGTTTTGGCCCTTTGTCCTCCAATTTTGTCAGTCTTTGTCTAGATTTCTTGCACTGATAGGTTGTGAGGTATGCTACAGATATGTTACATCTCCTGCAAATATGCCCCTGTGATGACCACTTTGATGCAATGTAGTTAACTTTACCACAAGTGAACATGCACATATCGCAATATGGCTAAGAGTAACAGTTGTGTGCATGGTAAAATGCATGACCTTAACATGCTTGGGGTATTGGTGAGCCACAAAAGGACAATATCATACTCACAGGTTTCAGGCTGCTGTCCCTCATTCAGACCAGATGTACCTATGTAGTTGTGGGGTAGAGGTATTGTCAGCAGACTCACATATGGCATTGGTACAAGATGAATGATACTTTTCTGCACATTTACAGTACAAGCTCTGATACTACACAATTTGCTGTCCTTCACCATAAATGTGCACTTGTGTGCATTACAAAACCCCACCCACAAATGCAGTTTCACCTGACATATGCATCTAGATACTCTATGCAAGCCAATATGACTTCTACAGTACTTAATTGATGAGCACTGGGGCCTTACCTGGATGCTCCTTGCCTGTTGTCTGGATGCTGCCCACCTCGATGACTTGTTTGTGTTGGCTTTGCTGGCATGTGGTGGCTGCCCCAAGGTTGGCATGGAGCACCTCCATTGGTGTAAGTGGGTCCTGTATAGCAGGACCCCCATCTGTGGTGGTATGGTCCCTGGCCACAGCCACAGCCCTTTGCTGAGCATGGTGTATTAGGTCAGTCTCCCAATGCCTAAACTGATCATATGTGTGTCCATGGTCGCCCAAGTTCTTTACTCTGTGGACAAGCTCATCCCCCAGGGTGGTCTGCTCTCAAAGATTCTGTTGGCAATAGCCAAACATCACCCCATAGTGCTGAATTATCATATCGGTAATGGCTGGAGTTTCAGCTGAGGTGTATGCTGGCTGTTTTGCACACTGCATTTCACCCGGAAGACATAAACAGGGAAACACATCACAGGACCTCATACATTGGCCAACGTTATTTACATAACCTGCACATCAACATTGACTAGCATTAGCCACCACATATGACCACATCATACCCCTGTCATCTGTCAGCACAGTATGAGCTTGCATTGCACTCCTGGTTCTCATGTGTCATGTTCCCCCCAATGAAGGCCAGCAAATTGCATAATCCACCATTTATCATTCACCTTTGTTTAGAGGGATGACAGTGGCCATCTTCCTTGCAGATGAGATGTCAATGTTGCTCAGGCTTTGCTTGTGTACAGTGTGTAATGGCGCTGGGAGCATATACCTGAGTTCATGTAGGATGCAGACAGGGACGTTATTAGGTCCCATGGAGACTTACTTTTGCTGCCTTTCATTAGGCATTATGGACCTGCTCCTTGATGATGAGGGGAAGGGTGTGGGTGCTGTGCATATCCATCTATACTGATGGTGGTACATCAGGGTGATGTTTTCCCTTAACCTGTCTGCAGCAAGTTGGCTATAGCTATGCTGTGTGTGTATGTGGTGTGACTGACCACCAGTATAGGATGGGTTGGGTTGTTGCCTCTGAGATTGAAGACATATGTAAAGATGGCCTTGTAATTGGCCTTGATGGATGTGCCCAATTTGTACTCATAGGTGACCTTACAGTAATTCACCTGTGACCTTATATGCTTGTTCAGACACAGTTTGAATTGCTTCCAATTTGGTGCCTGCTCCTACTTTGCCCTGTACAGCCAATATAGTGGCAGATTATGTGGTTTGCATATTGCTGCTGTCCAGCAAAGGGGATTACTGTACCCTGGTTGAAGCAGGTTTTATGAGTCAGGTATTGCTGAGCCCACAAAGCTATGTAGGTGCTCATATAGCTGTTTGTAGTAGGCATGTTCACAAGGTCATAACACAGTTGGACACCTCTAAATTTTCAACCTGACAATTCTGCTTATTTTAGTACCCATGTCTGTGTCAGGCCAATGCAACAACCAGCAGCTGTAGAAATGTATGTCTGTTGGATGCACACAAACTAAGATTACACATGTATACAACTTGTACAGCTTATTTACCTGATGTTTTGCATTCCATGTCTGTTGTTTTGAGGCTTCCAGCTATACCTACTCATACATACATGTGCACAGGTAATACCTGATATACATTTCTGTTCTATGTCAGTATGGCACACTGTATTTACACTCTTGCTGCTCAGTCATACCTCTCAACCTGTTAAAGCAGGACATCTGGAGGATAACACACATAAATGGGGAGTAATGGCCCAAAATGAGTGAAATGTTATTAATATTGTTGTAACACACTTAAGTCAGTTAATAGCACAGTAGGCTTTGAATTCACAGAAATACCCTGGAGGATGTCCGACACTCATATGCTTGCTATTATGTTCTAATATCAGTATTCACAGATTTGCCAATGATTTGCCAGACATAACACAACTCTATGAGTAAATGACTACAAATATGAGGCACACATATGGTCAGTGTGCATAACACTGGACAGTTGAATGGTATGAGCACACTATATCACATGCAGTTCAACAGACATGTCTGTGACAGTAGTTTACTATGCACATACCCTGTATAGGTCTCTTAGATTTGTAAGACAAACATGTGTATCATAGTTGTATTCAGAAGTAACATACAGATATTTACAACATCCCCTTAGCTGGTCTAGCAGTGTCACAGACAGTATTGTTCAACAGACAGTCCAGTAGTAGTCATATGTGAGCCATTGAGCCGTCCTTTCCTAGTGTGACTCAGGGGCCTAAGCTGTGATGTATGTCAGTGCAGACAGACCCACATGCTATGGCCATAGGAGATCAGCAATATATCAGTACAGCAAGTCTTGTTGAGGCATATTTTTTAACATCCTACTTCCCATTATTGCATACCCCCTACTGCATTCCATTACATGTTTACTTGTTTGACATAAATTTTGTTTCCAAGTATTGTTGGTTTCTGTTTCTGTCTCTGTCTCTGTGTCTGTCTCTGTCTTTGTCTCTGTCTCTCTGTCTCTGTCTGTCTCTCTGTCTTTCTGTCTACACATGTATATGTTTAGACCTATTTTGCCTAGGCAGCAACTTGCCTATTGTAGTTAATGCTTATCAGCAGGTGATGGCCGGTGCACTAATCGGTGTACCCCACTTTTTAACTTCATGCATAACAGCTGTGTTGCTATTCCTATAGCCAATGGCATAGCCACACACTCCTATAATTCAGCACTTCATGTGGGAATTGCCCCTTTTCATTGCCAGTGAGGTGGACATCATGGAGAAGTGTAGAGAACAGCATCACAGAGGGTAGTTGGAAATACCGCTTACAACAAAAAATGTGGAGACAGACCAACAAAATGAAGGAGAAGGTTCCAGACTTAGTGACAGAATGTGAGTATTGCTATTATACATTTGGTTGGTTACGTTTTCCTGTGGTGAGAGAACCTGGTTTTAACTTCATCTTCACATTTGGATTAATGCTAGTTTAACAGGGTTTGTGTGG
>NC_056742.1:26080339-26102839 GCF_019279795.1 Protopterus annectens | reverse complement strand
ATAGCTGTCCATTTCTTATACAGCAACAGCTGTGTATCTCTACAGAATTTGGAAGTGAATTTGGACACTCAAACCCCAGACAGAGGGTGATGACAATAGAAATGTGTTGTCAACCCAATTGCACTGGATTACATATGTCTAGTGGACAAGTGTGCGAAATGGACAGCTATGTATGGGACGATATTTTTTTGGGACAGATGCCCTTTTTTTTTAAGGTTAGAGTGGGATGTTGGGGAAGGATAGCAGTTATGTCTGGGGGATGTAAGTTGGGTAGGGATTCAGACAGGACAAACAAGACAGAAAACAGGGGCGGTGTATGACACATGTGGGGGGTAAACACCTTGGACGGTGAGGGTGGTTTGGATTCCGAAGCCCATGAGCCTCCAAAGGGATACAGTGGCACTGAGGTCCCTACCCATGGGCAGTCACCACTGCCTCTTCACAGCCCCAAATATGCTGGGGGCAGGACAGGAGGGGAGGCTTGCCCCTCAAGGTGTGCCAGACGGTCCTCAATCTGGCACAGCTGCCCACCCAACTCTGCTCAGATGGCACTGCACACCAAACCCCAGAACTGACTGAGGGTGACAGGCTCCTGTCCACGCCCACTCCCAGAGGGGGCCCCATCCCCTGAGGCAATTCCACCTGAAGGTGGGGCAGGACCAACAGACAAGGAAGTCCTGAATTGGGTCCCTGATGTGCTGGGGCCCAGTGGCATGGCCATATGAGGCAGAACAGGTGGATCCACTGGGATCTGCCTTCCCAAATGTGTTATTGTGTTGAGGTTTTACAAAATATGTTGGTTAATCATGAACAACACATTTAAAGATTAGTTATAACAGCATGCGTGGGTGTTCCAATTAACCCCATAAAACAGATTTGAATCAGCTGCATAGCAAACAGAACACATACATAAATGGAACAACAGTAAGCATTGTAACAGCATGCCAGTAACACTGATGGCAACAGGCCACCAACAATGGTATTTGAACAAGCTATGTTAACATGCAACCAATCAAATATATGAACAATAATAGAACAGATGTCCTAACAATAGGTTTGGAGAACAACATACTTGTAGTATATGAATAATATTTATTAATGAAGATGAGGGGTCGGGGGAGAGACAAAAAGTCCATTAACAACTGTTTATGCTTCAATTTTCCACAACAGTACTGCTCAATACTCTATGGGTCTGCCCTCACTGTTCATCTACCTATGGCCCATAGCTTTTATAGCACAACATACTTATTAAACTGTCAGCTTGGAATGGTATGGGAAAACTGTGACAACTCTGGGTACATAACTAAAGGGGACTCGTACATGTCAAGGTTAGATAATAGGGCACCGGAGGGGTATACTGAACTGCTGTTATGTGAGTGTGCTACTGGCATACTTCAACTGGTTTCCTATCTGTGTCAAGGGTTATTGGCAGCAGTGACCACAAACTGTAACAGCATGAGTCTTGAGAGACATGTATCGGGAAATGTGCACATTGTATGTACCTATCCTGCTGTCATTTGCAGGCATGTGGTGGGACAGTTGAACAGTTGTACACAGTTTATTAGTATACCCTTCATACATCTACTACTAACATTTCCTTATCTGTAAAACCTGTGGAGAAAATATCTGTTAACACTGCCTGACTGTTTTTGCATATATTCCTGATTCCTTGTGTGTAGATATGCACACATCTTAGTACCACTGCCTGGATTCGAACTGTGTCTGGATGTGCAAAATAACAACAAAGCTATGTCTCATCACACTGAGCTAATGGAGAACTGCTGCTTCCTTCTTCACTGGTTTCTGCCTATTAGTCTCTTGGTTAGACAGTCTGAGCTTGTAATCCTGTGATGCATATATGACAGATAGTTAGTATACTGTGCATTAATCCTTTGAATTACTACAATCTGGAATGCAAAGGTTAACACAGGGCATTTATATATTGTTTTACAGCTCCATTCTAAGTCTACAACAACATACCAGAGTAAACACAAGAGTTTCTGTTATAGATGTTTATTTCAGATCAATCTTAGTTGGACATACTTTATTTATTCAGTTAACACAGTAACCGTATACCTATTAGCACTACACAATGCAGTATTTCTTAGTTATTTGTACAATATACTGCAAAATAGATTTTTACTCACCAGCCTGTTGGTGCAGCTACAGCAGTTTGTTGGTATGGACTTTGATGTTACTAGCCCTCTCAGCTGCAGCTGTAGGGAAGAAAAACAAACATTATGCATACCTGTCTATCACATCCTCAGTCTAGAATTTGGTACACTTATTTCTGTGATACTTACAAACTGCTGGAGCAGGGTTGTCTCTGGCATCTTGGACACACTGGTCCAAGAGTGCCCCCTTCCTCTGCTTTAGGTCAGCATAGTGGTGCCAGATCTGCTCAGCAGTTTGGGGAAGGCCAGTAGCACTGGTGAGATCACAGTCAAGACTATCCCAGGCTTCCGCTTTATATTGTGAGCCCTGGTACTGGCCCTGCAGCAGTCTCTCATCATGGTTACTTAGAGGAGTCCAGCCATGACCCTGGACTCCATGATGCCCCAGCGCTGCTCCCTAAAGTGCAAACTCTCACCTACACCAGCCATAGTTCATGCACAGGTTGAACTATAACAGGTACTGGCTGTGTTCCCACCTGTGCGGTTTAAATAAGGCCATATTCCTACCCTTTACCATCATTGGTTGATTTTGAATATGCTGAGCACTGCTTAACAGTGTGCAAATCCACTTAGCTGAGCTGGCTGTTGCTTAGCATTCACGTCTAAGCATTGCTTAAACCAGCTAAACATAGCTGAACACTGCTAATCATTACTCAATTTTAATTTTTAGATATATTAGAATAATGACTTCATTCAGTAAGTGTATATGATTTACTTTACATGATATCGCTCTATGTGCTTTCTTTACATTACCAAGGGGTGTGACTATACTGTATGGGACACTTGTGTATCCATGGGTGGTTTCACATGTTATATGCACTCACACTTCCATTTTTGACCAGCTACACTACTCTGATTGACAAATATCACTTACTATATCATTTACAAAAAAATAAATACATTTAACATTGCTTTCCTATGTAAAAATAAAGTGCCTGTCTTGGTACTCAGACCTTGAATGCCTACATACCAAGCTGTGACTCTAACCACTACCCTATCCCAGCATGAGGATTGTAGCTGTATATTTTTATTTATCTCCTCTATGGTGTTTAAGCAATGCTGGGCAGAGGGCCATAACATGCACACCCACTCAGCTATGTTTAAACATCCCTTAGTATGGAAACATTTTTTTTTAATTATTTATGGCCTTGTACAGCTTTGTTACACTACAAGGTTGACGGGTATGTGAGGCAGGCATCTGGGAATTCTGCAGACACCTGTACATTTGACGGCTTTGCCTGTACGGTACTATCAGATGGCAGAAATTTCTGTTTCTGTCTTCATACCCTGCAGAAAGTCCATGCTACTGCAAACCTTTTATTCCATCAGCTTTCAGGTTTGACAGTGCAATATTTAGAATATGTGCCTATTTCTGTGACTTTGTCCCCCATTATTTATGGCTTTGTACTGCTTTATTGTTCTAGGAGGGTGAGAAGTATGTAAGGCAGGCATCTGGGCATTCTGCAGACACCTGTACAGTTAATGGCTATGGCCATACAACACTTTCACATGGCAGACATTTCTGTTTCAGTCTTCATACCCATCAGGAAGTCCATGCTACTGCAAATCTTTTATTCTCTCAGCTTTCAGGTTTGTCAGTGCAATATTTAAAACGTTTCCTTATCTTTGTGGCTTTGTCCCCCATTATTTATGGCTTTGTACTGCTTTATTGCTCTATGAGGGTGACACATATGTGAGGCAGGCATCTGGGCATTCTGCAGATACCTGTACAGTTAACAGCTATGAACATACAACACTTTTACAATGCAGGATGTGTGACGGAACCTGTCACACACCCGTGCATTGTTTCTTGCTCTCTTAGATATTAAAATGCTCCTTTTAATTTCATTTCAGTGTCCATGGACACTGAAATACTGTTTGAAAGTGCTGTATGGCACTTTCTGAGTGCAGGGAGTGTGTTCAATGTCTGTGCACTACTTAAACATGCCCCCCTACACTCTTTCACTGTTCGGGTCTGTTTAGCCTTAATAGCAATCCACATTCATAAATATGCAAGGCGTGTGCTGTTGATGCTAATGCTAAACTGACATGAGTTTAATGAATCCAGTGGTAGGTTTTCGGAAGAGACAGAAATTTTAAGACATATGTTGTAGGAATACACAATCTGTCTTTTGGATAGGAGATATTTTTCAATGTTGTATTTAAGTGGTTTTGAAATGGAGAAGCCATACTACACAATCGCAACATTAGGTTTCTGCAAACGACTAATGGTATCACAAATAAGGTAATAAGAGGTCCAGAGCAGTTTCTACACCAGAAGCATGTATTCCATTTTTACTCATAAGAAAAACCTGAACTAGATCATGAAACTAAAAACCAAATCAAATAAAATATAAAATTGCATTATACAATGTTTCTGTGAGCGTACATTATTGTTATGCATATTAGTGTACTACAGAAATTAATAGTATTAGCCATAAAATTTTGCTTGTTAGCAGATGAGAAATCTCCCATTCAGTTTACTTTCTCTTCAGGGTCAATCCTTTTGATTTGCCTGGTAGTTATATTTTACATTTCTGCTCATCAATAGAGACACATATCAGTTACATTTCATGACAATCATTTTGCAAATTACATTTGATGTCTTCAGTGTTGGGAACAACATTGTAAAATTAACTAAATAATTACATCTACATCTTCATAATAAAAATACAGCAGAATAATACTCCTGGAGACAGTCATAAAAAAATTAGATTTTTATAAAAGCATGTATATCTCATTCCAGAATCAATGTTTACCTGAAGGTTATTCCACTAAAACTGTGTCATAGAAAGTTTCAACCTTTGAGAATGCTTCGATTTGAAATAATGATCAGATTGATCTGAAACATAAACCAATGATCATAATACAGTTTTGTTATGTCTGCTTTAGCAGATGATCTATTAGATAATTATTTGTAAACAGCTTTTACTTAACATAACCAAGACAGTTGCTACAGATGAACCTACCATATTCACACACTCAAACTTTTCAACCTTAATAACTTTGTTATTTATGGAGGTAAAAAAGCTAAAATTCATGCCCAAGTTGCACAATTTTGGATTATATTATATGGCAGTGTTGTTTTTAGAACTAGATTCCTGCTGTTAATGCCCTGTGTTTTCATGAGAAAAATAATACCTGAATTGACCTCTGTCTTCCGTCTAGTACCAAGCCGTGGTCGGTCATGCCTTAGTTTTGAGTCTTGTGTTCCATACTTGATAATACAATCATTTCAAGCTAGTGTAACATTTTGCTCCAGGCTATTAACTTGTAATTGAATTAACTCTCACGTTGAAATAGTTTCTCATTACCTTCACTGAACATTTGTCTGATACCATCTACAAGATTCTAGACCCAGTTTATAGGAAATGTGCAATATGGCTCCTCCAGACCCAAAGAGTTGCTAGAGCCTTAACTTCTAGCCTAGATACAATCCATTCTACAATCATTGTCATGGTAAGTATCAAGGGTATCCATCTTGCAGCCACCAAGATTTCTTCCACTGTTTATACTTTTTTTTTTTTTTTTTTGTCTTCTGGAATTCCCAGCTGTGAGGGGTTTCAAAATGTCCAGAAAATTGATTCCAGTTAATTTTTTAAATTCGCCATTTTTAATTATTTATCACTCATTTTATTTTTATATGATCTTGCCTTACCTGGACTAATTGTATGTGTTTGTTTTATAAATATTGTCTACCCCAGCATAGTCAAGTTTATAATGTGTATTACATACTGTCAAGCAATTAACTAAACTTGAATGCATTGAGACCAGCACACTTAAAGATTTACTTAGAAACAGAATGATAAATGCATGTAAACAATATGAAAATGGATTAATTTAATATATGTAGATATATATATATATATATATATATATATATATATATATATATACATACACACACACACAAATATATTAGCTAATAATTTTAAGAATTATCAATAATTGTAATTACGCTGTGTTATATAAGTTGGGAGAAAGAGAAAGTGATTTCTTTCATCTGCCCAAATCCAATAACAAGCCTAGGACTGCTTTTCACTCTCTTCCATCTCTTCAGATTCAGAATATAATGCTGATTTTTTTAGGTGCTGACTGCATTATATTCTGCCATTGAACTGTGGTCTAATTCTGTTATATACCTTCTATCCAGTTTATTGAAAAAAAGCATTTGTTGACTCAAGAGTAATCACAGCAAATGAATTTCAAGCAGAGTTATGACAAGAGCCTGCCACCTAAATTATGTAGCATTTTGTCTTTGTACTAACTATCTAACAGTTGTTGTTGTCTTTCAGCTTTTCCCGGTTAGGGGTTGCCACAGTGGAACTCCGGTCCGCTAATGATTGGCAGTAGATTTTCACAAACACCGTGGTGCCAGCTCGATGTTCAACCATTAACGAAGGCACGCCCATTTACACATGTCTTTTGAATGCCCAACCATGGGGAGGACATGCAGACTCCACAAAGAAGGCACTACCTGCACTCCAGCCGAGAATTGAACGGGAGAACCTCTTGCTGTGAGGCAACAATGCTACCGCTGCACCACCGTGGAAGTCACTAACTATCAGTAATGTAAAAAAAAAATGAAGTCCACTACTGTCCATTTTTACTCTAATTTTGATATTTTATTTAGGCTTATACAAAGAATTAAAAAACATCATTCTGTTAATTATAGAAAACATAACTATTTCCTTAAGAATCTCAAAGTGACAGAGCCCTGTTATCATAGCAAGCTTATTTTGAAACTTCTGCAAATGGTCATTTTGTAGGATTACATTTTTTTCTTTGAATACTTACTTAGGTCCAGTCAGAATAGATAAAGAAACTGAACATTTTCATTGAATGTTTTGAGGTAATGATCTCAGTATACAACAGATTATTCATGTAGTGTCAGTGGTATAACAGGTAGCCCATTTGCCTTTGGTGCAGAAGGCTATGGGGTATACTCCCAGACTAGGTTGGATGATTGACACTGTAGTGCAGCATAAAGGGATTACTGCACTCCTGAATGTCATACTTCATATGAGATGTTAAACTGCAAATCCATCTGCTTGAAAAGGTGGTAGCTCAGATGGATGCTGAATATCATTATCACCTCATGTCACCATTGAAAATAGATACTAGTCTTGTGGGACTAACCTGGTCATCAAGGAATAAATAGATATTCTAAACTCATGTTTATATATCTCATTATGTGAATCAGAAGACATTCATAATAAATGTTATGTCTTTGCCATCAGTCCAGTATCACTTTAGTGATGTAATTACCAGTGTATGAGCAGTTAATTTGATATGTGGGACTTCTTATACCACAGATCTTTAGTTTAATTCACATCACTCCACAATTTTTTTTGTAGACATAACCAGTAAGAAGATTTAAATGAGCTTTTAAAATCTTCCATATTCTTTTAGCTAATAACGGTTTTACCCAGCTTTACATCATGAAGACATATAGAGGCTATCCCCTGGATTTACTTATCTTCCGTGCAGGACTAGCTTAGTCCTGCATAGAAGTGACCATTTAGGAGCAGAACGGCAGCAAGTGCCATGCATATTAATGATGCACACTGCCTGAGCTACTAGGCTTACACTGAGTGTGTAAGAGTGCAGGCAGCGTGTCTGAGAGCAGGGCTCTCAGAATAAACATGCTGCCGGAATGTAGAACAGCAGAAAGGGGTATGCAATGTACGAGACCACTCACAGGTGACTGCTTATCCCCACCAACAGCTCCCCTTGTGTATAACAGTAACAGAATGTAGAAATAAAATGAAGAAACCCTTTTTGTTCTTTAAAAATCTGATTACAGCTAACTGTAGGTGCGCAGGTGTGCCCATCACTTAGCTACGGTTAAAGCAGCTTAAAAGGCTGAAGAGGATAACAAGGAAGATATATGCAAATGAAGCAGCAGAGCAATAGTGTAGTGGGTAGAGCAGTCGCCTTACAAGCAGGCATTCCCAGTTTGAGTCCCACTACAGCACATTCCATTTTACATGGCAAAGCACATTATGACCAATATTTTTGTTGCATAACACACTAAATAACATATATTTATGAACTGGAGTACTGCAGTCAATGCACATGTGAGGTGTCAGTGTCATAATGAATAAGGCACTAGTAATCAGGTGTAAGCACAAATAAGCAGTACTAAGCATATTTAAGCACTAGTAAGCGGCCTTAAGCCTGTTTGCATGGCAGTAAGCAATGCCTACACTAGCTAAGCAATTCTAAAGCTAACTCTCTGTAAGCAGATGTAACGGCTGGTTAGCAGTGCTTACTGTCATGCAAACCTGCTTACAACTGCTCAGAAGTGCCTTAATAACTCTGCATCCAATGGCCTTTGTTTTGCTCATCAACAAAATAAACAGCCATGCAGGTCTCAAACCCACGACCCGATACACCATAGTCCCAGTAGTTATCTACCAAGCCATCACAGAAATACAGAAGAATGAGGTAGTAGCAAACAAGTCCTCACCATAGTATAACCAAACTGAACCAGTGAAAAGCAGCAGTATAAAGTCATATGTGCCATAACCCACTGCATAACATAAATATGTGAACTGGAGTACAGCAGTAAGCCCAGAAGTGAGGTGTAATTGTAATAGAGTGTTGAAGTCCCCAATAAAATGCAAGGACCCCACAGAGTGTATGTATACATCAATTAGGGATACCAGGCATACATATAAGGTGTAATGAATAATAACACAATGTCAAAAAAACATTATAATGAAGGTCTAATATAAGCAACGTTAAGCATTGCACAGGCCAGCTTAGAAGGTGTGAGCAATGTGTAGACAAGCTAACTCTTCATGCCCAGTGGTCTACCCCTTTAAACAATGCCAACCTTAGGTAAGCAGGTTTGCCTATAGCTTGGCCTTTTCAAAGCTGGCCAATCAGGGAAAAGTGTGGGAAATTAGCCCTTCTTAAACCCAAGAGGTGGGAATACATATCAGAACTGGTGGTAGCTTCCCCTTGCAGGCACTATGTCAGTAAGGGGAGAAGGAGTGTGCTTCTGGGCACAGCGCTGGTGCATCCAGGAGTCCAAGGTCATGGCAGGACTCCTAGTTAAAGACCATGCACAGAGACTGCTGCAGGGCCAGTACCAGGGCTCCCATTATAAGGCAGAGGCCTGGGACTATTTCACCTGTGACCTCACCAGTGCCACTGGCATACCCCAAACTGGTGAGCAGGTCAGGAAACACTATGCTGACCTGAAGCAACAGAAAGGGGACCTCTTGGAGGAGTGGCTCTAAGAGGCTAGAGCATCAGGGGATGTTCCAGACATGTGTAAGTATCACCCCAGTATATGTGTATTAATTGCCAGCTCAGGTATATCATGGATAGGTATGGCTCAATATTCCTCTTATGTCCCCCACAGCTGCAACGGAGTGGGCCACGAACCAGGAGGCCCACATCAGCAGGCTGGCAAGGTTGCAACGTGAGGCAGGTCAGTAATACTCATTCTTTTACTGTCATAGCAAATAAAAATAAAAGTAGTAATGAATTAATTTCTAGTATAAAACCTGTATTGTTCAAGGCAAGTACTGCATACATTAGAGAATATGGCAGGAAGCGTCTCATTTTGTTTGTATGTTAATAAATGTGTAATATCCTGCAAAACAGGTCTAACTTCTGGACTGCATGTGTATATTCTGTTATCATATGGTAATGTAGATTTGCAATCATGTAATAGTACTGTTGTATTAAGCACTATATCCCATACCATTCACCATAAATTGAATGTGTAGTAATGCCTGTATATGACAGGTGAAGTCCTCAGAGGCCATTTAGTACAAATGAGAGTCACATAGACAGTAAACAGGGAAAATGTAGACAACAAAAAAACAAATAGCACATGCAACTGAAATGTGAACTGTTGTTTTTTTAGCACATACAGCCATGGTACGAATCCTTCAAGTGGTAGTAGTCTGCATACAGAATCATACCCCACAACTGTACAAATAAGTCCAGAATGTCTATTAAACTGGCCCAAATCTATTGCCTATCAACCTGTCCCCCTGGGAAATTAGTGGGATGATCCCACACGTATAGGCAGCAAACAGGAAATACAACTGATTGACACACGTCTATGATAACAAACCTGGCACACTAGCAACTCCCCAATACCGTATGTGACTAAGAAGCCACATATGTCCCATTTACACCCTGACTTGTTAAGCTGTGGTCAGAGTGTGCACAGTAACAGAGTGAGATATATGTGCATAATAGCAATGTGGAACCTGGTACTGTGTATGGGAACATTCAGGTAGTGCAAATATATATTCCTCCCACAGGTCTGTCAGATACCAACACTGTGCCCAGAAATACAAGAATGATATGCAGTTGCTTTGAATCATGAGGTATTACACATCACTGTCACCCACACTGTCCCACAACATATAACTGTCTAGGAAATCTGTATGAATGTTGTTATACAAGGTCAGAATGCATGAGCACAGGGGATTAATAAGACAGAAAGCAGATTGGAGATATATAGCAATATCAACATAGCAGATGCAACTGTGATGGGCAGTGTTTAAGTTGTAGCAGACACAGCCATGATCTTAATCCTGGAAGTGGATTTAGACTGCATACAGATTCATACCCCACAACTGTACATATGAGGCCAGAATGTTCAGTATATGTGCCCATATCTGCTGCCTGTCCCCCTGTCTGCCTGGTAAGTCTGTGGGATGATACCAGATGTGTAGCCAGCAAACAGGGAATACAAGTGATTGTCAACCATCAGGAGAACACACCTGTCACTGTAGCAACCCCCAAAACTGTTAGGAGAGTAATATTTCAAGTATGTCCTATCTACACTTCCATGTTGTCAAGCTGTGAACAGAGTGTGTACAGTAACAGAGTGAGATGTATGTGTATAATACTAATGTGCAATCTAGAACTTGGTAGGTAGTGCTAACAAACACTGGTCCCACAGGTACGTTGGATACAACACTGTGCTGAGAAATACAGACCAATATAACCTGTACTGGTACTGTCCACCCTGGTATTGTAGGGGATTGTGAGTGTTGCAGTTTCTCTGAATAATAAAGTATCAGTCATCACTGTCACCCACACTGTGCTACATAATATAACTGTGTAGGAAAGCATGTATATGTGTGTATCAGGTCACTAAAGGTGGAAGAGAGCAATATTCTAGCTATGTCAAGGCACAACAGCATGTGGTCAACACATGGCCAGAGTCTGTGCAGAAAGAGTTGGATAGCATAGTGCAAGACATCAACCTGTAATCCGGGCGTATGTGTACAGTTAGTCATTGTTAACAAATATTCCCTCCACAGGTATACCAGGTAAGAGGTGTATACTGCAGGTAAAACCGGTTCATGTGTAATGATGACGACAGCCATATCACTGTCCAAAATAAGTGTAGCAAGACTTGTAAGGTACAGATAACAACAGTGACTAGGAAAGTAATGTGGACTACAGGAATATACTACTTGTTAATTGACATCTTTCTCTCCCCCACCACCTTATCTCCAACAATAATCAACATACCCACCCCAACTGGCATGTAATGACGCTGATAATGTCCATTTGTTTGATAAATATTTTAATGGTTCCCATGCATGTGCCATATTGAATTATCCCAACATTGTTGGCATGGTGCCATCAACATATCTGCATGCTGTTCTTATTACCACTGTGGTCCCATATATGCATGTGTTTTGTTTGCTATGCAACTGTTCCCTATCTGGTGTCTGGGTTAATGGGAATATCTATGCATGCTGTTATACCTAACCCTGGAATGTGTTGACTATTACTAACTCATATATGATGATGAAATCTAAACAATATAGCACTCTTGGGAAGGCCGGTCCCAGCGGACCCACCTGTCCCACCTCAGCTGGCTGTGGCACTGGGCACCAGCATGTCTGGCGCCAAATCCTGGACCTCCCTGTCTGTTGGTCCTGCACCACCTTGGGTGGAACCACCTCAGGGGATGGATATCACCCCCCAGGGAGTGGGCGCGGACAGGCACCTTTCACCCATTGCCAGGTTGGGGTCGTGGTGTGTAGAGCGATAAACGAGCAGTTCGGTGATCTTTTCTGCCAGCTCGAGGGCTGTGTGTTGCAATTAAAGAGTCAGACTGGCTCTGCAGCTCAGCCCCCAGCACAGACACCTTTTGGGGTTGTAAAGGTGCAATGGTGACTGCCAATGGGTGGGGACCTCAGTCCCACTGTTACCAATAGGGGACTTCTGGGCTTCCGATATCCCAACACCAATCCCCATCAAGGTGTTTACCCCCCCCACATGTGTCATATACCGCCCCTGTATGTGTCTTGTGTGTCTTGTCTGTTAACCTACCCAACCTACCTCCCCAAATATACCTACTACCCTTCCCCAACATCCCACTCTCACCTGAAAAAAAGAAATAAAGGGCAATCTGTTCCCACAAAAAAATCTCACCCCATACATAGCCGTCCATTTTACACACATGTCCACTGGACACATGTAATCCAGTCTAATTGGCATCACAACTTATTATTATTGTCCTCAACCCTCTCCCAGGGGTTTGAGTTTCCAAATCTACCTCCAAATTCAGTGTATATGCACAACTGTTGCTGTAGAAAAAAATGGGCAGCTATGGACCTTCCCTACACCCTTCCTGAACATCCCTAGCTATTTTCCCTACTGTCTTTCCCTCTTTGTGCCCCTTTTTTCACCACTTTCCTATCAACCCTTTTTTCTTTTCTTTTAAAGAAATTAGCACTGGGGGTAAGCACTTTTAAGCAGCAGTAAGTGGGTCTAAGCCTGTTTACAAGGGGGTAAGCAATGCCTACATTGGTTAAGCAATTGAGTAT
This sequence comes from Protopterus annectens, assembly GCF_019279795.1. Classification (NCBI taxonomy): domain Eukaryota; kingdom Metazoa; phylum Chordata; order Ceratodontiformes; family Protopteridae; genus Protopterus; species Protopterus annectens. The sequence goes on along the minus strand of NC_056742.1, from coordinate 26,089,842 downwards.
AAGAAACTGTAACTTAGCAGTGCTTGCCTCCACGTAAACCCACTTACAACTGCCTCTATCACTCTGTATCTAACGGTCCATGTTCTGCCCAGCAACAGCCTCTGCAAGGCTTGAACCCAGGACTCTACACACTATCGACAACGTGATCTACCACTAAGCTATGCCAGATATACATAACCCTGATGATTTCAAAAACATATCATCCAGCCCAGTTATTAACCAGTACAGAGAATGTAGTCCAACATGTAGATGTATGTGTGTGTGTGAATATATTAATATCTAAACAGATACAACATATCTATATATGTAGATTATATATATATATATATATATATATATATATATATATATATATATATATATATATATATTAGAAATATATACATATATATAAATATATATGAACATATATTCATGCAAATGCCTACAGCAACACACATATATATGTCTACACCTATATGTCTACATATACACAGCAAGTTATATATATGTAAGCAGATATATATCTATGTAGGAATATACGGACATAGTTATATATATGTCAGCAGATATATATATATCCATATAGGCATATATGGACATACAAGTGTAGATATCAATGACAGATTAAATAAATCATATGTGTCCACATGCACTGTTAATGTGGTTGAGAGGCCTCAAACGATATACGCCTTGTACGAATAGGTATACGCAACCCCCACAGCCAAACACGTCCACCCTGCAATACACTACCAAGTGTTGCAGATACCATCACCAGGTCCTGACATGACATGGGCACATGATGTTAACAGTACTACATGCCACCTGTATGATGTCAGGCTGGTATTGGAAACATATCATGCAGTACAGTCTGGCTCCCATAGGAAAGGTAAAATGTGGAAGCTATCAACATCCCCAGGATACATATACACAGACACATATCTGCAGATACAGATATACATATATATATATATATATATATATATATATATATATATATATATATATATCGATCCCTATCACATGGTCGACAGGCCATATGATCGACTTTCATTTGGTCGATAGTTCATTTGGTCGACAAGCAATTTTATGTGGGGGGCTTCACTCCCGACACCCCCCAATGTGGGGGGCTGTGCCCCCCCCTAACTATATATATCAACTCCAGAGTTACACAACATTGGGGAAGGGGTCAAATCTGCCTGTCGACCAAATGAATTATCGACCAAATGAAAGTCGATCAAATGGCTTGTCAACCATCTCAGGTAGACCCATATATATATATATATATATATATATATATATATATATATATATATATATATATACAGATATAGATGTACATGTGACTGCACATGCACACACAGAAATATGTACAGTAAGATACTTATGTAGTAGGCGCACACAATATGGAACAGCCACTATGCCTACAGATAACACCCTAACAACATGACACTAGATGAGCCACTCATACAAATGACATTCGGTGCCTGCAACATATACCCACAGAGACGTCATAGGATAAAACATCACACACAGGTTTTCAGAAATGGAAAACCTTTATTTGTGTACTATTGCAGTTTTATGTGCCATGTCATATAGCTGTTCTGACACTGACATCCATATAAACAGAGTCATGCAACTGTGAAACAGTTATACTAATACAGTAGTCTGGAAAGGTTCACAGCTGTTGCGGTCCAGGCCAAGCCCTCCAAATCATACAATAGTGAAGACAGAATGGGCCACAGGATACCACACAATCAATAGTAAGTGATGTTGGTGTATAGTCCAGACGCCTCTATCTACACTCTGTACACAGTGGTAAAGAATTCAGCTGACCAAATGGGATGTAACTGTTACATAACAAGGCATACCTGACACCATCACAGGCACAGTGGCAAATAGAACAGTCTGTATGGTAGGAGGCAGTAGGCCTGCAGTAACCCACTTTATGTAAGTAATGTAAAGATAGGTGAAATGTATGGTATTGTACATTCAGATACCTTAAGGCAGCTAACCCCTGATGCCCCCACATTTTGTAACAGCCTAGGTTGTGTATGGTGCATCTCCCTAAACTCAATAATACAGGGCCATATACCACTGTTACATGCACTGGCCTCTGGAGTGCATATGGGCACACATGTATTGTGTAGGTGAAGCCCACACATATATGGCCCCAGCCCCACTGTATGTGTGGGGGATACAACAGCAGTGGACTTCTGGCAGGAATGGCAGCATGGTATATGTATATGTGCATATGTATCACTATTTGTATATGTGTAGACATATAATGCTCTGTATATGTATATGTATATATCTTGGTGTGTATATGCATATCTATGTACATATACACACTCATCTGTATATGTCAATATGTAGATGTGTAATTATCTATATAGATATCTGGATAATCATATGTACATATATATTCACCATATGTCCTGAACATGGGGTGTAGCCTACCTCAGCCCCTATAGTCCCAACTTCGTAGTGCAAGGGGATGTCAGGTATGTATAGCAGGTATATTAGTAGACTATTGCTATTGTAATAGGGATTGTCTTCACAGACATGGTGTTTGTGGGAGGTCACATCTGCTTTTCACATGTGCACCATTGGCTACTGACAGACATCCTAAGGACATCATAGTACAGTACCGCTGCAAGCACGTAATGCTCCGGTGGACTACAGCAGAGATATTGGCCAATAGATGTTGACATTCTGACACACTCTGTACAGTCCAGAGGTATACATATAACTCCTTAGTGCAGAACATGTTGACCAAGCCTGACAATATAGATGTTAACAACCATGTCGATGGGTATAACACATAATGACTGGTACACACTCACTCCCATAGGTTATGCATTCACGCACCCATGTCTGTCCTGTCACATAATACCTGATGGTACAGAGGTGCCATGGCCACATGCTACCCACTGGATATTGACATACATCTGTACAGCATCCCACCACTCTGTCTAACATACATGACTGTTAAGGGAGGCCTGGCAGCAGTACATCTGGCAAATATCTGGACATGACATCTCACTGGGTAAGTACACTAAGCTGCTAGGCATGTAACAAAGCACTGTGCAGGCTACAGGCAGACTGGATCAACACTGGCCTACATCTCCTATGGGGGAATGTATATGTACCTGCATATATAGCAGGCTGTACAGGCATGTCACAGCTCAGGGTAAGATACACCTGTGTGAAAGTGCCTAATCAAAACCAATGTGAACACAGCCACGATCACATATGGTAAGCTAACATAATATTACAGTATATGGACTATCTTTCCAACACCATCCTTATATGTGCCACTCACACACTAACCTTACATATCCTGGGCTGCTACACTGTGTGGCCTGATACCTGTCTGTGGTATGGGACATGTGTGTGTATGGCCCTACAAACATGTAAGCCTATACAGTAACATACAGTGGATCAGCATGTAACATCAGATAGGACAGGACGTAGAACGATGACATCTACCACAGTCTGTACACAAGCCAAGGTACATATTAACAATACACACACTGTCAACATTCACTATAAGTACACAGACCTCAGTACTATACAAACAACCACTCAATGTCCAGGTTATGTCATCAAATATAACCCGTACTGTACATAACATGTGTAGCAGTCTGATATCTCACTGGCTTGTTATCAGATATGATGACACTAATGGTGTACAGCACATATCCACCTCTTAATGCATGACATATGTACAAATGTTGACAGAGTTGTGGCCGGAAGCACATACACAGGGCCTATATTGACATGTTGCTGTGATAACATCATGCATTTACTGTTGTAACAGGGTTTGTCGTAACATATGTCCTATGAGGTATATGAAGTCAGTAACTGTCATGGCTTTCACCATCTACAGACTGCAATCCTCACACTACCTTCTGCAGTTCACAGATACATGCTGTGTGGGGAACACATGAAACCAAAGGCACCAAACACTGCCCAGTCTGCAGATGACCCTACAGATTGGGAGTCCTCATAAACGTAGAACTTACATGGCAGGTATTAATGCATCTAGGACAGCTATATCCACACACACCATGTTAAACCAACATTACCCTGAATGCAGTATAGCAGCACTTACTGTCTGTAGTCAGGTCAGGCACATCCCCCTCCTGTGTGTTGGCCTGTTTCCACAGTGTATGTTGACAAAGTTAAATCCCCAATCCATCTGAGATGCTGTTTGCTAAGCAACAGATCAAGTTCCTGCTCATAGTGAATGAAAAGGCCCAACACCAACATGATGTTCCTAGATACTGGAGTGTTTCCATGCAATTGGCTATGGGAATGTTACCACATGCAATCACCTAGGGGAAGGCTGCGATTCATGCAGAGGCCATCAGCTGATCATGAGCATTACCTAAAATACACATGCTGCTGCCTAAGCAAAGCAGGTGTAGGTCTCCACATCCACCAGTGAGGGAGTGAAAGAGGCAGACAGAGGCAAAGACAAGTCAGTGAGGGGTGGGAGAGTAAAACTTAAGCATGTTTGTGGCACACACCTACCAGCACAGGGTATCGAACCCCTGATGACTATGTAGTGTTGTCACAGTTCTATGCAATTATTGGATGCACCACATAGGTTACCTGTTGTGGAGCCCTCAGAACATATATGTGATGGTGAGTGACATCTGCAACAGGGATATGGTAGCTATACGGTAGGTGAAGTACACGTGCCTGTCCACATGAACAGGTGCCAGAGTCAACACACCCACAATCTCACAGGGGTGCACACACATTGACACACTTGGTAGGGCCAGGATTACAACTCATCACTAGTGAGATTGCCAGAACACATTACTGTGCAGGTATCACATGCACCACATGTGTCATACAGAGGTTATATGGACAAAGGGTATGGAGAGGTGTCTGACATCAGACAGCATGCTTCAGTATGCCAATGGGGGTTGTAATGAGTGTGGATGTGAGTATACACATCATACAACACACACACAAACACACAGGGTGCCAGTACTGACATGCATGAGTGCATTTCTGCATGGGTGTGTGGTAATCGACTGTGACAGATGGCTATACAAGACTAGGTGATGGGTATACCTTGGCATCAGACCACATGACAATGGTCTGCATTGTGGCTCAGGGCTGTAGTTTCTGCATTTGCCCACACAGGTGGGTATTGTATCCCCATCCAGTCACCTGGGTGACTATTGTGTGTGGCCAATGCTGTGCTTCGCTTGACATGTATGTGTTTCTTAGTCCATGACATGGATGGTGACTGTGATGTGCACACCTCCCACATGCATGTACAGTGACATGTGGCACTGTACCTGGGGTGTCTGGCCCATGTTGTGTACACAGATTATCATCAGATGTACCAGTCTTGGCCAACTGTGGTGGGAACTGATAATGGACAGCAGATTTACCCTGCACCTACATTTATAGCATGCTAACGGCATTCCCTGGTGTCAGTGGCATCTGTCCATACAGGGCATGTTTTCAGACATGGTATGTCCTTTGTGGGTCACATGTGATGGCACCGCAGGTGTTGCAGGAGTCCAGTGGGGAACATGGTGAAGATGCACTGTCTGCATGTACGTGCCTATTGGACAGATGGACAGGGTGCCATGCCCTCTGTAGCCCACTGCAATCACTCCATAGTTACTATCAGTGACCAATATGCAGTGTACTACCCACATATTGGCTGTTGCCGAGGCATGTGTGTGTGTGTGTGTGTGTGTGTGTGTGTGTGTGTGTGTGTGTGTGTGTGTGTGTGTGTGTGTGTGTGTGAGACATGGGTTGAGAGTGTGCTCTGGGTAATACAGGGGTTGCTAACTGTGATTGCCTGGCCTTGATGTCACATGTATGGGTATGGCTTTGCACCACAGCCTCTCGACTGTTTTACATCTGTTATCCCTGTATGGTGGACATTGTGATATATACTAGGGCCACCATATAAGAAATTTGCAAAACCCACTCCACATTGGGCCCAGGTGTCACACACATCACCCCACAGGATACGAGTTGCAAAAACACATACACACACCTGTCATGTCTGGGAGTAGAACCCCTACCTAACAAGTTTATTACACTACACAGTTATAGTATGTGCCACGGGGATTACTGGAGTACTCTTTTCCCAAAGGTGGATATCACATTGGATGACATTAGCAGGATTGCCAAAGTAGGACATTCAAATTGTAGTGAGTGTGGCTAGGCTAAAATGCATTGCTTCCTACAGACATTAAAACACACACAAAACACCCACGACTGACATGTGTGGGTAGAGAACCCCTACCAGAGTTCTATATCACACTACAGCATGGAGCTGTTATAGGACACACCACAAGGATTATTGAAGAACGCCTTCCCCAAAGGTGTATTTTACAATGAATGATATCAACAGGCTTGCCAAAGTAGGGCATTTGAAATGCACTGCGTGTGACTAGCCTAAAATGCATTGCTCCCTACACAGACATTGAAACACATGCAAAACATCCAGAGCTGCCATGGGTGGTAATAGAACCCTACCAGAGTTCTATATCATACTACAGCAGATATGGCACACACTAGGGAGATTACTGGGCTATAGCCTTCCCAGAGGTGTATTTCTAGGTGGATGAAATCAGCAGCCTTGCCAAAGCTGAGCATTTGAATAGTAGGGAGTGTGACTACCCTAAAAAACATTGCTCTCTATACAGATGCACACACACTTGCCAAGTTTGGGATTAGAGCATCTACGTAACTAATTTTTCACACTACAGCAGTACAGAGTTATAGGATGCACTACAGACATTACTGGGCTGCAGTCTTCACAGAGGTGTATTTCTAGGTGGATGACATCAGCAGCCTTGCCAAAGTTGAGCATTTGAATTATAAGGAGTGTGACTACCCTAAACAGAATTGCCTTTTACACAGAATCAGACAGACACACACTTGCCAAGTTTGGGATTACAACACCTACTTAACTAATGTATCACACTACAGCAGTACGCAGTTATAGGACACTCTACAGAGATTATTGGGCTGCAACCTTCACAGAGGTGTATTTCTAGGTGGATGACATCAGCAGCCTTGCCAAAGTTGAGCATTTGAATTGTAGTCAGTGTGTCAGTAATCCATTCATCTAGAGGTTGACGCACCACATGCGGGCACACACAGGGTCATATTTCACTGGTACGTGTATACAGATGCTAGATGACACCTTCCTTGTACAGTCATGTTGCACAGCTAGCACGTGCACCACAGAGTCTGCACTGCTGGCAGATACCAGTGGCTAGTATCTACAGTGAGTGACATCTGAACTTCATGTTGTTGTGGCCCTTTGGCTGTGTTCTGGGTGGGACAGGCCTGGATGGCTCCTTGTCACAGTCACCCTCTTCCACACATCTATGTACAGCTACCCTTGGCTTATTATAGTGCGTTGTCCTTAGATCACAGAAGAAGAAGGGACCCAGGGACCCAGGAATCTGTCAGTATAGGAAGACCTTCTACCATTAGTTACTTGAAAAGCAGGAAGACTAGAAGACCTTCACATTGCCCACCTTATCATGATAAGGGATTCTCATCAGAGGTCATATTGAGTCTACTCATCCCTCATACCATCCATCTGACCAATGCATATCTTCAATTCCCATTCGAAATGATCCATCACCAAGCAGGCAGCAGGGCCACAACAAGAGTCTCTAAAAGTCTAAAGGAAAAAGGAAATCATCTATCCAGCTGTCCCTGCTTGAAAGAAGGCCCACTTTGCTCAGAGGTGACCTTTGCCTCAAAACCAGATTGCTACCATAGCACAACCCTCAAAACCCAGATTTGATGAATATGCTTCACCTCAAAAAATCTAGATCCCGCAAGAGCCACAAGGGCGACGAGATTGAACTCGGAGCGGATGTGCTTAGATTGGAGGAGAGGATCCCCACAGACCCCTATGCTGTGGCTGTAAATAACGGTATAGAGGTGGATGAGCACCTCCACGCTGGCCTTGTTCAAGAGAGAAATTGACCAATGGATGGGAGATCATATACCCCAGGGATATTACCCCAGTGTCACACTGCTCAACAGGCACAGCAAAAAATAGTTGGGTATACTAATACTAAGGGGTGGCGTAAGCCACAAAACTATGGGCTAGGCTTGTAAATGCCCTCGGGCAGATAGCCTAGTATGAACCTATGAACCTATGAACCTATGAACCTATATATGTCAGTATTTTTGTCCACTGTGTGTGCAAAGCATGTGTGGTGCATACTGATGAGTGCCTGCACTTACGTCTGTGACTGACAGTTATGTCTGGTCCACTGATGTTTGCAGATAGGGCCTTCATGTGTTTAAGTGTGTGAGCATGCCCAGTATGCCCACCTGTCTTGAATGTGTGGATCAAGTCCAGGAAGTCTGTAATTCAGTGCTGACCTATGTATTGTACACATACAGGTAGCATACTGTTTCTGGAGGGTATCCGTCGATAACATGGCATTGACTGTTACTACAGTTCTACATGAGATGGGGGGGGCACACGTGACTATTTCTACATTTCTACACAGGATTGGGGGGGCACACCTGACTGTTACTACATTTCTACGTAACATGGGGAGGGCACGCCTGACTTTCTACATTTCTACACAGGCTTTGGGGGGGGGGCACACCTGACTGTTACTACATTTATATGTAGAATGGGGGGGCACTTCTAACTATTTCTACATGTCTACACAGGATTGGGTGGCACACCTGCCTATTTCTACATTTCTATACAGGATTGGGGGGGGCACACCTGCCTGTTACTATATGTCTACGTAGGATGGGTGGGCATACCTGACACTTGTATACATTTGCTATGACTGTACTGGTATGTCAGGTACTACATTTCATTCTGTAGTCTTACCTATCATGCTGCCTAGAGGCATACCAGTGTACTACAGATCTTAGCTTTTATTTACCTACATATTAGTTTCAGACTTCCTACCCTTCAGAACTGACATCCCACTGTCTGACCTGCTGTTATCTGTCTGTGTAGGTCTGGGTGGGAGGTTATCCATAAGCATCATTCAGAGGCCATAGCACAGCCTTTGTTTGTGTTTGTCTACACCTGTCCTGCTGGCTATGACTGCTGTTGGGTATGTGAATCCCCCTGACTGGCATGTGTGAGTCACTTACCTTGCGGGTGTCCCAGCATTGAGGGTGGTGCTGCAGGGCTGCCTATGTTGGATGCACATAGTACACTCCCTACACATGGTTGAGCTCAGGTAGTGTAATGTTTGGCATCCATTTTACTGTATGTGAGAGTCAGAGAGAGTTGTCATTCCCTGGGTCCCTTCTGTGTCAGTGTATGTGCTATGTGTTGCCTCTTTGCCAAGGCCAGGGCATACTGGGCAATCCTCTTTCTGCCTACTGGAGCAGGTTGTTCCTCCGAGTCACTTTGTGCCTGTGCATGTCTTGGAAATGGTGGGGGCTATGTGGCCCTGCCCTTTGCTGTTCCTGCTGCAGCTGTTTCCACAGGATCATATTGTGTAGCATAGCACATACAATGACAATTTGGG
>NC_056742.1:25937839-26075339 GCF_019279795.1 Protopterus annectens | reverse complement strand
CAGTTTACAATTTTTTTTGCGCAAAAATGTGGCACAATGGTGAATAAGAATCTGATTTGTACAAAACAGTATTTGTGTTTACAAAGCTACTATTAATAGTAAATTCTGTATAATAGTTTTAAGACTTTAGAGGAAATGTTGGCTTTTAGCAGAAACTATGGTTCCATGTCTTAGATGCAACTCAAAAAAATCATCAGTGTTAAAATACTTAATGTATTAACTAAATATCTTGGAAATCTGAAATGGATGTTTTCCAGTTGTGCTTTCTAAAGGAGTGATTTTACTTGTGCTATTTTCCAGAGTTGGAGCATGATTTTTTTTTCCTATTTGAGAGACATAGGTTGTACATATAAGTTAGTGGGAGGATTAAAATGCCTCAACATCGATATATAAACAGTGGGTTGAGACTGTTGTGACCTATGTGGATGTCCACTGAAATATTGTTGAAGTAGGTGAAAACCTTTTTGGCTTAATGTGTTTGATATGAAATGGAGGGATAAATGGTAGTAGAGAGGGTATTTCCTAATTGTTGATGTAAGGGAAACTGTTTACTCCTGAAAATTAAAAACTTCTCTAAGGAAGTCAATACTGGATAACTAATTGTTACCACAAGGTATAGACTTTTTGATCTTGATGTATTTTCAGGCAAGTGAGGTGACTGACTTCATTACAGAAAAATTCAATTTGAATAACAGTTATTCTCATTGATTTGTAGAGTGATAGTTTGTGTCTATGGATGAGTTGTTTAGATAGGTTTTATAAGGTAGTGAAGGTGTTTCTTGTTTCATCTGGGAGGTTTTGCTGCCATTTTTCTATGCTTCAGCTCTGTTTTAAGCAATGTTTCAGTTCTGAGTCAACCTATTAATTTTTAGAGGCTTGCTTAGCCATTTGATGAGAGGAAGAAATTTGTATAGTAGACGGATAATTTGGTTCAGGAAGAAGGTTGCTGTATTAGGGTCATATGAATTTTGTGAGTGGCGGCCAATCGATTATGGCTAGATTTTCTTTAATTTGTCTTTTATGATCTAAAATATTGAAGGATTGAAAGTATTTTGAGTGACTGACTGGATATAGAAAAATAAATTGTGCAGTTCTCAGTTTATTTGAAGGTGAAACAATGGAAATGTAGGTGATATAACTGGAAATGTCTGTGATAAAATCTAGGACAGAATGCTTGGCTGATTTGTAGTTTTTCCTGTCCATGAGGGAACACAGTACTAAACTGGGGTTGATTTTCTCATTACCCATCCATTCTTCCTAATTACATCTGAGTAGAGTAAAAGTAGTAGTCAGGTTTGTATCACAGGGACTACAACTTCTATATATTTGTCCTTCACTCCATACAAAAGCAATTCCTCCAACATATTCCATTTATTTTGCATGAGTTTTAGGTCCCTTGAGCAGGTGCTTATGATACCATTGTACTTGGGAATATGTAATTGATCTGGCAGAAAAGGGTCTATTGAAGCTCTATATGGAATTTAATAGTCAGCTTTCAGTAGCCTGTATGATACTGGGAGGAGGGACAAGGTTTTAGATGGCCTGCATATTTTTTTGTGATTTGGATTCTTTTTTTTTTTTTGACAGGTGTCTGGACAACTGGATAAGTAAATACCAAATGAAGCATTATACTTCATGATTATCCTAATAAGTGCAGAGTACAGTGAAACAATTAAATGCCTGAATATGGATACTTTACCTTTAGATAAAAGCTGTGCAATGAAAAATGTTTTCTTGATATGTGATGAAAGGGCAATTTATTGTCAACAGAGATTTTCAGGTCTTTAACTACAGGAACCTTTTACTGGGGTATATTGCAATATATTAGTGACAAGAGGGATCATTTTTGCCAAAATTATATAATTATATAATTTTTATCATTTAGTTTATCCATAGTTTTGACACCTTCAATTTGTTTGAGACTGGCCCTATTGAAGGATCTTGGTCTCTTCTTGGGAGTTTATGATGGTGCCAAGTTTGCAGTCTTTGCAAATGTGGTCATCCCCAAGTCATTAAGATTAGCTTTGACCTCTGAGAAGTAAATGCCAAAGAGGAGTGACCCAAAGACTGAACCCTGAAATAAACCACTAGATATAGGCCTTTTGGAAGAGGTGTGACCACCCACCCTTACTTCCTGGATTCAGTTAATGAGCCAGTTTGCTATCCAATGAGTTACATAAGGATTAACTTTTATCTGGGTGAGTTTATATATGATACCCAGGTGTGAGATGTTGTTAAATCCCTTAGTGTGGTCTAAATGTGCAATGTGCACTAATTTGCCCTCATTCATTGCTTCAACAACGTTTTGAAAGAAGTCAGTTAGGTTAAGTATGCAGGACTTGCCTTTGACAAATCTGAACTGGTATGTATAGAGACGCCTGTATGTAACTAATATCATTCTATATTATTTCCTTAATCATCCTTTCTATAGTAGTAGTCTGAGACAGCTTTGCCACAAATAACATTATATAACTACATTTCTAACACAATGTGCCTGCTGATTTTCAGTAGTAGGTTGTTGCCCGCAGACATGGCATAATTGCTACATTGTCTCAGGATGTCCATTTCAACCAGGCTAGCTACAGAGATGGTTAGAAAATACATATCCATTGTTCCAGGTGCTTACTAATGGGGGCTTAGTGGGTTGTTGTGCTTATATTTATTGAATTAATTTATGGAGATGCTATGTAAATCTAAGCATGAAGGGCAACTTGCAACCTTGTGGAACCAAGAGCCACTTCACACAACTACTGAATATTTCAAGTACAACACAAATTGGTGGAGTGCATTGTACAGAGAAATTTAGGGCTCTAAATACCCTAAATAATACAGTGTAGTCAGATACATTGCTTGAAAATGGGAGGCATAGTACTAAATTGCTTATTTATAAAACAAAAATAAGCAATAAAGAGCTGAATGAGGGCATCAACCAGTAGCAAGTAATAACCACAATCTTCACTTATCTTTGTTTTCAGTGTGATAGAACTATCACAACTGAACAGTAATTTAAAAGACTTAAGCAATAACAGCTTGGTTTCAGGCCAAACACAAGCCCTGAAGTAGCCTGACACCAATTGACCACATAAAAAAGAAACTAGGAATGCTCATCATGTTTCACTGTTTTAGTAATAACTCATTGGGTGGAAGGGCTGAGGATGATTTTAATAGTAACACTTTTGGCCAAGAATTGGTTCCCTGTATTGCACATGAGAACAATTGATGATTCAACAGGAGGTGGAACACTTCCCCAGAACAAGGGGAGAAACTAGGCACCCCAACATGACTACCCTGAAGTTTGCAGCCTAGATGATGTGATCCTTCTCCCTCAAGGTCATCCAGTCAACAAAGATATTGCATCAGTTATGAAAACAGGCATGAATGCCAACTAGGAAAGTGCTAGGAAATCTTGCATCTCAAAATGGAAGAGATTTACTGTTTGATGCCAGAGCATGGGCCATCTGCCTTTGTTTGCAAATCTACCCTTGATTTGAACCTTCCTAGTGAAACTTTTCATGAAAAGCCTCTTATTCCTCCATCAAAATCCATGCTTCTGCCATATGAGCCTCTCTGTCCATGCAGCCTCCTCTATTTTAACCACCTTCAATGAAGCATTTCCTTGAAAGCTTCATCTATGTTAGGCCATCCGGAAGAGACCTGCTTCTTCTGGGTCCTCAGTTTTGCTCTGAAGAAGTTCATCAAAGCTATTTTTATACCAGCAGCCTCAGTAGAAATAAAATTCTTAATTTTTAGAAACCTGCATTGTTAGTGGCCATCATCTATCAATTTCAAATATATTTAGCTAAATAAACTTCAAGTGGCAACAATTGTGGTTCCCTTTCAGTATCACCTAAAAATTAATAATCTACTCAATGTAAAGAACAGAGTGCACCATATAACATGGATCTCTGAAGTTCAAAAAAGTACTTTTCTGTTTTACAAGCAATACTATACAATGTAAAAAATCCACCTTCATTATTCCAAACGTTTTTATCTATAACTGAAATGATCAAAATGTTTGACACTTGGGTACAAGGGATCAAAACTAATGTAACGAAAGTGCATTTTGCAATAATGGGAGTACTTTCTTCTACTGAAGTACAATGTGTAAATGGATATATTTGAGAACTGCATTTTTAGCGATGGTGCTTTTTCTCTAAATTTGTTTAAAAACTTCATTTTTTTGTGTGTACAAAGCAAAGTATTTGCCTTTTTTCTAGGTAACATTGACCTCAGAGTTCATTGCATTTATCAGAGGTTGTGTAAGGTTTAGCTTACACATGGAGATTGCATGAAAAATACTACATAAAGCTCAGCATATACTAATAACAAATCTGATCACAGTTTTGTGTATTTCAGGCAGACTATTTATTATGCTTAGAAAATCAGACAAAGTATTAAAGAATTGCAAAACATTGAAAAGTGTAATAAATAATGAGAGACTCATCTCCCTGACATCCCCGTATATTTATTTTTACTCCAATGAATTTTTACTCTCACATTTAAGGTTTATGTAATTTCAAATAAGAGATGACTGCCACACAAGCAAACACATAGGTGCAATTAAATGGGATCTCAGGTTTACAATAACATTGGACCTCATAGTTAAGGGAAATAACTAAAGGCAGACCTCTGGATTCAGCAAGCCCTGCACAGTGTGCAGGACTAGTGCAGGAGCTTCAGCAAGCAATATGTCTGTCATGCGATCCAGGAATAAGCTGTAGGGACATGCATAAGCACTCCTGCACTAGTCCTGCATGGACTCAGCCCTTGTATGCAAATTACCCCATTTGCAGGAGAAATCCATGCAAATGAGGTGAATTTGTGATCCAGGAAGCTGGAAACTGGTGTAATCTACAGAAATGTACTCCGCCAGTAAAGGAGCACATTTCTGCATGCCAAATATAAGGCTACTGGCATGGAAAACAGTTGCAAAAATAAAAAAAATCAACTTTTATTTTTTTTTTAGCTGATCTCGGCTGTTTAAGGGTAGGGTAGTGGCACGCAAATGAGATCAGGCGGAAAATAAGAACAAAAACTAAAATAAGCATTCTAACCAAAATCACTATTTTGCCATTATACTCAATAGCAGGCAGAAGACAACATGGCCAGTGAATAGTGGTTGCTAAGGGGAAAAGCTCAGTGTGGGACATATAACTATGCATTAGCAGGCAATCCTATGCAATGAGGGGAATGATACAGAATCCCAGATTTCCCATGCATGCTAGTTAGCACCCAACAGTGTAAGAGCAGGAATAGCTTGGTCCAAGCCTAGGAGTTAGCAGATATCACAGGGGGGGTATGTGTCAGGCATACTGTAAGCAGATTGGAGCCCTGTGGCTCAGATTTGCCCTTAGCTTAGTAGAGCTAAGCAAGGGAGTGTGTTTGAGGTTGCCTAGCACTCTTTGCATTGCCTAAGTGGGTATGCGCACCGTGCACTGGGTTTTAAAGGGAAAAAAAGTAAACCAGGAAATAGCAGCTCTGTGCACATTTGAGCACTGTCTTTGTGTGGTGCACCCCTGGCCTTAAACAGGAAGGCAATAGGAAGGGAAAACAGCAGTAGGAAGGTAACCTAGGAGAACTAGCATAGCTGGCAGGAGCAATGTATCAGAATCATCCAATTACACAGGCAGCAGACCAGCCCAGCCCAGAACACTACTATAAACTATACAAACACCTTTCCCTCTCATTTTTCACACATACTCTACACCAACTGGGGAACTTTTAACAAACAAAATCAACAAAATGATAGGGGCAATAGCTATCATACAACAACATGTGGAAGAGGCTGAGGGTGGTGAGGATGTGAATGCTGTTGACCAACCCACAGCGAGGAGACGGAAAAGAGTGTAGAGACCCAGGGTAAACTACCAGGGGCTACATGAGGTGGAGATAGTGTAGCACTATAGGGTGGACAGGGACCTCCTACAGCAAATTGTTGAGCTGTGCTGGCCACTCCTCACACACAGAACTAGCAGAGGGGAACCCATCCCAGTGGATACTAAGGTATGTGTAGGCCTAAGAATACTAGCTGCAGGTACCTTCCAAAGGTCAACTAGGGATATCATGGGGATCTCACAGGTATCAGCATCCAGGGTACTCCACAAGTTCCTGGATGCCATGTCAGCACATGCCAGTGAGCACATATATTTCCCCAGCACCCGTGAGGCATTGGCCAGCAATATGCATCTCTTCCACCAAGTAGCAGAATACCCTGAGGTAGTGGGTGCTATAGACTGCACTCACATATGCATCAAAGTACCACCCGTTGATCAGGGTAGGGTATACAGAAACTGCAAAGGCTTCACCTCCATCAACTGCCAGGTCATGTGTGATGCCCAGGGCATAATAATGAATGTGTGTGCTGGTTGCTCTGGAAGCTATCATGGTTCCCACATCTGGCATCTGATGCAGCTGTACCAGAGATTTGCCAGTGGGGACTTCCCTTATGGTCACCTAGTGGGGGATGCTGGTTACGCACTGGAGCCATGGCTGATGACAACCATCAGAAATGCACACACACCCGAACAAGAACTCCATAATGAGGCACATGCACAGATCAGAATTATAATAGAGCATGTGTTTGGGATGCACAATTCATGGTTCTGGTGCCTGGACACATCCAGTGGATCCTTGCAGTACTCACCTGCTACATGTACTCAAACTGGCATTGTATGTGTCATGCTACACAATATGATCCTGTGGAAACAGCTACAGCAGGAACAGCACGAGGCAAGGCAACAAAGCTCCCCACCATTGCCAAGACCTACACAGGCACAGAGTGACTCAGAGGATGAACAACCTGAGCCTGCCCCAGTAGGCAGAAGGAGGCATGCCCAGTATGCCCAGGCCTTGGCAAATAGGAAATGCATGGCACATACACTGACACAGGAGTGACACAGGGAATGACACCTCTCTCTGACTCACACATACAATAAAAGGGATGCCAAACATGACACTACCTGTGCTCAACCATGTGTAGGGAGTGTAGTATGTGCATCCAACAGCACCACCCTCAATACTGGCACACACACAAGGTAAGTCACTCAACTTACCAACTGCCGAATGTAGTAGTATCTGTTGTTATCTGTATCTATGGAATGGTTGTGAGCATGCAAGGGAATCAGGTGGCTGAATGGGATGCCAGCAGATAGTAGACACCTATAGTGGCAGCATGAGATCTGTAACAAATACGGGTGTCACCATAGTAACCAGTACTACACATGGTGACAAAACTCACTGGAGGAAATGTGCTGGGCCACATATGTGTCCATATGACACACACATGCCAGTCTGGGAGGTTCACATACCCAACAACAGTAACAGCCAGCAGGACAGGTGTAGACAAACACCAACAAAGACTGTGCTAAGGCCACTGAATGATGCCTATGGGTAACCCCCCCCTCCCCAGGCCTACACAGACAGACTACATCAGGTCAGGCAGTGGGATGTTAGTTCTGAAGGGTAAGAAGTCAGAAACTAACATGTATGTCAACCAAACGTAAGACCTTACCTGTAGTACACTGACATGCCTCTACTCAGCATGATAGGTTAAAAAACAGAATGAAATGAAGTATCTAACATACCAGTACAGTCATAGCAAACATGTACAAGTGTCAGGTGTAATCCTGTGTAGCTATTTAGAAACATTCAGATGTGCCCCCAATCCTATGTAGACATGTAGAAACAGTTAGGCGTGCTCCCAATCCTATGTAGAAATGTAGTAACAGTCAGGTGTGCCCACCCCAATCCTATGTAGACATGTAGTAACAGTCAGGTGTGCCCCCGCAATCCTGTGTAGCAATGTAGTAACAGTCAGGTGTGCCTCCCCCAATCCTATGTAGAAATGTAGTAACAGTCAGGTGTGCCCCCCAATCCTATGTAGAAATGTAGTAACAGTCAGTTGTGTCCCAAATCCAGTGTAACAATGTAGAAACAGGTAGATGTGCCCCCCTTATCCTATGTAGTCATATAGTAACAGTCAGGTGTGCCCCCCCAATCCTATGTAGACATGTAGTTACAGTCAAGTGTGCCCCCCAATCCTATGTAGAAATGTAATAACCATTAGGTGTGCCCCCCCAATCCTGTGTAGCAATATAGAAACAGGCAGATTGTGCCCCCCTCTTTATCTTGTGTAGTCATATAGTAACAGTCAGGTGTCCCCCCCACCAATCCTATGTAGACATGTAGCAACAGTCAGGTGTGCCTCCCCAATCCTATGTAGACATGTAGTAACAGTCAGGTGTGCCCCCCAATCCTGTGTAGCAATGTAGAAACAGTCAGATGTGCCCCCCATATCCTATGTAATCAGTTGTAATGGTCAGGTGTGCCCCCTCCTATGTAAAAATGTAGTAACAGTCAGGTGTGCCCCCCAATCATATATAGACATGTAGTAACAGTCAGGTGTGCCCCCCAACCCTACCTAGACGTGTAGTAACAGTCAAGTGTGCCCCCCACTCCTATGTAGAAATGTAGTAATAATCAGGTGTGCCCCCCATCCTGTATAGCAATGTAGAAACAATCAGGTGTGCCCCCATGTCCTATGTACACATGTAGTAACAGTCAGGTGTGCCCCTGCCCAATCCTATGTAGAAATGTAGGTATAATACCAGTGGAGTACAGATGCCCAGAGGTGGCCAAGGTAGCAGGATAGATTGTAGCATTTGTACAATATGCAGGTATGTGTGTGTTAGGTTGGTGTGTGTTTCATATTGTGTGAGAGTGATCAGTATGTATGCATGTTGTGGTATGACCTGTTAGCCATTGCCCACTACTGCTGATGACAGGGTCAAGTCCCCACAACTGCAATGCCAAAGACAATTCCCACCAGTATAACACATGCTATCAGTAAGCCATTGTAAATGTATGGTGTTAATATGTGTCACCATCTGAAAGATTGACATGGCATGGCTTTTAGGCTAGACATACAAGCAGTACACAGGGGGAAGTACCTTAGACATACAGTATGTAATGTGTAACTGTAAAATGGACACATCCTTGGAATTGTATATACAGGTATGCATCACATTATCTGTGCCTGTAGTAGGGAATACCGTTGTCGTCTGCCCGAACACTTGCAGATCACAAAGGTGATAGGACTGATGCATTTGGAAATAGCTGATGTACCTGCACATGTCAGCATAACTGTAATGTCCCATGCATATCTGGGCATCAGATGCGACTAGTGTCCATAGCACACATGCACTCAGCTCACCCAAACACCACCCACAGGTACCGCTCTGGTCGTATCCCTGCTGTTGGGAATGGGTACAATATGACCCCCACCTGTATATGGCAATAGCAAAAGAATGCAGCATGCAGTGCAGGTGTTCCATGCAGGTGTGTCCCTAGCTGTAGTTAGCACCCTGCCAGCATCCACACAACCTGATCAATACTGATAGAAAGTATTGGCATGAACAACTAGCACACCTACACTTTCACCCCAGGGGAATATACTGTATGGTGGTCTGGGACTGTAGGACTGACAAAATGCAATGACCTGCCACAGCTGGCCCGCATCACCACCAAATGGCCTACAGGCCTCTGCCAAAAGCCTGTGTTTCACACATACTGCCAATGTATGTTATGTCATGGACACCCAAATAACAACATAACACACTGCACATAAGCCATATGCAAGACCATGTAGACAAACCACAGTAACATGTCCACCATGTCCCACTGCATGAACTGTGGACCAACACCAAAACACAGCTGTGATGAGGTGATAACCTTAGGGAAAGTATTAGAGAATGTATGCATAATCTATGGAAGCATAGCTATCAACCTTCCATCTCCAAAATGAGAAATAGTAGTGTTCATAATGTAGGACAAATGGGCAAAATGTGGAACACATACTAATGGCTTACTAACAACTTCAACTAGGAAGGCTATATGATGGTTAAAATATACTAGTTTCACTTATAAATAAAATCTTTTAATGAATTGATATGATTCATTTCTATTTACCATGGATTTCACTGAAAAAAATTCCAAACACTGAATGTGTGACAGAGTCTTTAAATGTGGAACTTTGAGGAACATGAACTTTTTAAGACATCAAATGAGGTACGTTCCTTGTAATGAGGTACACTTGAGAGGTATGTATGGAAGAGGATAGAATAATAGAGGGGGGGTGGGAGCATGGGCAGCATGGAAAGTGCAAGGTCCGACACACAGCCATGTGCACACACTATCCCTGGCTGCAAATACATAAATGGTTGGTTACAAACCTGCCCATACACCACAATAGGGGTAATGTCCCAACTTACAGCCCCTGCCTCTGAGTAACCTGTGTAAATCTGTACAGCTGTATGGGAACTTCTGCCAACACTGTATCAAGGTGCTGAACCAGATGCACAGACCCAGCAGCAAGTGTCTGCACCTCCCCCTCCAGAATAGCATAACTTTCCATGAATATGTAGGCGTTTACCCACAATACCGGACACAGCTGCATTCACCCTTGTTCCCCAGGACATCACTGTGAGTAAGAATGACCACCTGACAGTACTTGTGGACATAAAATATCACAGTGTGTAGCAGTACACATGTCTGAATATCTTTGCTAACACCAGTACCATGTAGTAGAATCAGCACAGTCACAATCACCTACTGTGCACACTATCCCTTGCACAGTTTGACCCCATATTGCCAAATGATTTACGGATACCCTGCAGAAACAGTTTGCTACCTGTAGGTGTACAACACAAAGGTCTGCACTGCAGTACAAACTACCTGAAATGGATCCACACATTCAATACAGAAGGGCATACTAGGCATGCTCACACACTAAACAAATGAAGCCCATGTCTGCAAACAACAGTGGACCATACATATCTGACAGTTGTAGTTGTTAGTGCATACACTCCTCAGTATGCACCAGTCATGCTTTGCACAAACATTGGATAGGAATACAGACATGTATCCAAGGACAACACACTATAATATGCCAAAAGTAGACATACATAGATGTGTGGAAGAGAGTGACTATGACAAAGAGCCATCCATCATGAGACTTGTCCCACCCAGCACACAGCCAAATGGCTACAACCACATGATGTGCAAATGTCACTCACTGTAGAAATTAGCCACTGGTATCCATTAGCATTGCAGACTATGTGCTGCAAGTGCTAGCTATACAACATGACTGTACAAGGCAGTAGTCATCTAGCAGCTGTATACACGTACCTGAGGAATATAACCCTGCAAGTGGTGTGTAAACCTCTAGATGAATGGGTTACAGCCAATGCACACACAATGCCCTCCCCATAACCCTACTATGATAGGCCTACTGATATCATCCACTTTGAAATACACCTTTGAGAATAGAATAACCCAATGATATATGTGGTGCATCCTAAAACTGTATAATGCTGCAGTATGATAAACTAGCTAGGTGGGCAATCTAATCCCAGACATGACAACTGTGTTTGTGTGTGTGTGTCTCTGTCTGAGTAGGGAACAATGCTTTCTAGGCTAGTCACACTCATTACAATTCAAATGCCCCACTTTTGCAAGGCTGCTGATGTCATTCTCTGTGAAATACACCTTTGGGAAAGGTGCAACTCAGTCATGATCTCTGTGGCATGTTCTGTAACTGCGTAATGCTGTAGTGTGATAAACTAGTTAGGTAGGAGATCTAATCCCAGACATAGCAAGTGTGTGTGTGTGTGTGTGTGTGTGTGTGTGTGTGTGTGTGTGTGTCTGTCTGTATAGGGAGCAATGCATTTTAGGCTAGTCACACACTGTACAATTCAAATATCCCACTTTGGCAAGTCTGCTGATGTCATTCACTGTGAAATACACCTTTGGGTAAGGTGTGACCTAGTAATTACTGTGGTTCATCCTATAGCAGCATAATGCTGTAGTGTGCTATAGTACTTTGGTAGGAGTTGTAGTCTCATGCATGGCAACTGTGGATGTTTGTGTAGGGAGCAATGCATTTTAGGCTAGTCACACTCACTACAGATCAAATGCCCTACTTTGGCAAGGCTGCTGATGTCATTCACTGTGAAATACACCATTGGGAAAGGTGCATCGCAGTAATCTTTGTGGCATGTTCTATAACAGCACAATGCTATAGTGTGATGCAGTACTTTGGTAGGGGTTCTATTCCGACACATGGCACGTGTGGATATTTGTGTGTGTTTCTATGTCTGTGTAGGGAGCAATGCTTTTTAGGCTAATCACACTCACTACAGATCAAATGCCATACTTTGGCAAGGCTGTTGATGTCATTCACTGTGAAATACACCTTTTGGAAACATGCAGCCCAGTAATCTCCATGGTGCATCCTGTAACAATGTAATGCTGTAGTGTAATATAGAACTTTGGTAGGGGTTCTATTCCAACACATGGCATATGTGTGTATTTCTATGTCTGTGTAGGGGACAATGCGTTTTAGGCTAGTCACACTCACTACAATTCAAATGCCCTATTTTGGCCTGCCTGTTGATGTCATTTACTGTGAAATAGAACTTTGCGGAAGAGGACTCCAGTAATCTCTGTAGCCCGTCCTATAACTGCATAATGCTGTAGTATAATAAACTAGTTAGGTAGGATTTCTAATCCAAGAGATGGCAGGTGTGTATTTGTCATTTGTATCCTGTGTGGAGGTGGCTGTGAGTGTGTAACAAGTGGACTCATTGAGGAGTTTGTTTAGAAAATTTCTTATATGGTGGACCTATTATATGTTACAATGTCCACCTTACAAGGATAACAGATGTGAAATAGCCGAGAAGCTGGGGTGGCAATCCATACCTCTACATGTGACATCAAGGCCAGGAGAACAATGTTAGCAACCCTTGTATTACACAGAGAACACTCTCAACCCATGTCTCATACGCAAACACACTTGCCTAGGCAACAACTGCTATGTTGGTAGTACCCTGCATATTGACCACAGATAGTAACCATGGTGTAATTGCAGTGGATGACAGAGGGCATGGAACCCTGTCCATCAGTAACATACGCACATACATGCAGGCAGTGCCTTCACTATGCTCTCCACTGGACGACTGCAACACCTGTGGTGCCATCAATTGTGACCCACAAAGGACATACCATGCCTTATACACATGCCTTGTATGTACAGATGCCACTGACACCAGGGAATACCTGTATCATGCTATCAATGTAGGTGCAGAGTCAACCTGCTGTCCATTACCTGTTCCCAGCACATGAGGTCAGGACAGGCATATCTGATTATAACAATCTGTGTACACAACATGGGCCTGACACCCCAGGTACGGTTCCACATGTCACTGTACATGCATGTGGGATATATGTACATCCCAGACAGTATCCATGTCATGGACTAAAGAACACATACATGGCAAGCATCGAACAGCAATGGCCACACACAATTATTAGGCAGGTGATTGAATGGTGAATACAATACCCACCTGTGTGGGTCAATCTAGACACTACACCCCTGAGCTGCACTGCAGACCATTGTCATGTGGCCAGATGCCAAAGTATACCCTTCATCTAGCCTTGTATAGCCTTCTGGAGCAGTCAACCACTACGCACCCATGAAGCAATGTACGCATGCATCTCAGTACTGGCACCCTGTGTCCTTGTGTTTGGCGTATGATGCTTTTGACCACATTCACACTCACTACAACCCCCAATGGCAAACTGAAACATGCTGTCTGATATCAGACACCTCCTCATATCCTTTGCCCATATAACCTCCAGATAACCCCCGTGGTGCATGTGATATCTGCACAGTACTGTATTGTGGCCAACTAACTAGTGAGGAAGTATATTTCTGACCCTGCCAAGTGTGTCAATGTGTGTGAGTCCCTGAGAGAGTGTGGCTGTGTTGAAGATGACACCTGTCCATGTGGACAGGCACGTGTACTACACCCACTATTTTGCTACCATATCACTGTTGCAGATGTCACTCACCATCACATATACATTTGGAGAGCTCCTCCACATGTAAGCTATGTGGTGCATTCAATAACTGCATAGACATGTGATAGCAATATATAGTCAGTCAGGGGTTTGATACCCTGTACTGGTAGGTGTGTGACACAAACATGCTTAGGTTTTACTCTCCCCCCTGACTTATCTTTGCCTCTGTCTGCCTCTCTCACTCTCTCTCTCTGGTGGATGTGGAGAACTACACCTGCTTTGCTTAGGCAGCAGCATGTGTTTTGTAAGTGATGCTCATGATCAGCTGATGGCCTCTGCATGAAATTGCAGCCCTCATCTAGCTGATTGCATGTGGAACAGCTGTGGTAACATTCCCATAACCATTTGCATGGAAACACACTCCAATATCTAGGAACACCATGATGGTGTTGTGCCTTTGCATTCAGTGTGAGCAGGACCTAGATCTGGTGTTTGGCAAACAGCATCACAGATGGAGTGGGAATTCACTTCTAACAAAATACTCTGTGGAAACCAGCCAACACACAGGAGTGGGATGTGCCTGACATGACTACAGAATGTAAGTGTTGCTATTCTGCATTTGGAGTAATGTTGGTTTAACAGTGTGTGTGTGTGTGTGTGTGTGTGTGTGTGTGTGTGTGTGTGTGTGTGTGTGTGTGTGTGTGTGGATATGGCTGGTCAACATGTTTGAATACCTGCCATGACATTGCTATGTTTCTGAGGAAATCCCCATCTGTAGGGTCATCTGCAGACTGGCCAGTATGTGGAGCCTTTTGTTTCTTGTGTTACTCACCCAGCACCTATCTATGAACTGCAGAAGCATAGTGTAAGGATTGCATTCAGTACATGTTGACAGCCATGAGAGTTACTGACTTCATATCCCTCATAGGACATATGTCACAAAAAACCCTGTTACAACAGTAAATGTATAAGGTTATCACAGCAACGTGTCAATATTGGCCCTGTGTTTGTGCGTCCAGCCACAACTCTGTCAACCATTGTAGATATGTCATGCAGTAAGAGGTGCATATGTTCTGTACACCATAATTTATTGACATATTCTCTGATAAGCCAGTGAGATATCAGACTGCAACACATGTTATGTATAGTAGAGGTTATATTTGAGGACATAACCTGGGCATTCTGTGGTTATGTGTACAGTACTGAGGTCTGTGTACTTATGGTGATTGTCGACAGTGTGTATTGTGAATATGTACCTTGGCCTGTGCACAGACCATGGTAGATGTCATTGTTCTTGGCCCTGTTCTATCTGATGTAACATGCTGCTCCACTGTATGTTTCCCTATTGGCTTACATGTTTGTAGGGCCAAACACACACATGTCCCATACCACAAAGAGGCATCGGACCACACTGTGTAGTGGCCCAGTATATGTAGGTTTAGTGTGTGAGTGGCACATATGAGGATGGTGTTGATCAAATAGTCCATATACTGTAATATTACGCTAGCTTACCATATGTGGCTGTGGCTGTGTTCACATTGGTTGTGGTTATGCACTTTCACACAGGTGTCTGTTACTCTGTGCTGTGACATGCCTGTAGAGCCTGCTATATATGCAGGTACATGTGTATTCCCCCATAAGAAATGTAGGCCAGTGTTTTGGCAGTCTGCCTGTAGCCTGCACAGAGCTTTGTTGCATGCCTAGCAGCTTAGTGTACTTACCCAGTGTGATGGACACTAAGTAGTGCGTGATGTTATGTCCAGATTCTTGCCAGATGTACTGTTGCCAGGCCACCATAATAGTCATGTATGTCAGACAAAGCAGTGGGATGTACAGATATATTTCACTAACTAGTGAGTAGTACGTGGCCATGGCACCTCTCTACCACTGGTTATTATGGGTTACAGTGTGTAAATGCATAACCTATGGAGGCAAATGTATACTAGTATTTACGTGATATACCCATCTATATGGCTGTTAACATCCACATTGTTAGGCTTGGTCCACATCTCTTGCACTAAGGGTTTCTGTGTATACCTCTGGACTGACCAGAGTGTGCCAGACTGTCCACATTTATTGTCCATATCTCTGTTGTAGTCCACAGGATCATTACTGTGCTAGCAGTGGTACTGTACTATGATGTCTTTAGGATGTCTGTCAGTAGCCAATAGCGCCCATGTTAAAAGCAGATGTGACCTCCCACACACAACATGTCTGTGAAGACAACCCCTATCACAGATATGTTTATTTGTGTAGATTTATATGTAGATATCTATAACTATATGTACATACATATCTATTCTGATATATATGTTAGTCTACATATATACCTGCAATACATACCTGACATCCCCTTGCACTAAGAGGTTGGGACTATTGGGGCTGAGGTAGGGCTCCACTCCATGTTCAGGACATATGGTGTACATATATGTATATATAATTATCCATATATCTATATAGATATACATATAAACACTCAGATATATACATATACACTGCAATATATGTCTACACATATACCGATAGAGATACATATGCACATATATATGTATCTGCATATATATCAACAGTAATAGGTATATCAGAATAGATATGTATGTACATATAGTTATAGATATCTACATATAAATCTACACAAATAAGCATATCTGTACACATAGGGTGTGCATATATATATATATATATATATATATATATATATATATATATATGTGTGTGTATACGTATACATACAAAGAGATGTACACATGGCCATATATATGTTGAACTATACAGATGTCTACACAGACAAATGTATGAATATACATGTGTATGTACATGTATTCATATATCAACCTATTATATGTATATATCCATATTCCTGATGTGTAAACCTCATAGTTGTGTATACCCTCCCAGATGTATCTCACCATATGTATCTGCTATGTGTACATTATGGTAAAACTACATATGTGATGCAACAGTCATATTAATAAGAAATACTACACAATTGTGGAAGTAAAGGCAATTGCTCTATACTAATTAATATGTGTATTGACAGATATATTGGAATACAACAGCTGTCTTCACAGTGGTCATGGTGTACGGGCGAAGTGTTGTGACTATAGTGTACAGAGTCCTGGGTTCAAGTGCTGTTTATTTTGTTATTGGGCAGAACAAGGGCTGTCGGATACAGAGGGTTAAGGCAGTTCTGAGCAGCTTTGCGCACGTTTGTGTGGGTTTGTGCAAAGCTAAGCTGTGCTAAACTACGGGTAAATGTACAGGCACTTACACAATGTAGGCTTCACTTACCAGTGCGCAAATCAGTTTAGCTGTTATATTGCAGCAATGTTGATACCTGCTAAGCATGGCTTAGCCCTGGTAACCAGTTTACACCACCCAGTCTGATAACATAGCAGGGTAATGACATCTGTATTAAGTGTATATAATGCCATGTACAATACATGTGCCTATGTGCTGTCATTACAGTAGCAAGGGGTGTGTGTGTGTCATGTGTGGGACACAGACATATATCAGACCTGTACAGCACTGTTATCCATGTGAATGTGTTAAATACAGGGGTAGTAACCCAGAGTACATGCTGTAACATTGGCATGTAGTGTATCATGGCATTACTACTGTTGACAGTGCTTACCCAGGCAAGAGTATAGTGCTAAATGTAGTACTGACAACAGGCACACCTGCAGGCATAGCTGGACTCTCAGGCCTCCATGTTGTATCCCTGGTGTGTGAGCTGTGTCACAGTATATAACCCCTACTGGGTAATGATCTGACATGGAGAATGTAACTGTAGACTACCGTCTGTACAGCACATGTTAGTGAGGGCTTCTGACATGTAGTTATGGCATACATATTGTTGTCAAATGTCTGTCAACACATTCATCCTACTGCATAACTACTTGCCAAGCTGATGACTGTTAGTCCCTGTACAGATGTGCAGATGGCAGGTATCCAGCTGGGATATGTACAGACAACCTAAGCTTGATTGACACTGACATGTCTGCCCAGCTGTGTAAAAACTGACACATATAGAAGATAACACCCTGTATGCACCACATGCCATGGGTAGCTCCACTACACTACCACAGTCAACAGAACATGCTTGGGTACAGATCTCCATCACAGACACTAACCATGTGTTGTAATGCATGTCACATACAAGTCAACTTGATCACCTCAGTGGCCATGTGCAGGAGGCACCTGGAGGATTGACTGATGCATGTCACTCTCACACTGAGGGTCACCACAGTAGTGTCTGTCGATAGAGTGCCTGCTGCTCAATGGCAGGTGGCATGATACCACTGTACACACAACCCTTACACAACCCAGCTCTACTTGGACAATAACTAGGTACACAGCTATGACCACGTGCAGTGATGCACCCCAGTACTGACACATGTGTATGTGTGCATGACTGATAATAGCAGTGTCTGTGTGTTAGCACACCTGTGCATGGGAATTCCATGAGGGCCTTCATAACCACTGTAACACCCATTGCCATTGTCAGTTGTGGCTGCTGCTGTATGGGAAGTTACATGTACCCTGTTAAGCTCCTCTCCATACTGGCTACATGAGCCTTGCAGTACCAGCACACCAGTGATGTACAAATGGGTTGATAGGCATGGGATATCCATTGGATTCTGGCAAGTGTGTGCATATGTGCATGTCCATGTATCTGTAGGGAAACACATTCTGAGGCCACATACTCCTATGACAATACCCATTGCCACACAGTAGTACATATAGTGTTGTTGCTGCCCATAGGAGAGGCATGGCAATGCAACACCCTACTATGCATGTGGCATGTGCATTAGATGCATATCCCTGTAGTACCAATCTTGGGATATAGCACAGGAAACAAAACAAACCAGTCGCTCCAGGAAAAAAATAGACCAATTTAATGCACAAACACAGGTTAAGCGCTTTCGTCAAAGCAGATCCACAAGACTTCCTCAGAACAAAAGAAAATAATGACCAAACAGTTTAAATATCCCTCCAACAAGTCACATGTAAAATGACATCCAATGAAAAAACATACAAGTCAGCAATTAAGACAAAACCATATAAATATATAAATATATACGAATAAAAATATTGAAATGTTAAATATAGAAAGATCTCAGCTTTAAAACACTTGAAATAGAAATATTTTCATTGAGTCCAGGAAAAACACCTGCATTGAGTCTGATTTGCTATTGCAACTCTTTGAGCTCTAAAATTTCATTCCAAGAGCCCCCCCTAGGATCTCTGTTAACATGATCAATGGCAACAAACCCAAAAACATGATCACTGTTCTCAAAAACATGTTTTGCAAGAGCATTATTCATAGTAACCTTTCTAATATCAAGGGAATGTTCATAAATGCGTTCCTTGAACCTACGCGGAGTCTTTCCCACATAAAAACAATTACAATTTTTACACAAATCTAAATAAACAAGGTCCCTAGTATTACAATTCTTAAAAAAATGTACAGAAATCCTCCTTCTATTTACATAGACCTCATTAAGTTCTATTAAAAACCTACAGTATTTACCAGAACCACATTTGTGGGTACCTTTCTTTCTTGTAGAGACCCATTTGATGTCTTGACCTGCTGTTTCTAATATATCATTAAAACATCTCCCTTTTCTGTAAACCATTTTTACTCCCTCTTTATAAACCCCTTGTAATTCTTTATAAACAGAAAAAACATGCCAGTATGTATTCAAAATTTTGAAACTTTTTGAACATTCCGGGGAAGATGTAGTAATAAAGGAAATGTGGGACAAATTACTAGCTCCAGCTTTAATCTTCTTATCCATTACAAGGGTGTTAGTCCCAAAATTACCTAATAGAGGGGGGATAAAAACCTCTAATTATTTTATCTCGCACCTCAAAATACACTTCCTCAATAAATGTACCAGGATACCCCGTAGCCAAAAACATTTCAATGAGTTTACTAGCTTCCCTAAAAAAAGTGTCATCCTCAGAAGTCATCCATGTTAACCAAATGAATTGAGCTTTTACCAAACCTTTCTTCTGATGGGGCGGGTGACAACTTTCATAATGCAAATAACAATTCGCAAAGGTTGGTTTTCTATAAATTTGACTAACAAATCTTCTCCCCACACAGTATTTAGAAAGGTGAACATCTAGATAATTAATCTCATTCTTGTTCCACTTAGCACTACATTTCCGAAAGCAGGTAGTTTGATTGAGGTATTTAATAACATTTTGTAAATCAACCTTAGTGGCCTTCCAAAAAATAACGATGTCGTCCAAAAATCTGAGATAAAAAAACTCCAAGGTGGTAAAGGGCCAAATGAATTCAACACAAACTTGGTCTCCCATTTAAGCATAACAATGATAGCAAAAATGGGGGCACAAGCGGCCCCCAATGCCACCCCTTTTTTCTTGAGAAAATAATGGCCATCAATGTACACAAAATTGTTTTTTAACACCAATTCCATCATCAAATCCAAAATATTGATCTCATTGTTACAAAAAGTTCCCTTTTCCATAAGAAACTCATGAAACCAATTGTGCCCTATCTCATGTGGGATGACATTAAACAAGTTATTCACATTAATAATACAAAAAATAAGGTTATCATCAAAGCAAACTTCAGAAACCTTGCTCAGAAAATTCCAGGAGTCCCTACAAATATGTGTATATCCATCCAAAACATTTTTTAGTCTAAAATCCACATATCTAGCCAAAGAGTGGGTTTTAGACCTTGAGGCATTAAGAATTGGACGAAACAGTGGATCACATAGATCTTTGTGGATTTTAGGGAGTCCAAATATGGCTGGAACAACAGGAAATTTGACATGTAACAGAGAGCATAGGACTCTATCAATCTGACCTTGGTCCAACATGTCTTGAAGTAACCAATCAGTTTTGGAATATGCAATGTTCACCATATTTAAAATGTCTCTTCATAAAAATCATTGACACTAAGGTGCAAAAACATTTTGTTCAAGTAGTCTTCCACACCCATTATTACTACCCCCCCCCCCTTTGTCGGGTTTCATAACCCGAATAGACCTGTTGGTACAAAGCTGTTTTAAAAATTCAACTTCAGTTCTGGATAGATTATCAACTTTTTTCAATGAAATACCAGACAATAAATTCCTGAAATCAAACTCACAAAGCTTTTCTAACACTATAAAAGGCACAGGGAGCGGCGGGTTAAACAGACTACGTTTTCTTAAAGTTTCCTCAACATAAGTAACTTCAGCATCTTTAAAAATCAATTTGAAATTCAATTTGCACAGTGGGACCAGGATGAGATTAATTATTGAGATGTTCACCTTTTTAAAGACTGTGTGGGGAGAAAATTTGTTAGTCAAATTTATAGAAAACCAAACTTTGCGAATTGTTATTTGCATTATGAAAGTTGTCACCCACCCCATCAGAAGAAATGTTTGGTAAAAGCCCAATCCATTCAGTTAACAAGGATGACTTCTGAGGATGACATTTTTTTTAGGGGAGCTGGTAAACTCATTGAAATGTTTTCGGCTAGGGGGTATCCCGGTGCAATTATTGAGGAAGTGCATTTTGAGGTGGAGATAAAAGAACTAGAGGTTTTTATCCCCCTCTATTAGGTAATTTTGGGACTAACATCCTTGTAATGGATAAGGAGATTAAAGCTGGAGCTAGTAATTTGTCCCACATTTCCTTTATTACTACATATACCCCAGAATGTTGAAAATTTTTCAAAATTTTGAATACATACGGGCATGTTTTTTCTGTTTATAAAGAATTACAAGGGATTTATAAAGAAAGAGTAAAAATGGTTTACAGAAAAGGGAGATGTTTTAAAGATATATTAGAAACAGTAGGTCAAGACAACAAAATGGTCTCTACAAGAAAGAAAGGTACCTATATTTAACATTTCAAATTTTTTTTCACATATATTTATATATTTATATGGTTTTGTCTTAATTGCTGACTTGTATGTGTTTTCATTGGATGTCATTTTACATGTGACCTGTGGGAGGGATATTTAAACTGTTTGGTCATTATTTTCTTTTGTTCTGAGGAAGTCTTGTGGATCTGTTTTGACAAAAGAGCTTAACCCATGTTTGAGCATTACATTGGTCTATTTTTCCTGGAGCGACTGGTTTGTTTTGTTTCCTGTGCTGGTTCTTAGTTTGTGGTGTGTGTCCACTGTTCATTTTTGAATGGAAGCAGGCAGCTCTGGGACTGATAGATTTGAAGCCCTTTCTGGACAAGTAGGGCTTTTAACTCAACTGGTACAATGTCTTACTACGCAAGTATCTGAGCTGGCTGCTCGTTTTAATGCAGGTACTGTTTCTGGGTCTGACAGCAATTCTATCTCTCCTGCTCAACTTTTGAATCCTGTATCGCAACAGGTTGTTGCCAATAGATCTGGTGGATCAAGTAGTGAACTTAATTCAATACCTGAAGTGTTAAGAAATCAGGTTCAGGAACAGCTGTTAAATTTGTATAAATGGTTTCAACAAAGTGATTGCTTTAAACATGATAGAGCAAATATCCATTGCATGCTTTGTGAGTCCTTAAACTTGTTAAAGGAGAAAATGCTAAAGATACAGTTACAAATAGAAAATTAATATTTTAGAGAGAGTATCAATGTTAATTGTATTCCGAAAGGGCTACAACATTGGAAATACCCAAATGGGTTAGTACCTAATTCCCCTATTCATATTGAACTCATTAATTTGTTTGACCGCCAAGGTAGTAAACTCCTGGAGGTGCTTATCATGTATAACCAAATGTCCATTGACGGGCTACTACAGGAAGCAATTAAAATTGAGAGGGGGATACGCAATGACTTATTGTTTGATCAATACAAGGACAATTATTATAATATATTTCATGATATTGATAAAATTATCCTGGAAGTGCAGGGGAGAATGGAAAGAAATATGAGGGTGACCGGCTGGATTACAGTAATGGTACAGCTTATCCAACCCCCCCTACAATTTTGTATCAACCCAGGAAAGTGGTGCATTCTCAAACCATCGCCATGATGACCCAGAGGTTGAAGCTCCAGCCCCTTTAGGCCTGGATCCCCTGAGGTGATCAGGGAGGAACAGGAACCGCC
The DNA here is from genome assembly GCF_019279795.1 of Protopterus annectens. Taxonomy (NCBI): domain Eukaryota; kingdom Metazoa; phylum Chordata; order Ceratodontiformes; family Protopteridae; genus Protopterus; species Protopterus annectens. Next base: position 26,052,412 of record NC_056742.1, on the reverse strand, counting down.
AGAATTATCAGCAGGGCTTGTCATGGGGAGATCGCAACCAGAATGGGAATCGTTATTACCAATGCTGGAACAACAGCAAAAACAACAGGAACTAGATTTGAGTGTTTGTGACTTTGAAAAGATTTGTATTCCATGCCTTTCTACTAATAGAGATGTGGATATTATTCAGAATTCTCATGGGGACTTCAACGTTTTCAGCTATTCAGATGTGAGTTTTGATATTAATTTGGCTGACTTGCTTAGTAAAGGTTTTAAATTTATACCTATGACACACAGTAAAATTGATGGTCTCATCATTGATTTAAAACTTTTTATGCACAAATTGAATTTCAGATTATGTTGAGGAAACTTTAAGAAAAAGTAGTCTGTTTAACCTGCCACTCCCTATGCCTTTTATAGTATTTGAAAAGCTTTGTGAGTTTGATTTCAGGAATTTACTGTCTGGTATTTCTTTGAAAAAAGTTGATAATCTATCCAGAACTGAAGTTGAATTTCTAAAACAGCTTTGTACCAACAGGTCTATTCTGGTTATGAAACCCGACAAGGGAGGGGGGGGGTAGTAATAATGGGTGTGGAAGACTACTTGAACAAAATGTTTTTGCACCTTAATGACAATGATTTTTATGAAGAGACATCTTTAAATATGGTGAACATTGCATATTCCAAAATTGATTGGTTACTTCAAGACATGTTGGACCAAGGTCAGATTGATATAGACCTATGGTCTCTGTTGCATGTCAAATTTCCCATTGTTCCAGCCATATTTGGACTCTCTAAAATCCCCAAAGATCTATGTGATCCACCGTTTCGTCCAGTTGTTAATGCCTCGAGGTCTAAAACCCACTCTTTGGCTAGATATGTGGATTTTAGACTAGAAAATGTTTTGGATGGATATACACATATTTGTAGGGGCTCCTGGAATTTTCTGAGCAAGGTTTCTGAAGTTTGCTTTGATGATAACCTTGTTTTTTGTACTATCGATGTGAACAACTTGTTTAATGTCATCCCACATATGATAGGGCTTGATTGGTTTCATGAGTTTCTTATGGAAAAGGGAACTTTTTGTAACAATGTGGACAATATTTTGGATTTGATGATGGAATTGGAATTAAAAAACAATTTTGTGTACACTGATGGACATTATTTTCTCCAGAAAAAAGGGGTGGCAATGGGGGCCGTGTGTGCCTCAATTTTTGCTAACATTTTTATTCTTAAATGGGAGACCAAGTTTGTGTTGAATTCTTTTGGCCCTTTACCACCTTGGAGTTTTTTTATCTCAGATTTTGGGATGACATCATTATTTTTTGGAAGGCCACTGAGGTTGATTTACAAAATTTTATTGAATACCTCAATCAAACTACCTGCTTTCTGAAATTTAGTGCTAAGAGGGACAAGAATGAGATTAATTATCTAGATGTTCTTCTTTCTAAAGTCTGTGTGGGGAGAAGATTTGTTAGTCAAATTTATAGAAAACCAACCTTTTCGAATTGTTATTTGCATTATGAAAGTTGTCACCTGCCCCATCAGAAGAAAGGTTTGGTAAAAACTCAATTCATTCGGTTAACAAGGAGGACTTCTGAGGATGACACTTTTTTTAGGGACGCTGGTAAACTCATTGAAATGTTTTTGGCTAGGGGGCATCCCAGTGCACTTATTGAGGAAGTATATTTTGAGGTGAGAGATAAAAGAATTACAGGTTTTTATCCCCCTCTATTAGGTAATTTTGGGACTAACACCCTTGTAATGGATAAGGAGATTAAAGCTGGAGCTAGTAATTTGTCCCACATTTCCTGTTGAAAAAATTTCAAAATTTTGAATACATACTGGTGTGTTTTTTCTGTTTATAAAGAATTACAAGGGGTTTATAAAGAGGGAGTAACATGTTTTACAGAAAAGGGAGATGTTTTAAAGATATTAGAAACAGTAGGTCAAGACAACAAATGGGTCTCTACAAGAAAGAAAGGTACCTACAAATGTGGTTTTTGTAATTACTGTAGGTTTTTAATAGAATTTAACGAGGTCTATGTAAATGGAAGGAGGATTTCTATACATTTTTTTAACAATTGTAATACTTGGGACCTTGTTTATTTAGCTTTGTGTAAAAATTGTAATTGGTTTTATATGGGAAAGACTCAGCGTAGGTTCAAGGAATGCATTTATGAACATTTCCTTGATATTAGAAAGGTTAATATCAATAATGCTCTTGCAAAACATGTTTTTGAGAATAGTGATCATGTTTTTGGGTTTGTTGCCATTGATTATGTTAACAGAGATCCTAGGGTGGCCCTTGGAATAAATTTTAGAGCTTACATTGTTGCAATGGCAAATCGGACTCAGTGCAGGTGTTTTTCCTGCACTCAATGAAAATATTTTTATTTCAAGTGTTTTAAATCTGAGATCTTTCTATATTTAACATTTCAATATTTTTATTCATATATATTTATATATTTATGTGGTTTTGTCTTAATTGCTGACTTGTATGTGTTTTCATTGAATGTCATTTTACATGTGACTTGTGGGAGGGATATTTAAACTGGTGATTATTTTCTTTTGTTCTGAGGAAGTCTTGTGGATCTGATTTGATGAAAGTGCTTAACCTGAGTTTGTGCATTAAATTGGTCTATTTTTCCTGGAGCGACTGGTTTGTTTTGTTTCCTGTGCTGGTTCTTAGTTTGTGGTGTGTGTCCACTGTTACTGTTGGGATATACATTGGGTTGTATCACAGTCATGGCCAATGTGTGAAGGTGGATATGTCAGAGTGTCTTGGGTTTCAGGGAGTACAATATCCACTAGGGGATGTGGGTGCTGTGTACACTGTCATTACATCAAGGTACACCCGGTATATGTCCCATGTACCATGTTATGGTTACCACTGTCACCATCAACCATATAGGTAACTGATACCACAATCCAAGCCAGTTATGCATGTGTTGTGTGCAGTCTACCTGTAACACATTGGACACACGGTCAAGTTAGTTAACAGCGATAGGCCCAGGTCTCTCAGACGTGTGTCTGCCTGTTATGTGTCTGTTAATGTGTATATGAAGGTATGTCACACTATGTATTGTCCATATACACAAATTACATACCCCATTAGCATACTGTACTTGTCTGGGGATGTGCTGCATATAATATATAACCTGTAACACCTCACCCTAAATGCTGTGTGGTGTGTGCAATGAAAGCCACACACTTCAGTATCACTACATACCTAGGTAGGGGTCTAGTCCCAGTGTTGTCAAGTAAGAGTGTGCATATATGTGGATGGGTCTACAACAGGTTGCAGATTATACACTTCCCAGCGGGACATCTTTCCATGTGGCACATGCAATACCTGTTATACAAACCTGTGACATGTGTTCAACTGTACCCCAGATATGTCACAGCTGTGGTGTCACCACAGTGCTGTACCCCGTTGTGGAATATGACTGCAGACCATCCTCATGCAGACACATGTACACCTACAACACAAATGGATATAATTATAGAGAACACAATCAACCAGTGTTATTAACAGCTATAATGCATCATTGCCAGACAGCTACACTACCTGATATATATGCATTACACTTTACTCCTTACAACATGTTACACTGAAGTACTGCAGTACACTGTAGTACAGTCACCATGTGCATTGGAACCATATTAGCCTGTCCCTCCATCAATGGTATGGATGACAGGGTTGTGACACATATGCACAGGGTGTGTTGTTGGTTTGCCAGAGGCCAAGGGTGGGCCATACATTTGACACCATGTGTAGGGGTAAGCAGTATAATGAGGTGAACTGGGCATGGTGATGTGGTGTGTTTAGGTATGGGTTTGCCCTAGGTGTGTTCATATAGTGTGTGGGTATGCATGCACACAGTTCTGCCATGTAGCTGCCCTACACAGGTGTTTATGGAGAGCTGCAGACTATACTTGGCAGGGTGTGCAGTTCACTGCTTCCAGCCACAGACACGTGGACTGTGCCTGCCAGGTGTTCCATGGGCATGTCCAGGTGCAGGCCTCGATGTGCTACTCTCACATGATGATGACAAATGGCCGCTGGAACCAGGTCCCTCCTGGGACTGGCCAGGACCACACACTGTTGGCCTGCTGTTTTGTGGTGTGGACAGTGCCCTCCCTGCAGTGCTGGGGCTAGCATTGCACTACGGGAGCCCTTTGGTGTCCTAGCACATCCACGTTGACTGCTACCTGTTGGCGTTGTTGGCCTACGTCCATGTGGCCGTTGCCACACTCCCACTACACATTCAAGCACAGACAGACCATAGTTGATGAGGGCCATCATTTCACCAGACCGTGTATCGATGAACTCAGTTAATGCAGGGATGGCACCAGCCAGTTCACAGGCATTGTCACTTGCAGATGTGAGAGCAGCACTTTGCAGCTTCAGGCCCTGTCTGGTATAACATTCCATAAGTGACTGCACCATCATGACAGCCTGAAACATGCACCTGCTGGTACCAGCTGTGTCGTTTCTGCCAGGGGCATGATGATGACCAGCAGCCCTACCAGGAGCACCCTGGAACATCTGGCTATGCAGGACATCCGGCTATGCCTGTTGTGACCAGACACATTAAGCATGGTTACCACACTTGCTGTGCCCTTCCATGAAATGTCAGCTGTCCTGGTGTATTGGCAAGCATCTACATAAACCATACTCACCAGCTTCAGGCAGCTGCCTTGGTGGTATCCCGGAGGGACCTACATAAGAGAGCAAGAGATGCAAAGTCAGTGGCCTTACCCATGGCATTGCTACAGGGTGGGTGTAGCATTATAATACATCAACAGTACATGCCCACAATACTACCACATATGCACATCTGTTTATCACTACTATGCAGCAACAAACTATATCTATGACATGTCAGATATGCATGATCGGATTCCTATTATAAGCACAAAAGTTCACTACTTTGAACTTGTAACAGGAAGCCTCACTTCTGCGAATGTTCACTTTAATGAAAGTGAGCTTTTGCATAAGTGCACTTTACCAAAAACACCACAGCACAGTGGAGGACATAAAACACAAGCTATATCCTCCATTATGGTGCGATAGTCACGGACCTTAGGGTTAGGCATGGGTTAGCATAAGGGGATAGTTTGTAAAGCTATCCTCTTACCCTAAGCTATGCCCTAACCCTAAGGTTCGTGACTATCGCACCATAGTGGAGGACATTGTTATGTCCTTCACTGCACTGCAGTCATCACGGACCTTAGGGTTAGGGCATGGGTCACGGTAAGGGGATAGCCCTATGGGTAATCCCCTTACTATGACCCATTCCCTAACCCTAAGGTCCGTGAGTACTGCACGGAAGTTCAGTACAACACCCGTTTGTTGTACTGAACTTCACGTAAGTGCACTTTCAATTAAGTGCACTTTCACTGCAGTGAGCATTTAATGCACTATATCGAATTAGTGAAAATTCGATCTAGTGTATGGAACCCGCATGATCTACCTGTACGGATGCGGATGTATATGCAACAGTGGTCTACTGATGTGCCCTGTGGCCTAACCTGCATGCTCCTTGGCCGGTGTGTGGGTAGCACCCACCTGCACAAAGGTGTCCGGTGGTTGGTGGCTATGCGGATGGGCACATGCCACAAGGCTTGCAAGGAGCTCGTCCACATGTGTCGGGGGGATGGATGGCATGACCCCCTGTGGCAAGGTGATCTCCCCAGAAGGCAGCAGCATGCCAACAGGCATTGCAAAGCAGGCAGAACAATGATGCCGGACCTGCCCATAACTGCGGTTGTGCAGTCCAACATCATTGAACCTGTGGACTAGGTCATTCCACAGGGTGGTCCTCTCCTGCTGATTATGGGTGGCTCGGTCAAACAAGACAGGGTAATGCTGTATGAGGTGGTTCACCAGAATGTCATTTTCAGTTGCTGAGTACACCAGAAACCTTCCATGGAACATTTTGCCTGAAAGAAATAAACATGGTCACAGGTGTGAGTAAGTCATGCAGCAATGTTGCCACAGTTGTTAGTACACATCACTGTCACCCCCCAGCATATCAGCGACAACAAACTGTACACACAACTTAGTAGGTATGGCTACACCATACCTACCAGTGGAGCAGCTATTGTATTGTACCACACTTTGTGCAATGTGTTTGTAGCCATGTTCTCTGTGTGGACACTATTATTGCTGGCCTGTTACAGACTATTCACCTGCATGCCATTGTCAGGGTAACTATGGTTACATATATGCCTGTGGTATGCTTGCTATGTGGCTGCTACACATCTGACATTCTGTGTTATTGGGGTTATCTATGCATGCTGTTGGACATTTCCTGGAATTGTGTAGGCTATTACTACTGACATATGTTCTATACCAGTGACACAATAGAATGCATATGTACTATTAGCCAGCAGAACCACTTCTCCAAACTCATCTGCCCATGTTACCAGGCTGCATCACATGTGTGACCCACCCTGGGGCCTCCTCAGGTACTGGTCCAGCAATATCTTCAGGTTGAAACAACTCAGTGGATGTTGCCCCCCTGGGGGCACAGACAGATATGTTCTTGTCCCCCGAGGTTAGGTCCAGGGTCTGTTCCATAATGAGCTCAACAGACAAATGTGTGATGTGCTGCATCACCTTAAGGCACCTTTGGGACATGGACTGCTGTTGTGAGTAGCAGTGGGTGAGACGGTTGTTCCTATTGTATCCATATTTGGGCCCATGCGGTGTCCACATCAAAGACCACACACACCATCAAGGCTGTTTACCCACCACATGTGTCACATACCACCCCTGTAGGCTGTCCTCTATATCTATGAACCCTGACCACCTTCACAACTATACCTGCCATACTTCCCCATATTCCCATTCCATACTTAACAGACAAGGGCAATGTGGTCGCAACAAGGGGTTCACATGTGACATACGCTTCCATGTTGAACACACTGACAGCTGTAGATATCTGTGTGTATTGCTATGTGTGCTGTTTCCTCAAACCTAGCATACAGCACTTTGGTGGTAATATAGAGGACATGTATTTACATACATATATGTTTGTGTGTGTGTTTGTATATATGTAGACATGTGCATATAGATATATATCTATATATGTGTAGATATATATGATGTTGTATATATGTGTTTATATATATGCCTAACCATGGGTATCTGTATATGTTTTGACATACATGTATGTATATATATATATATATATATATATATATATATATATATATATATATATATATATATATATATATATATATATATATATATATATATATATATAGATATAGATATAGATATAGATATATGTAAATATATGCATACCTATATATGGGGTACATTCAGACATCAGGTCCACAATCTCACAACACCTGCCTGCACAGCTACACTGTTCTGCCTTACTACAACACAGACAGATGCCACATATGGACACAGCCTGATATTATGGGGGTATATGTAGGGCCAGATTGCAGGTAACCCTATTACACACCTATGGCATTCCTGCATGCTACAATACAGGTTAACCTGAGTATCCTGCAAGAGGTAGGCTGTGGAACCCACATGTCCATCATTATGGCATTACTTCCACCACCAGCTATTGGCCACAGTAATATACATACTTCCCATTATACAACACACACTATGATGGCTTCCATCTTATCAGTCAGTGCTGCTCTGCACAGTTTACGGGTATGGCCCACTACCCACAGGGACAGACTCTCTTGTCCTTAGCAGCTGTTTAGCTGAACATCATTACAACACCACCTGAAGGCACATATAAATCATTCCACATCATCTATCCCATTATTATGGACCAAGTACTATGGTCAATTACATGCATATATACTTCACATACTTGTTCTGGGAATGAAGTCTATTCTGGATGGTTTGCTTGATTTTTTTTTTTTTTTTGTGCCTTTCATGCACTCTCTTTCTTTCTCTCTGTATCTCTATCTTTATCCAGTAAATGGATTGAGCTGCTTTGAATAGATTGCAGCATGGATTTTGTAGGTGATACACATGATCAGGTGATGGCCTCTGCACCAGTCAGTGTCCTCCACTTGCTACTTACATGCAGCATGCTGTGTAGTACTTCCATTTAGCACTGTCATGGCAACCAACTACTATAAATCCCTACATCATGTGGGCGTGATCCCTTTATCTTTCCTGTATGGTGGACATCCTTCCTGTGTGTGGGCAGCTGTGTTACAGACAGCAGGTAGCAATACCTCTTACTGGAGAACCTGCACATTCAGGCCAGCTACATATTTGTAGGAGGTTCCAGAACTACAGACAGAGTATGAGTAGTGTTGTTGTATGTATTGTATAGCACCGGTGTTACAGGGTTTGTGGGTACATAATATTTTAACTTGGAATGCAGTCTGTCTGCATAGCTCTCAGCTGTGGGCCTATCCACTTGATGGCCAGAGGTGTGCCTATTATGTTTTGTCTGTCCACTACACAGGGCTTGTGTCAAATATATCACTGGCAGTGTGTGTGTTGAGTGCTATCAGTACATGACAGCATTCATTTCTGTTTCTAACTTCATATTCCTGACTAAGGACATGTTGCAGACTATCCTGTAACATTAGCGACTTGCTTAGTATATGACAACAGTATTTCACACATGGGCCTGTGTTTCCGCCTCTGTCCTCCACCTACATACCAGGCTTTGCACATATGACATGCTGTCTGGGGTTATTATGTAGTGGGCTGTGAGTATGTCATGCTGCCATTCCTGCCATCAGTCCACTGCTGTTGTGGCCCCCACACAAATTGTGGGGTTGGGTCCATATATGTGTGGGCTTCACCTACATAATACATGTGTGTCCTTATGCACTGCAGAGGCCATTGTATGAAACAGTGGTATATGGCCCTGTATTATTCAGTCTATGGGGGGGGGTGCACCATAACTATCCTAGGCTGTTGCAACATGTGGGTGTATCAGGGGGTAAGCTGCCTTAAGGTATCTGGAGGTACATTACTATACAATTCACCTTGGGTAAATGCAGGCCTACTGCTTCCTTCCATACAGACTGTTCTGTTTGTTAGTGTGATTGTGATGATGTCAGTTATGCCTTGTTATGTAACAGATACATCCCATTGTGTCAACTGAGGTCTTTACCCCCTAGTGATTGTGTACATAGTGTAGATAGAGGATGATGGACTATACATCTGCATTACTTACTGTTGATTGACTGATATCCATTAGCCCAGCCTGTCTTTACTATTGTACTACTTGAAGGCCTCGGCCTGGACAGCAACATAAGTAAACCTTTCCAGACTACTGTATTAATATAACTGTTTCACAGTTGCATTACTCTTTGTATATGTATGTCAGAGTCTAGACAGCTATATGACATGACATATACAACTGCAATAGTACACAAATAAAGCTTTCCCATGTGTGCAAACCTGTGTGTGGTGTTATATCCTTTGACATCTCTGTGGGTATATGTTGCAGGCAACAATTATCATTTGTATGGGTGGCTCATACAGTGTCCAGTTGGTAAGGTGGCAACTGTACCCTGTTAAGCTCCTCTCCATACTGGCTACACAAGCCTTGCAGTAGCAGCACAACAGTGATGTACAAATGGGTTGATAGGCATGGGATACCCATTGTGTTCTGACAACTGTGTGTATGTGTGCATGTCTGTATATCTGTAAGGTACAACATTCCAAGGCCATACACTCCTATTACAATATCCATTGCCACACAGTAGTACAGATAGTGTTGTTGCTGCCCATAGGTGAGGCATGACAATGCAACACCCTACTATGCATGTGGTATGTGCATTAGATGCATATCCCTGTAGTACCACTGTTGGGATATACAATGGGTTGTATTGCAGTCATGGCCAATGTGTGATGGTGGGTATATCAGAGTGTCATCGTGTGTTTCAGGGAGTACAATATCCACTGTGGAATGTCATGCTGTGTGCACTGTCATTACACCAAGGAACACCTGGTACATGTTCCATGTACCATGTTATGGTTACCACTGTCACCATCAACCATACAGGTAACTGATACCACAATCCAGACCAGTTATGCATGTGCTGTGTGCAGCCTACATGTAACACATTGGACACATGGTCAAATTTCTTGGCAGCGACAGTCCCAGGTTTCTCAGACATGTGTCTGCCTATTATTTGTCTGTTAGTTTGTATATGAAGGTATGTCACACTATGTTTTGTCCATATAACCCATTACATCTCCCATTAGCATACCCTACATGTCTGGGGATGTGCTGCATGTAACATGTAACCTGGAACACCTCACCCTAAATGCTGTGTGGTGGGTGCAATGAAAGCCACACACTTCAGTATCACTACATACCTATAAATGGGTCTAGTCCCAGTGTTGCCAAGTAAGAGTGTGTGTGTATGTGGATGGGTCTTCATCAGGTTGCAGATTATACACTTCCCAGTGGGTCACCTGTCCTTGTGGCACATCAATTACTGTTATACAAACCTGGGACATATGTTCAACTGTACCCCAGATATGTCACAGCCATGGTGTCACCACACTGCCATACCCCATTGTGGAATATGGCTGCAGACCATCCTCATGCTGACACATGTACACCTACAACACAAATGGATATTATTATAGAGATCACAATCAACCAGTGTTACTAACAGCTATAAAGCATCATTGCTGGATGGCTACACTACCTGACATATATGCATTACACTTTACTCCTTACAACATGTTACACTGCAGTACTGTAGTACAGTGTAGTACAGTCACCATGTGCAACAGAAAAATATTAGCCTGCCCCTGCATCAATGGTATGGATGACAGGGATGTGGCACAGGTATCATCATATGCACAGGGTGTGCTGTTTGTTGGCCAGAGGCTGAGGGTGGGCCCTACATTTGACACCATGTGTGGTTGAGCGGTGTAATGAGGTGAACTGGGCATGGTGATGTGGTATGTGTATGTATGGGGTTGCCCTAGGTGTGTTCATATAGTGTGTGGGTATGCATGCACACAGTTCTGCCATGTGACTGCCCTACACAGGTGTTTATGGACAGCTGCAGACCATATTTGGCAGGATGTGCAGTTCACTGCCTTCGGCCAGGGACATGTGGACTGTGCCTGCCAGAGGTTCCATGGGTACATCCAGTTTCAGACCTCTATGTGCTACTCTCGTCTGATGATGACAAATGTCCGCTGGAACCAGGTCCCTCCTGGCACTGGCCAGGACCACATGCTCATGGCCTGCTGTGGTGTGGTGTGGACAGTGCCCCCCAGCAGTGCCAGGGCTGGTACTGCCACTACAGGAGCTCTTTGGTGTTCTAGCACATCCACATTGACTGCTAGCTGTTGATGTTGCTGGCTGACATCCACGCTGCCATCGCCAAACTCCCATCACATGTTAAAACACAGACAGACCATGGTCAATGAGGGCCATCATCTCACCAGACCATCTATCCATGAACTCAATTAATGCAGGTTTGGCCCAGCCAGTTCACGAGTGTTGTCACTTGCAGATGTGAGAGCAGCCCTCTCCAGCCTCAGGCCCTGTCTGGTGTAATGTTCCATGAGTGGCTGTGCCACCATGACAGCCTGAAACATGCGCCTGCTGGTACCAGCTGTGTTGTGTCTGCCAGGGGCATGATGACCAGCAGCCCTACCATGAGCACCCTGGGACATCTACCTATGTGGTGCCCTGCCAGACATCTGGCTATGCCTGCTGCAAGCAGACACATTAGGCATGGCTACCACACTTTCCTGTGCACTGCCACCAAAGGCCAGCTGTCGCTCCTCTATGGCCACTGGTGATGGGGTATGTATAGGCACTAAAACTGTGTGCGTGGTTGGGGTGGCTAAAAGGGGGATGTCAAATGATGGTGCTGTTCCGGCCGCTGACAACCCCACCTGTGCCGCAACAGTACTATCATCATCTTCACTGTCTGTATGGACACCAACATCAGATTGCATGCAGGAGGGACTCTGACCCACCTCGCCACCTGTGAGGGAAAACAATAAACGCAATTTAAAACCTGTACAGCATTGCATAACAGTACAAACACACACACACACACACACACACACACACACACACACACACACACACACACACACACACACAGACACACACACACACCACCATAATACCTACCTGTCCGTGACTTTACAGACAGTTCCACATTTATTTCCATGTGTTCCCCATCCTGCATCACACTTGGTAACATACACATATTGATACCACTCATTAACATATCAGTCCTCTAAATGCCTAGACAAGTGATCACAACATAAGGCCTGTTGCTCCATTAACTGCCTGACCTGTGTGTAGTGGTTTTAGATGGCCTCACTGCTGTCATTCAGTGTTCACCCTGTGTATGTCCAGACATCATGAACATGGTCTCTATATGTGTGGGCTACAATGTTCACTCCACAATATCACGCACTGGACTGTCATGTGTATGTATTGCTCAGTACATGCCAGATATGTTGCTCAATCAGCCTATCATGTGACAACTGCAATACATGGATGCACTCCCTGGTGTTGACTAGTACTTCCCCAATGCATCTGTAGTGCTGCATACACGGGTTGTCAGTTACCTCTCTGCTGAATGCGATATTAAGAGTATACTTGGTAGCTACCTTCTCTCTCAATGCCTGTTCCATGCTACAGACCTTATTATACTATCAGCTGTCCTGTGATTACATACATGACAAGTATTCTTGGTGTGTAATGTGGCAGTCCTTGTCCATATACTGCACGATCCCAAAGGGTGGTACTGCAGTATGAACAACCCCACAATCACACATGTGCATACATGGCCACCCACACAAACACACACACGCATGCACACACACATCCTACATGCATCAAACTCCCGCCACTTCACCAGAGTGACACAACAAATGAACTAGCTACCCACCAGGATGCACACACACACATACAGGTGAGGTTGCACAATGATAGTGCACACAGTCCTCCTATTACCCATCTGTCAACATGCATAACATATGGTACACAACAGCATGCAGTGCAGCTATAGTCAATCCATGCTAGCAACAGTATACATGTGTTTGATGCATGTGCTGTGTCACTAGGTGATGCCCCTTCCCGTTGATACCACTGCACCCATGTACACAGTATTGCTGTGCACCTGCTCTGCACCCTGCCATGTACTGTGCACCACACCTCACAGGTGTACAATCCATTGCTGAATGTGTAGTACTGTGTCAATTATGTCAGCTTTAATGCTCACAGCCCCTATGTTTTTCAGCAACACATACGTGGGATGATATGTCGACAGATGTCATTTGTGAATGCCTGATGTATGATTTACAGCTCTCAACATCAGCGGACCATGTATGACCAATCCAATACTATTACACTGACAACCATCAGAGCATACTGTGGCTATGGGGAGTGTACCCACCCTTATTGATATGACTCACCCATCCTTGATCTGCCATGGGAGCACATCACCACATATCTTAACAGTGCGTGAGCCTGATAAGTGACATATGTCCTGTACTTTCACATGCAGTGTCTATGGAATGTGTTAGGTGTGCAGATGCTGACCATGATGCATACACTCTGTGTGGGCATATGTGTGTACATTCTTATCATGACAGTTTGTAGCACCCATTGTTATGTGTACTACAGCAGTCACTACATCTGACAGGGGTATACTAGCATGGGCCATCTGCATTTGCCAGTGTATGTTCAGTCTGCCCTACACATGCCCCTCTATTCTGCATGATTGCAAGGTCTACTCATGTGTACATCCTCTGATGTTCACATTGATGTGGGGGTAGGGTTACATCTACCACAGTTCCTGAACCTGAACATGTGCAGATACAGCCATTCTTAGCATCCTTAGGATCATTGTTGCAGTGCACTGGTGTGTCATGCTGACACCCCCCACCTTCAGCCTTTTTGCAGATGCTTGACAAGTAAGGCTTACACATGTGTGTCACTTTGCAGTGTCCCATACACTGAACACCACATGGTACAGCCTAGTCCCAGCTGATAATGTGTACCACAGTAATACCTTATGCCATAGTGTAACTCTGCAACAGTTGCCATTGTCCTACAGGTATACACACTGGTGTTGCACTGTATATGGGTGTTGTTCCAAACATGTCCCTAGTGTAGGCCATGTCTCCCATCATTATGTTACTCCCTGTGGACACATTCTGCAATGACAGGATGTTAGTTATCTTGCAGGTATCTGACATACCCTTCCAATGCCCCATCATGGTCACCACTGTGATGCCGTGCATTTAACAGCAATAATACATGCACATGTGCAGCATACAATGGGGGTAGGTGTGGTAGATGTGTGCATGGAATATACAATAGCCATTACATGCCAGTGTATTGGCAAGCATCTACATAAACCATACTCACCAGCTACAGGCTGCTGCCTTGGTGGTATACTGGAGGGACATACATAAGAGGGTGAGAGATGCAAAGTCAATGGCCACACTTGTGGCATTGCTACAGGCTGGGTGCAGCATTACAATACATCAACAGTACATGTCCACAATACTACCACATATGCACATCTGTTTATCACTTTATCACTACTATGCAGCAACAAACTATATCTATGACATGTCAGATATGCATGATCTACCTGTACAGATGTGGCTGTATATGCAACAGTGGTCTACTGATGTGCCCTGTGGCTTTACCTGCATGCTCCTTGGCCGGTGTGTGGGTAGCACCCACCTGCACAAAGGTGTCCGGCAGTTAGTGCAGCAGCACACCGACGGGCATTGAAAAGCAGGTCAGAAAAATTATTCCAGACCTGCTCATAACTGCGGTTGTGCAGTCTGACAACATTGACCCTGTGGACTAGGTCATTCCACAGGGCGGTCCACTCCTGGTGATCATGGGTGGCTCGGCCAAACAAGACAGGGTAGTGCTGTATGAGGTGGTTCATCAGAATGTTGTTTTCAGCTGCTGAGTACATTGGAAGCCTTCCATGGGACATCTTGCCTTACTGTGAATCTTAGGCTTGTGAAGATCATCTAGTTTGGAAGGCTTTTGTTAACCAGCATTGAGCGATCTTTGGGAGCAGTACTTTTTACTCTAATGGATGTTTTTTCACCTTGGACATCTATTTTTCTCAATATATATTAGATTTGTGCGATTTATATCAGCATTATACTGATATTTTGATAATTGCATGGTGATATTGGAATATTGGAATTTATCTTTTCATTCTTACATTCTTACATTTCAACCAATTTCCTTTTTGGATTACATATTGAATACTGAGGCCTTGTGTGATTTTAAAAAACAATAGACAGATATTGGATATGGTTCCTTTTGCACAGATTGTATAACAATACTTTATTTGATTGCTTTATTATAGATATATTTTTCAATACTTTTTTAACAGCTACAAGTGCTAGTTATATGTTAATTGGGGATGTTATATGTTCTTTACAGCAGTTGCTTATTTTTTACACTAGGGTTTCATTCTCTTAGTCCTGCCTTTAGATGTTTGTGATTGTTTCATTACAGAACATGTTTATTTCAGAACAGTTCTATAATTCCTAATAAGTTTTGGTAATTGCCTTTTTTAGGATATATTTTGAGTTGGATGGGAGTTTTTAGAACATTATGATCCTGACTTATCTTTTTGGTTAAGAATATAGTCCTAATTCATATCTTTTGAGTGTGTGATATTTACCTATGATACTATTCCATTTAAGGGGATGGTAGCACTTGGTATTTTTAGTCCCTTTTTTCAGTATTATTTTTTTCTTATTGATGGATCTTCCAACAATGTGTTTGGTTTCAATATTTATGAGACATTGACCATTTTATTAATATTTTTTGTTTTTTACAACTTGTGGTGAGTTGTTCGGGTTGGCCCCCTGATTTTCTGAGTTGTATCAGACTGCATTTTTAACTGTCATTTTTGGTGGGATTATTTGCCACTACCAAATAATTATATAATTTTTTACACTCTCTATGGTACCATAACCTAAGTCTTTTGCAGTGTTTATTATTTTTCACGTGGTTATCTGACTTAAAATATTACATAGCATCTATTGCTTATTGACTATTGGTATTTGGGCTTTATTTGATTTTTGGAACATAGCATTACAAGCAGGTGATATCCAGCCAGTTTATCAGGGCTACTATTGTTCCCTTCACGTTGACGTGGCACTCTTAGGTGAGGCCATTATTGTCATTCTTATAAATTGGTTTATTTTCATTATTAACCAAAATGGACCTATTTAATCTGGTCTCGGGGCTATCTGCTGATAGAGAAGATTTGAGTGTATTTGGTCTTGGTGTTTGTTCGACTAGAAATTCTTCTAATGACCCCTTGGGACCTGAGCCATCATGTAGTTTGGCCTTTGATAATCTTTATAAGTATCTTAAATTGTTAAGATCAAATGTTTGGCACTCCAAACTTTTCAAAGCTTATATTGCAAAAGGCATCACACCCAGGGGTCTTAGGATTCAAATTCAACCCCATGTGGGACAGCCGGATGATGAGCTCAATAGCCAGTGGTCTAATATACAACAGCATGCCACAATGTCATTTGTTGAAGCTTTGACCAAATATTATGACAGAATTATTGATTCTGAAATTAATACTGTAACTGACTTATGTAACGAAGTACAAACATTTGAAGGGGAAGTATTCTTTAAGAAATATCTCAATAAAGTGGCCAATGATCTTACCAGCCTTGAGGAACAGTTAAAATCCAGGAAAATTAAAAAAATTTAAACGTGATCAGTCTGATTATCAGGGGGCTAACCCCTTCAGTTTCCCTTCCAAACATGTTCGATTTAATCCTCAACCAGTCAAAACATCAAGAAGGAAAAGACCTAGGTCTATATTACGTAACAAATCCATAACAAATGGTTCATCTACTGATGATCCTTCATCATATACAGATAGTGACATAGAGCCAGCATCGGATTCACCAAACCCCAAGAGAGTTCAGGGTTTTGTCCCTTTAGGGGGAAATATAAACGTGGGGGCAGGAAACACAAAAGGAATCGATTACATTCAGAGTCTGTTAGAATTGGTAATACAGAAATAAATAATGTTCATTCTAATGTCCTAAATCTGTCTGATTTTGTTCTGTCTCCATCACAACTGGCCATTCTCAATAAAGGCTTAATGTTCATTCCTGGTTTTGTGATTTCTGAGGATTTGTTGGCTCAGGATGTCATGTCATTTTGTAGAACTCTTAATCTGAAATTACAATTTGGGGATGGGGCTGCATCATATGATCATGATAAATTCATTTATCATAAATCTAAATATCTTCCTCCGATGCACCCCATTGTACATTTGTTTCAGAGCACCATTCTCAAAGATCTACATTTTAATAGTTCTGAAACTCGTTTTAAACCCAACAATTTGTCATCCAGTGAAAAACAGGCTATTTCTGAACTACAACAAAACAAGGATATAGTTATTATTTCAGCAGACAAAGGTGGCGCAGTTGTGGTTATGAATTGGTCGGATTATGACAAGGAGGCCAGGAGACAACTATCTGATAGTCGTTACTATGCTGAAATGTGTCTAAATCCAACACACAGATTCAAAAAACAGATTGATGAGTTTCTTATTAATGCCAGAGATACTGGCCTCATATATATATATATATATATATATATATATATATATATATATATATATATATATATATATATATATATATATATATATATATATATATATATATATATATATATATATATATATATATATATATATATATATATATTAATATGTACGCATATGCATACCAATATAATCAGGTCCACAATCTCACAACACCTGCCTGCACAGCTGCACTGCTCTGCCTTGCTACAACACAGACAGGTGCTACATATGGACACAGCCTGACATTAGGGGGTATATGCAAGGCCAGATTACAGGTAACCCCATTACACACCTATGTCATTCCTGCATGCTACAATACAGGTTAATATGAGTATCCTACAAAAGGTGAGCTGTGGAATCCACGTGTCCATCATTATGGCATTACTTCCACCACCAGCTATTGGCCACAGTAATATACATACTTCCCATTACACAACACACACAGTGATGGCTTACATCTTATCAGTCAGTGCTGCTCTGCACAGTCGATGGGTATGGCCCACTACCCACAGGGACAGACTCTATTGTCCTTAGCAGTTGTTCAGCTGAACATCATTACAACACCACCTAAAGGCACATATAAATAATTCCACATCATCTAGTATGGACCAAGTACTATGGTCAATTACATGCATATATACTTCACATACCTGTTTTGGGAATGAAGTCTATTCTGGATGGTTTGCTTGGTGTTTTTTTTTTTTTTTTGTGCCTTTCACGCACTCTCTCTATCTCAGTCTTTCTCCAGAAAATGGATTGAGCTGCTTTGAATAGATTGCAGCATGGATTTTGTAGGTAATGCACATGATGAGCTGATGGCCTCTGCATGAGTCGGTGTCCTCCACTTACTACCTGCATGCAGCATGCTGTGTAGTACTTCCACTTACCACTTTCATAGCAACCAACTACTATAAATCCCTACATCATGTGGGCATGGTCCCTTTACCTTTCCTGTATGGTGGACATCCTTCCTGTGTGTGGGCAGCAGTGTTACAGACAGCAGGTAGCAAAACCTCTTACAAGGGAACCTGCACACTCAGGCCAGCTACATATTTTAGGAGGTTCCAGAACTACAGACAGAGTGTGAGTAGTGTTGTTGTATGCATTATATAGCACCAGTGTTACAAGGTTTGTGTGTACATACTAGTTTAACTTCGAATGCAGTCTGTCTGCATAGTTCTCAACTGTGCGGCTATCCACTTGATGGCCAGATGTGTGCCTATTATGTTTTGTCTATCCACCACACACGGCTTGTGTCAGATATATTACTGGCAGTGTGTGTGTGTGTGTGTGTGTGTGTGTGTGTGTGTGTGTGTGTGTGTGTGTTGAGTGCTATCAGTACATGGCTATATTCATTTCTGTTTCTAATTACATATTCCTGACTAAGGGCATGTTGCAGACTATCCTGTAACACCAGTGATGTGCTTAGTATATAACAGTATTTCCCATATGCGCCTGTGTTCCATCCTCTGTCCTCCACCTACATACCAGGATTTGTACATATGACATGCTGTCAGGGGTTTTTATGTAATGGGCTGTGAGTATATCATGCTGCATTACTGCCATCAGTCCATTGCTGTTGTGGCCCCCACACATATTATAGGGATGGGTCCATATATGTGTGGGCTTCACCTGCACAATACATGTGTGCCCTTATGCACTCCAGAGAACAGTGTATGTAACAGTGGAATATGGCCCTGTATTATTCAGTCTATGTGGGGGCTGAACCATAACTAACCTAGGCTGTTACAACATGTGGGGGTATCAGGGGTAAGCTGCCTTAAGGCATCTGGATGTACATTACCATACAATTCACCATGGGTAAATGCAGGCATACTGCTTCTTGCCATACAGACTATTTTGTCTGTTAGTGTGATTGTGATGGTGTCAGTTATGCCTTGGTATGTAACATATACATTCCATTGTGTCAACTGAGGTATTTACCCCCTAGTGATTGTGTACATAGTGTAGATAGAGGATGATGGACTATACATCTGCATTACTTACTGTTGATTGATTGGTATCCTGTGGCCCAGTCTGTCTTTACTGTTGTACTACTTGAAGGCCTCAGCCTGGACAGCAACATAAGTAAACCATTCCAGACTACTGTATTAATATAACTGTTTCACAGTTGCATTACTCTGTTTATATATATGTCATAGTCTAGACAGCTATATGACATGGCATATACAACTGTAATAGTGCACAAATAAAGCTTTCCCATGTATGCAAACCTGTGTGTGGTGTTATATCTTTTGACGTCTCTGTGGGTGTATGTTGCAGGCAACAATTGTCATTTGTATGGGTGGCTCATACAGTGTCCAGTTGGTAAGGTGGCAACTGTAGGCATATTGGCTGTTCTGTATTGTCTGTACCTTCTACATATGTATCTTAATATACATATATATGTGTGTGTATGTGTAGTTACATATATATCTATATATATGTACGCACACACACGCATATATATATATATATATATATATATATATATATATATATATATATATATATATATATATATATATATATATATATGTATCTGCATATATGTGTCTGTGTATATGTATCTTAGGAATGTTGATTGCTTCCATATTGTACATTCCCTATGGTAGCCAGACTGTACTGCATGATATATTACTGATAACAGCCTGACATCATACAGGTGGGATGGAGTACTGTTAACATTTTTTGCCCATGTTGTGTCACATCCTGGTTATGGGATATGCGACAGTTGGTATTGTATTGCAGGGCAGACGTGTTTGGCTGTAGGAAGGAATATCTATATGTACAAGACATATGTTGGTTGGGCCCCCTCACCACCATTAATGGTGCATGTGGACATATATATTTTTGTTATGCTCTCTTTTATATCTATAGATGTATGTCTGTATATATACCTATATAGATACATATCTATATTTACATATATATATATATATATATATAAATATCTTTATCTACATATATAGATATGTTATATCTATTTAGATATTAATATATATATATATATATATATATATATATATATATATATATATATATATATTTATATACACACACACACACACACACACACACACACACACACACACACACACACACACACACACACACACACACACACTCAAATACATCTACATGTTTAAATACATTTCCTGTACTGTTGAATGACTGGGCTGGATGATATGTTTGTGAAAACATCAGAGCTTTTTATTTCTGTTATGGCTTAGTGGTAAATCACTTTGGTCATGGTGTGGAGTCCTGGGTTTGAGCCTTGTAAAGGCTGTTTATTTTGTTGCTGGGCAGAACAAGGGTCGTTGGATAAAATGTGACTGAGGCACTTTTAAGCAGTTGTAAGCTGGTTTGTGAGGACTTGCGTGGAGTTAAGCACTGCTAACTTCCGGTTACAGTTTATTATAATGATTTAGCTTCTCAGTTGCTTAACCTGTGTAAGCATTGTTTACCCCCACATAAACAGGCTTACACCTGCTTAGTGCTGCTTAAAAGTGCTTACTCCCGCTTACCCCCATGCTAATTTCTTTAAAAGAAAAGAAAAAAGGGTTGATAGGAAAGTGGTGAAATAGGGGTACAAAGCGTGTAAGACAGTAGGGTAAATAACTAGGGATGTGCAGGAGGGTGTAAGGAAGGTCCATAGCTGCCCATTTCTTCTACAGCAACAGCTGTGCATATACTCTGAATTTGGTGGTAGATTTGGACACTCAAACCCCTGAGAGAGGGGTGAGGACAACAATAATATGTTGTGATGCCAGTTAGAGCAGATTACCTGTGACCTGTGGACACGTGTGTGAAATGGACAGCTATGTATGGGACGATATTTTTTTGGGAACATATTGCCCTTTTTTTTTTCAGGTGAGAGTGGGATGTTGGGGAGGGATAGTAGGTATATTTGGGAGTAGGTATATTTGGGGAGGTAGATTGGGTAGGTTAACAGACAAGACAAACAAGATGCATACAGGGGTGGTATATGACACATGGTGGGTAAACACCTTGATGGGGAGGGTGATGGGAATTCTGAAGCCCATGAGCCCCTTAGTA
Source organism: Protopterus annectens (assembly GCF_019279795.1). Taxonomy (NCBI): domain Eukaryota; kingdom Metazoa; phylum Chordata; order Ceratodontiformes; family Protopteridae; genus Protopterus; species Protopterus annectens. Next base: position 26,030,755 of record NC_056742.1, on the reverse strand, counting down.
GAAACAGTGAGACTGAGGTCCCCACCCATAGGCAGTCACCACTGCACCTTCACAGCCCCAAAGGTGGCTGTGCTGAGGGCTGAGTCGGAGAGCCAGGCCAACCCTCTAGTTGTGACATGCGGCTCTCGAGCTGGCATAGCTGATCTCCAAACTGCTGTTTGAGTTCACTACACACCACGACCCTGCCCTGGTAACGGGTGACAGTTTGCTGTCCACTCCCCCTCCCGGAGGGGGAAATCCCCATCCCCTGAGGTGGTTCCACCCAATGGTGGTGCAGGACCAATGGACAAGGAGGTCCTGGGTTGGACCCCAGATGTGTTTGCACCCAGTGCCATGGCCAGCTGAGGTGGGACAGGTGGGTCCGCTGGGACAGGCCTTCCCAAACGTGCTATGGTGTTTATGGTTTATCAACATATGCGGGTTAGTAATAGTCAGCACATTCCAGGATTAGGTATAACAGCATGCATAGATATTCCCATTAACCCAGACACCAGATATGGAACAATTGCATAGCAAACGGGACACGTGCATATATGGGACCCTAGTGGTAATAACAACAGCATGCAGGTACATTGATGGCACCATGCCACCAGTGTTGGAGTATATCAACATAGCACATGCATAGAAACAGATTTAAATAATTATCAGACAATAGGACATATGTCCCAACATTATAGTGGAGTCATCATGTACCAGTTGAGGTGGCTATTTAGTGTAATGTTGGAGATATGGTGGGGGGATGTAAATTAACAACTAGTATATTCCTGTAGTTCGCATTAGTTTCCTAGTCAGTGTTGTTATCTGTACCTTACAAGTATTACTACACTACCCTATTGCCTTAGTTTGGACAGTGATATGGCTGTCAACAACTATATACATGGACTGGTTTTGCCTGCAGTATACACCTCTTACGTGGTATACCTGTGAAGGAATTGTTTGTTAACACTGATTAACTGTTTCTACACATAATCTCAAATTCCAGGTTGTTGTCAAGCACATACCTGTCCATCTCTTTTTGCACAGACTCTGGCCATGTCTTAAACACATGCAGGTGAATCGGGACATATATAGACTATTGCCCTCTTCAACCTTTAGTGACTTACGACACTCTTATAGAGGATTTCCTAGACAGTTATATTATGTAGCACAGTGTGGGTGACAGTGATCAGTGATACCTTATTATTCAGATCAACTGCAACCCTCACAATGCCATACAATACCAGAGTAAACAGTACCAGTACAGAATATCAAGCTTTTATTTCTCAGCACAATGTTCATATCTGACGTACCTGTGGGAGCAATGTTTGTCAGCACTACCTGAATGTTGCCACACAAAGTAAAGGATTTCACATTAGTACTATGCACATACATCTCACTCTGTTACTGTACACACTCTGGTTCCTGCTTGATAACATGGGGGTGTAGATGGGACATACATGGCTTATTACTCTCATAACATTTTGGGGAGTTGCTAGTGTGGCAGGTTTGTTCTTATAGATGTGTGTCAATTAGTTGTATTTCCTGTTTGCTGCCTAAACATCTGGGATCATCCCACTGATTTCCCAGGGGGACAGGGTGAAAGGCAACAGATCTGGGCTGATATACTGGACATTCTGGACTTATCTGTACAGTTGTGGGGTATGATTCTATATGCAGCCTACTTCTACTCCCAGGATTCAGACCATGGCTGTGTCTGCTAAAACTAAAACACTGTCCATCACAGTTGTAGGTGCTATATAGATATTGCTGTATATCTCTTATCTGATTTCTGTTTTATACTTCTCCTGTGGTTTTACATTCTGACCTTGTAATGCAACACTCTTATACAGGATTTCCTAGACAGTTATATTATGTAGCACAGTGTGGGTGACAGTGATGAGTAATGCCTTATTATTCAGAGCTACTGCAACACTCACAATGCCATACAATACCAAAGTAAACAGCACCAGTACAGGGTATCATTCTTTTATTTCTGGGCACAGTGTTTGCATCTGATGGACCTGTGGGAGCAATGTTTGTTAGCACTACCTAAATGTTGCCAGACAATGTACCAGATTCCACATTACTATTATGCACATACATCTCACTCTGTTACTGTACACACTCTTGTCACAGCTTTACAACATGAGGGTATAGATGGAACATACTTGGCTTATTACTCTCATAACAGTTTTGTGAGTTGATAGAGTGACAGGTTTGTTCTTATAGATGTGTGACAATTCATTTTATTTCTTGTTCGCTACCTATACATCTGGGATCATCCCACTGATTTCCTAGGGGGACAGAGTGACAGGCAGCAGATATGGGCCACTTTACTGGACTTTCTGGACATATCTGTACAGTTGTGGGGTATGATTCTGTATGCAGACTACTACCACTCCCAGGATTCGAATCATGGCAGTATGTGCTAATAATGCAACAGTCCACGTCTCATTTGCATGTGCTATTCAGATTTTGTTGTCTGTCTTTTCACTGTTTTCTGTCTATGTGTCTCTCAGTTTTACTAAATGACCTCTGGGGATTACACCAGTCATATACAGACATTCCTACACATTTTATTTATGTTGCATAGTCTGGGTAACAGTGCTTAATACAGCAGTATTATTAAGTGATTGCAAATCTACATTACCATATGATACCAGAGTAAACACATGCAGTCCAGCAGTTAGATCTTTATTGTCAGGTTATTATGCTTTTATTTGCATACAACCTATATGAGACTCTTCCTGCCATATTCTCTGGTGTATGCAGTACTTGCCTTAAACAATACAGGTTTTATACCGGCAATTAACTTACTAATACTTTTAGATGTATTTCCTATGATGGTACATGCAAGAGTATTATTAACCTGCCTCGCGTCACAACCTCTCCAAGCGACATCAATGGGCCTCCTGGTTTGCAGCCCACTCACTTGCCACTGTGAGGGACATAAGAGGAATATTTAGCCATACATATCCAGAATATACATGAGCTGGCAATTATTAAATAGGTAGTGGAGTGATACTTACATACAGCTGGGACGTCTCCTGCCATCCTATCCTCTTGGATCCACTGATCAGAGAGATCCCCCTTTCACCACTTCAGGTCAGCATAGTGATGCCTGACCTGCTCACCAGTTCGGGGTATGTCAGTGGAACTGGTGAGGTGACGGGCAAGACGGTCCCAGGCTTCTGCCTTATATTGGTAACCCTGGTACTGGCCCTGCAGCAGTCTCTGCTCATGGTCTTTGGCAAGGAGTCCTGCCATGACTCTGGACTCCTAGATGCCCCAGTGCGTCACCCAAAAGCACACTCCCTCTCCCATTCCTGACATGGTGCCTGCAAGGGGAAGCTGCAACCAGTTATGAGATGTATTCCCACCTGTTGGGTTTAAGTAGGGCCGATTTCCCACACTTTGCTGTGATTGGACAGTTTTCAAAAGGCAAAGCTATGGGCAAACCTGCTTACCTAAGGTTGGCATTGTTTAAAGGGATATTCCATTGGGCAAATTGAGTTAGCTGGCCTACACATTGCTTACACCTACTAAGCTGGCCTGTGCAATGCTTAGCATTGCTTAATATTTACTTTGCATTATATTTGCTTTTTGGCATTGATTTATTATTCATTACATGTTTTATATATATATATATATATATATATATATATATATATATATATATATATATGTGTGTGTGTCTGGTATCCATGATTCATGTATAAGTACACTCTATGTGGTCCTTGTTTTTAATAGGGGACTTCAACACTCTATTACAGTTACACTTCACATCTGGGCTTACTTCTGTACTCCAGTTCACATATTTATGTTATGTAGGAGGTTATAGAACATATGACTGTATAGGGATTCCTTTCACATTTTCAGTTTGATTTTACTATATTGAGGATTTGTTTGGTGATACCTCATTCTTATGTACTGCTGTGATGGCTTGGTGGTTAACTACTCTGACTGTAGTATATAGGGTCCTGGGTTCAAGACCTGCAAGGCTGTTTATTTTGTTGCTAGGCAGAACAGTGGGTGTTGGATATAGAGTGATTAAGGTACTTTTAAGCACTTATAAGTGTGTTTGCATGGTTTTCTGTGATGGTAAGCTATGCTAGCCTTCGGTTAAATATGCTTTCAGAAAGTTAGCTTCCACATTGCTTACCCCTATGCAAACAGGCTTAAACCTGCTTTCTGGTGCTTACATATGCTTACTCCCACTTACTACTGCTTAATAGTGCTTACACTTGCTTACCAGTGCTTACTCCCACTTACCACTGCACAACGTTAGACAGGAATGTCTGATGGTTCTTGGGAAGGTGGGGGATTTGGAAGCTGTATGGAGTTATCATTCATTACACACTTTGCCTTCCATTTGTATCTATGATTCCTGTGCACATATGCTGTATGGGACACATGTGATTATCTGTTGAATTTGCAACGTTATGACACTGAAACCTCACATCTGCATTTAATGCAGTACTCCAGTTCACAAATCTATATTATTTAGTAGGTTATGCAACTAAAAATATTGGTCATAACATGATTTGACATGGAGAATGGAATGTGGTGCAGTGGGACTCGAACCCAAAATGACTGCTAGTAAGGCAAATGCTCTGCCCACTACACTATTGCTATACTGCTTCTGTTGCATATATCTTCCTTTTTATCCTCTTCTGCCATTTAAACTGCATTAACCGTAGCTAAACTATGGGCAAACCCGCACACCTATGGTTAAATTGAATCTGTTTCATAAGAAAAACAGTATCTTTATATTGTTTGTGTTTGCTATTGCTCTTGTACATGTGGGGGATGCTGCTGGGGGGATGTGGACACCTATGAGCAATCTTGATCATTCTTTTAGGGCTTTCTGCTGTTCTTCATTGCAGGGCCATGTATATTCTGAGAGCTCTGCTCTCAGACATGCCTCCTGCACTCTTACACGCTCCGTGTAAGATTAGGAGCTCAGGCAGTGCGCCTTCATTAATATGCATGGTGCGCTGCCGTCCTGATCTTAAACATCCGCTTCCGTGCAGGACTAAGCTAATCCTGCATGGAAGATTAGTAAATTCGGGGGAATATGTTGTTTGCATAAAATTATCCCCCGCAGTCAACTGAATTTTTATTTTTTATGTTTTATCTTTTGATGCATTCGATTTCTGAAGTACATAAAGCAAAACATGTTTCTAGCCAATATGTTTCCATTATGAATGCATTTATTTGAAATATTTTCAGCATTTTCATTATCACAGAAATGTATTCCAGAAAAATGAACTAACACCATGAATAAACCTGCGCCAGGAAAGAGAACAGCTGTCTAAATAATGCAGTTGGCACTGTGCCAAGTATTATCTTTTTCTTCAGTAAATGAGCATGAATGGTTCCTACAAGAAAAGATTAACTATTATAAACTTTCAGTACTGCAACAAGATTTATTTAATAGAAATGTAATGTTAGACAAATCCTTTTATAAACTAAGATATGAACAGAAAGTAAGCTCTCAGTGTTGTCAAGGAGATAAAAAGCACTTGCGGCTTACTATGTTATGCAGTATTAATTTTAAAGGCACTTCTCACAAGGAGAAAGTTTTCAATCAGCTTGTATTAACAGCTGTTTGGGCTGTCACATATAGGTACATTTGATTAAAGTTTATCTAATGTAGCAAATACAGGTGTATACATTTCTATACATCATTTAGGTTAAGCAGTATGACCATTGAGGTAAGTAATTTAGAAATCCTTCACATGTATTTTTTTCTTCTCAGTAGGCTTCTATTTTTAATTTTTAATGCAAAAGTAATCACCACCATCTAGACATTTATCCTTTTACATTATATAAGGTACTAAAGCTTTTGATATGCATTAGCCTTTTCTAAATCTAAAATAACTGCACATTTGTATGTTTGCCTCACAGCAGAATCACTATGTGGCCCTTCAGTAAAATTCAATAGACGGCCAGCTAAAAGTGTTGAAGTATATCATACAACCACAGCACCACAAGATGTAAGTAATTCAAGCAAGTGAGAATACCATGCTCATTCCTTAGGAAAAATAGCTTAAACTGTTAAATTTCTTTTTAAAATGATGATAAGAGAATTCTAGTTATATGCTTACAGCAGTATGTGAGGCATATGCCTTTGCAAATTCAGCTGAAATGAAGTAAAGGCATGCTAATGCAACTAAATTTATAGAAGTGTTTAATCACCAAAGCAGCATCTGGTAAAGGAAAGAATATGATATGTCATTGCAGGTCTGTAGTCTCCAGAAGAAGTGTCTGGCAGTTTGTTTTGAGGATTTATAAGCATCTAAACATGTAGCAACCATAATAGTGCTAGTGTAATAACCATACAAGGTGATTTTCCAATATGGAATTTGATGAGTGCCCTGTCAGGCTTAAGGAATGTTTATTTACAGGCACGTACCAAATATAGTCCTCTATATATTATCCAAATATTTTCAATCAGAGTTTACTTTTTATAATGTAAAACTATAAATTTGATATTGAAACAGAACCTTAATCAGTTACATTTAGTTGCCACATATACACTGGTATTATAGAAATTCTTGCTAAGTGATAGAGACACAGGAGATGTAATATAAGCATACAGTTAAAACAAGAATAAAATATACACATATGAGAGAAGTGTGGTCTAAACAAACAATGACTCATAGGTTCATAGGTTCATAGGTTCATACTAGGCTATCTGCCCAAGGGCATTTATAAGCCTAGCCCATAGTTATGTGGCTTTCGCCACCCCTTTAGTTTGAATAAAAACTATGCCTATCATTTTGCTGTGCCTCTGTCAAGCAGCGACACTGAAGTAATCCCTGGGGTATATCTGCAATCTCCCATCCATTGGTCAAGATTCCTCTTGAACAAGGCCAGAGAGGTGCTCTGCCTCACATGTACCGGGATTTTGTTCCACAGCATAGGGAGTCTCTGGGTGATGAATCTGTCCCTCCAGCACGTTCTATTTATAACCGTGTCAAGGTTTAAGTCTCCCACCCTTGTGGTTCTGAGGGATCTAGATTTTTTGAGGTGAAGCATATTCATCAAATCTGGGTTTGACATGACCTTATATGTCAGGCACAGGTCACCTCTGAGCAAGCGGTATGAGACTGAATAGAGCTGGAGTTCTTTCAGTCGGGCAGCATAAGACATATTTTTGAGACCCTTTATCCTTTTGGTGAGGAACTTTTGGGGCCTTTCAAGCTGCAGCAGGTGTCTGGTCAGATACATTCGAACGGGCATTGTACTCAATCATAGGTCTAATGAGTGATGAGTACAGGAGGACGATGACCTCCCTTGATCTAGATGTGAATCCCTTCATGATCAGGTGGGCGATATAGAAGGTTTTCCTAACTACTTTAGCAACATGAGTGTCAAACGAAAGGCTACTGTCAACCTGGGTCCCCAGATCCCTGATGACTTTTTCTGTGCTCAGTGGATTGCCACCTATATGGTAGCTAGGGTAACCTTGTTTTTCCCCTAGGGTATGGCTATGCATTTTTGGCGTTTAACTTCAGGCCATGGCTCTGGCACCAGTTATCCGTTTCTGTGAGGCCCTTCTGGAGGATATCTGTGTCAGATGTGTTTTCGACTATGGCGCCCAGTTTGCAGTCATCTGCAAACTTTGTCAGCCATAACCCTCCTGTGTTTGCTTGTACTTCAGAAAAGTAGATGCCGAACAAGAGTGGACCCAGGACTGAGCCCTGTGGGACACCACTTGTGACAGGCTTTGAGTCTGACATGGCTCCAGCAACTCTGACCCTGTGGGTTCTGTCACTTAGCCAGTTTGCAACCCATCTTGTGATGTATGGGTTTACATTCAAGCTGATGAGTTTTTCGATGATACCTGAGTGGGGTATTGTGTCGAAGGCCTTTGCCAGGTCGAGGTAGGCTGTATGGACTGCCTTTCCTCATCAATGGCCTTGGTGACTGTCTCAAAAAGTCAACCAAGTTTAAGAGGCAGGATCTGCCTTTGACAAAGCCAAACTGGGTTGGATCCAAAGTCTGCAAGTTCCCTATGTCTTTATTTATGAGTTCCATTATGATCCTCTCCATGGCTTTACAGATAAGGCTTGTCAAGCTAATGGGGCGGTAATTTCCAGGGTCTGTGGAGGCACCGCCCTTATGAAGTGGGACCACAGTCGCCGTGCGCCACTCCTTGGGTACGTATCCTGAGGTGAGGCTAAGATTAAACAGCTGTCCTAACTGTGGGTTTAATTCCTCATTGAGTTCGTGAAGCACACAGCCGGAGACACCATCCGGTCCCATGGATGCTGTGTTTTTTGCCTTAGTGAGGGCAGTTCTCACCTGGGCGTTGGAGATGTTTGGGGGGCTACAATCCTCTGGAATAGATATCTCTCCTTTTGGGGGGGAGGGGGGGGAGAAGTTTGCACTGAACCTGTCAGCCAGTATGTTGGCAATGTGTGTAGGTTCAGTAATTTTCACATCATTTTGAACTAATTCTGAGCATATCTGGGAGTTTCCTCCTAGGTTTCTAACATAGCTAAAGAAGGCCTTATGATTCTCTTTAGAGTCCTTGGTGATTTTTCTCTCAAAATTTGCCTTGGATGATTTTATGATTTTTACTTATAATGATCAAAGGTGTCTTACCTTTCAAGGATTTTGCTCTATCTTGTAGTAGCTTCCTCCTTTTGTTGTAGAGCTTGTTTATGGCTGGGGTCCACCAGACTGGACGCTTGCCTTTGGTACAGAGAGTCTTAGTTTTGTTTGGGATTGCCTGATCCATGCAGTCCTGTAGGTGCTGGTAGAAGGCATTTGTAAGTGATTCAGCGGTTTGAGTAATGTTTACCACTGGCTCAGGGGCCTTAAAGGAGACCACACTAGTTTTTAGAAGTGTGAAATCGGCTTTTGAGAAGTTTTTCACTGTGGTCTTTTTTGTTTCAGGTGGGCGGGATGAGGACCTCCAGCGAGATTAGTTTATGATCTGATCTCACCAGTGAGGGGTATACTTCCGGTGTTGAACATTTTGATCCCATGTTCGTGATGATGAGATCAAGTATGTTTTCTCCTCTTGTGGGATGGTGACTAGTTGTTCCATGGCATTTGAGTTTATGAACTCCAGGAATCTTTGGGTTAGAGTGTTCGGGCTTGAGTAGTGTTCCCAGTCTATATTAGGGTAGTTGAAGTTACCTAGTATGATGGTGTTTGGAGATACATTTATCCCCTCCAATGTTTTCAGGAAGGCCATGTGAGGTTCCTGAGTTTGAGAGGGTGGCCTGTAACATGCTACAAATTGCAGAGCAGTCTTGCCTATGGTTAATTGCACCTGGATGGTCTCCGATGCATCGTGCGTTGCCACCAACCTTGAGTGGGTGTCCTTTATGAATATGGACACCCCCCCTCCTTTCTTGGTGTTGTCCGGATTTTGGGGCCGGAACGCATGCTATGAGGTGAAACCTGTTAGTGCTGGGGTGCTCTCAGGAGCCTTGAACCAGGTTTCTGTCACAGCACAGACATCGATGTTCTCCATATTGAGAAGGGCCTCGAGTGCGTGCATCTTGAGATTGAGACTTCTGGCATTGAGCAGCATTACCCTTAGTTTTTTTTCTTTTTGGTGTTCTAGGGTGGTAGGTTTAGAATTTGAGCCTTGCCTAAAAAGGCACTATGGGGTGGCAAGAGCCTTTGCCAATATCCGAAGCCCAGGGTGACAGGTGCAAGCCGTCCCTTCAAGCAGCGTGGCTTGTCCAGCATGTCATCCCAGGCAGACAGACATTGGATCCCCTTTGAATGACACCAGAATTTAAGCCAATTATTAAAGCTGATCATCTTATCACTGTATTGTGGCATCATTCTAGGTGAAGGTAGAATACTGCTCAAGGTCAGGGTCATACCTGCCTGGGCTACATAATCAGAGAGCTCCTCGATGTCCCTTTTCATGTAGTCCAAGGAGGTACGTCTCAGGTCGTTGACACCAGCGTGGACAATGACTGAGTCATACTTGTACCTGCTGTTGAGAGACCTGAGTGCTTGCGTTATGTGGCGGATTCTAGCGCCCGACAGGCAGCTTACTGTGACCTTCTCTTTACTCAGTCTGGTGAGCAGGATGTCAGTGTGTCTGACTATGGAATCACCAATGACAAGTCAACATTTTATCTCATTGTTTGTTTGTGAAATTCAACATTATTGTGGCCTGTACTACCACTGAAGAAGTAATTACAATTTTTCAAGTGAAAAAATTAAAATAAGGTTTTATAACATTTTTTTGACTTGGAAAAATATAAAACACAAAATCCACTGGAGTCACCACACGGAGATAGTCACTGGTCAAGGAAGCTTCTTTATTTGGAACAAAAACACACAAGCGCTTTCACGTAGCTATACTACGCTTCTTCAGGTGTAATAAGACATTAATAAATGCAACCTTTTATACAAAAGATTTTTGGCGCTCAAACTGACTAATTAAACACTGATTAGATAATTGCTAACAAACAGGCTATCCCTGCATGTCTTTAGTTAAAGATACAATACTAGAAACATAAAAACAAGTAATAAAAACAGCTTAAAAACATTTAAAAAATTATTTTAAGGCAAATTTGCCTTAGACAAACTATGCTAAGCAAAAATGAAACAATGAAGCCTGTTAATGTAGTTATATGAGCCAACTAAGCTTCTCAATTTGCAACACTAAAAGACTATGCAAATTCAGGGTCAATGCACAGAGCATGAAACAAAGAAACGGTGCTTTCGAATAAAAACATACCATGTTTCTATTTATAAGTACATCTGAAGGTGTATTCCACGACTCCTGATGGAGTCGCTAACTAAACACGTACTCAATTCCTTTGTGTATAGGCTCCGATCAAACAAACAAACCCTGTATGCTCACTTACATCAAAAGCATGATATAAGGAAACTATGACACAGGCAAAGCTGATGGATAATGCAAAAAACGCGGCAATTAACGGTGCAAGAATAAAAACAACAAACTGTTGTTGCTATTAAAATATGCAAAACGTACATGATCTCATGTGGCTGATAGCATATTCACAAACGTCTACACCAAAACAATGTCAACTGGTACTAGCGGTAATCACAGCTACAAATGTGCCCTGTTCTTACCTCATATCTCACATGAAAGATGCCTACAACACTCACATAATCACCAAGGCTAGATCAAGGACAATCACATATAGAGAACGATCACATGTTTAACCAGTAACTCATAATGCTGTCCGGTCCAAAGGACTTTACTGATCCAGCCAAGGTAACTGAAAACAGTCAAGTAACAAGTAATGTCCTACTGACAACTGCGGCTGGCAAACACAGAAGATGTAAACTGACGAGCATCTACTAACGCAATATAAAACAACCGCGTTAAAGCAATTCCAACGGAAATCAGCCCATCTAACATCAAAAGCCTACTAATCTATATTCAAAATACAGCAGGTGAAAGCTAGAACAGGGGATATAGAAAATATATAATAAAAAATGTAATGATAAACAACAATCAGATCGCAGACTGCAACCCACTCACCTTTACTAAATACAGGCGCTAGGAAGTTTCAGAGACCAACCAAAACAGGTGTTCAAACCACTTCCATTCTGCATGAAATCAACCAGTTCAAGATCCATCAGGAGCCAGGACCCAGGCAAATGATCAGGGATCCAAAAAGTTAGCTATAACTATACATGTAAAGTACAAGGTAAAAAATGAAAACGCCTCTCGTAATATACATGCTAAAACCAAATAAGGACAATACAGCATGATGCATTAAAGCGCTGATAAACACAGCTGTAATGACACTGCAAACATACAGCCTCATCCAAGGGGTGAACCCACACTAAGGACCAAGATACCAAAAGTGCACTAGTGCTGAACAAAGAAAAAAATAGAAAATACATTATGCGCTAAATAAGGTATCTGGTCAGACATACCAGAGGATGAAACCAAGGTGAATATCAAAAAACCACTCTTTGGCATATTGATGCCCGTAGTATCAGACCACAAGGTCCCCTTATATTGTGTGCAAACCATAATATGAGTATGCAAATTTAAATGACTAAAAGCACACCAAAAAATCAATCTATGCCAGACTGACATTATACCTATGGAGGCCAAGCGTAAGACAAGAACACAGTCCACTTGTAGATAAAGAGCTCTATGGAACCAAATCTGGATAGAATAAAATAATGCGAAGTCAAACATAAAGGCAGGTCTAGTAAATATAAACAGTACACAAACCAAACTTCAAGACATGTACGTCTATTTCACAGCTTTTTTTGACTTGGCTGTATTCAATAATTACATCTCTCATATATAACGCAAAGAGTATTCAGCAGGTGGAATGGGAATTTTCCAAGAGAAAAACTAATTCAGGTGGTATACCTGCAGTAACAGCAATGGTGAAGCTTACATGAGGCATGAAGAAAAATCTTAAATTTTGCATTGCATTTGATTACTTCTGCCACATTTTCAGAAAACTATATATTGCTAATATGACATTTGATACCGGTAGTACGGTTACACTTTTGAAACAAGCAGTACTTTTCATTAATACCATCTCTCTCTTTCAATTTTTTTTACATATTTTATAAATATATGTATAAATATAAAAACACACAGGCACACATCCACTCATAAATAACAACTAAGTCTTACAAATGTTGTGTGGGCTATTATGTTAACATACACATGTGCTCACACATTTTATTTCTTAATCATCATCCATCTACTGAGATGTTCCCTTTCAATGTCAGATTTCAAAATGATAGTAGGCACAATCACATTATAATAGAGTCCAAACCAGTACTTGAGTTTTGCTTCTGTACATTTTTACTTTTTATCCTTGGCACTAACACACACAGTCACACCATTGTGTGTGGGATATGCAAATGTACTTGCATGGAGAAAATATACTTTCCTGTTGAGCATTGCCCATGCAGGTTAATTTTAACAACAGGAATTCATCCATTCTGTGCAGTCAGAGCAGACAAAACTGTACAGTGAAACTCAAACCACAGATTTTCATAAAATAGTAAGACATAAAAAAAGAACAGATACAATAGATTTTTTTTCACCATGTCTGTTTCTGTGCAGAATGCAGCAAGAGAAGTTAGAACATATATTGTATAAATTAATACAAAATAAACAAAAAAAATGTCAGGAGCAAGGGTAAGTTAAACATTTTGTTTATGGATGCTGCAGCACTGAATGCGGAGTGTAATATTTACAAATTAGATATTAAGTTTTATCAGGATCCATTGTGCTTAGGCTATATTACATGAATATCAGCCAGCAGACTTAACATAACATGCATTCTAATTCTAGATCTTGTTTTTTTTTTTTTTTTTTTTTTAAGTAAAATAGTAAAGCCTTCAGTAAAGAGAAGGCTTCTCAAAGCTACAAAAAATGACTTCTTAATTAAATGCCTGAAGTACTGGTCCCCCTCTTTGAAGCATATACAGTAAAACAAAGTATCCATTAGCAAATGCCATTCAATATTTCGATATGTGAAAAGTTCCTGGAAGCCATTCTCACTCTTATTGGTTCAGTACAGCACTGAGCCATATATATTGTAGCCAACACTCAAAGTGGAACAGAATGAGAGACCATGGAAGTGGTAAAAATTCAAAGAGGTCCACCTAATATAGAGAAGTTGTAAGGTCTGCACATACTAAACTGCCATTTTTAAAATTTATTTAAAACAAAAATAGTTTGATCATCTTAACTAATAGCAATAGTAATCAACTGACAATAAAAATAAGAGTGCTAGTTTTGAGGCAAATTTATTTTAGTCATCCGGAGGGTAACTACAAAATGACAAGTTCTTTTATTCCCTTACATAACTTTCTTCTTTGAAGACTGAATAAAGAAGTCAAGGGCACTGTTTTCAGCTTGTAACAAATGAATATAGAAAACAAAATAAAACAAAGTAAGATGGCTTTGCAAGCATAAAGTCTGATAACCAAGAAAATGAATGCCATTTCATCCTGTGTGCATACATCTATCTATCTATCTATCTATCTATCTATCTATCTATCTATCTATCTATCTATCTATCTATCTATCCATTTATTTTATTATTTTATTTTATTTTACATTTGTTTACCGGGATAGTCCGACTGGACACTTGTCCATTTACAGCGGAGACCCGGGGAGAAAAGCTCCACATTCAGTACAGAAAAACAAATAGTTGAACAATATGATGACAATATGATCATCTATACAGAAGCAAAAAAAAAAAAAAATAACAATAGATAAAAATACTTTTAATACAAAAAAAAAAACAAAATTTGACACTAGATAAAAAATACAACTTTCAATACAGAAACAGAAATTGACACTAGATAAGCATTATAACTGGCTATAGACAGACAGAGACTATTTACAAATGAATTAGTGTAAGTTTAGCATGAGCTAATATAACTATTAGAAACTTGAGCAGAAAATAAAAATTCCTGATATTGTAGAAAAATTACAGCGGGTATAATTGGATATAAAGCTATCTGTGGTGGTAGAGATAGTGAAGGTTAGGTAATGCATGGACATAGCCAGGAATTCATTATGTAATTTAAGTGAGATTTTGAACAGCGCAATAGAGGAGGCAGAAGATAAAGCAGGGGGAAGGTCATTCCAAGATTTATCTATGTTATGGGAGAATAGTCCTTTACATGCAGTGTTGTTAGCCTTAGATATACAAAGGAGTGATTTGTCAGTGGAGCGAAGGGGACGATTTGATTTGTAGGGCATGAGTAGGTGACTTAGTGCTGGGATTCTATCAGGATGCCTCACAATATTGTAGGCAATGATTAGTTAATGGTAATTGAGTAGTCTGCATGTGTGAGTGAATATGTGCATGAAAGCAAAAGAGACTGTGTGTGTGAGAGAGATATGGGAGACTAAGCGATATGCGAGTGAATGCAGGTATGAATGATGAAGTGACTGTGTGTAAGATTGGGAGAGTGAGAGCGACGTGTGAGTGAATGCATGCATGAATGCAAACGAGACTCTGTGTGTGTGTCTGTGTGTGTGTGTGTGTGTGTGTGTGTGAGAGAGAGAGAGAAAGAGAGAGTGAGTGAAGAGTGAGAGTGATCCCTGGTAGCAGGAGCAGCAGCAATAAAGTTTGTGTACCTGTTGATTATACCACTCACCCTCTCAACGCACAATAAATCTGGATGCATACCTCTCAACCTCTTAGATCAAGAGATCTGGACAAAGCCAAAAATAATCGGGTGACAAATGCCCAAAAAATAGGGACACTTTAAGTACTGCTCTTACAATCTTAGAAGGTAGATAGAAGTACAAGTTTTGCATTAACATGAATTTTCTGAAGGGTATGAAGTATGAAACTCAACTGTTTGTCATTATTTTCTAACTTCAAACCTCAAAGATATGCCAATGATTTGCCAGAAAACAACAATTTTATGAGAAACAGACTAAAAATGCGAGGCAAAAATATGGACATTCTGTGAAAATCTGTACTGTTGAAAGGTATGCTGGACAGAGCCAAATAATACGGACAGATTTTATATACTGCTCTTATAAGCTTAAAGTCAATAAGGTTAGCATTAGGTTTATGGACCTTTCAACCATAGTAGATCAATGTTATGCTATTAAGCAGAATGTACACTTTTTGTTTTGCAATTATTGCCAATTGCCTTTTTATTGTACTTTGTAGTTTTCTCCTTGGGTCTCGGCTGAAAATGGACTTCTAGTCCAGTTGAGTCTCCCATTAAACAAATGTCAAATAAATAAATAAATATCATGTACTTTATTATGCATTCAAGATGGCCGGTCTGTGGGATAATTGTATAACATGAAACTGGTCCTTGGTGCAAAAAGGTTGGAGACCACTGCTTTAGAGAATATGTTTAACATCTTGCGAGTACTTATACTTATTTTAGTGGCACTGTGGCCGGTTCTGAAAGCCTTGCTGCTTTGGTCATACCCTACCATTTGTGCTGGTATTAATTTTACACAGTATAATTGAGTACTCTTTATAAGAGCCTTTAGGGTAGCTGACTGGCAGCATGATTACTTCAGAGTCTGTGCAGAAAGGGGCACAGCTAGTAAATCTGTGCCAACTTTTCCAGGTGTTTATGTATGTGCGTGTGTGTGTGTGTGTGTGTGTGTGTGTGTGTGTGTGTGTGTGTGTGTGTGTGTGTGTGTGTGTGTGTGTGTGTGTGTGTGTGTGTGTGTGTCTATGTGTGCGTGTGTAACTCAAATATCCAAGTGTGTTTGTCAGCTACTGGGAACAGGGACACAGAGCTCCAAAGTGGTCAGTGTGGAGTTTTGGAGAGAGACAGAGTCTAGCCCAAGGTCTGGAACATGCTTGCTGTGTGCTCTTAAGGGAAATTGTGCTTGGTGCAGGGAGCTGCATCTGAAGATAATGTGTAAATCCATCTTTGTTTTAGCGACCATCCCTCACCAGAGTCACTGTTGAGGATTGAGCCTCCTTAATTGGTGGCCAGAGTAGGGACCCGTCACATATGCATTATTTTTTACACCTAATAAACCTTTTTTACCAAATGAGATTCTGCCTTCTGAGTTAAGCATTATCTCTGTCTATATATGTGAAAACTGAAGAGTCAAAGAGCAAAACACCTCCTGTAATCCCCTCTTTCTTGCTTGGATATATAAACCAACACTGGTATGTATGTATATCTATAGCTATATCTATCTATCTATATAGATATCAACACTGACTTCCCTCTTATCATCATTCTGGACAAGCTAATTCTTTGTTTTCAGTATGTACTGCTTGATTTTATTTCTAACTTCAGAATATCTGCCTAAAATACTTCATCTTTTAATTTTCACGGTCCACTTATTAGTTTCCCTTCAAGTGTTTGACAGTGCCTTGTATAGACACAGACACCTTAAGTGACATTTTTCCTGTACAAGTATGATAAAAATTTCACCAGTACCTAGTTGCACACAGGAGAGCTAGTTTGCAGTGACAAGCACTGTCCTCAGAGATGCAAACCATATACTCCTGACATTGCTTTATATTCTCGTCCCAACTGTCTAATCAATAAAAAAGGTTCTGTTGCCATGGATATGAAGTTTCCCACTATCTCTGTTACCAGCTTGGTTGATATAGGCATCCTGAGGCAATTCAGAAATTGCCTCATGTTTACTGGTAACCACTTAATTCTCAAGCAAGCTAATATGGAACATGAGCGATGTCCACAGGAAGTTGCTAGGCTAGTGACCCTAGAGCCTTACAAGCCTAGGCATGTTAATCACAAGTTGCCTCAATTGTCTTTGGTTAGACGGATGTAATTCACAGATTGAGTCTATGATAAATACCAAGTATCCCAGTTCATGATAAACACCAACTATCCCTGTCCATGAGGGACATAATTCCACCACAGGGGTAAGTTTTCAGTCTCTCATCCATTTGATCAGCTTGTGCTTGAATAAGGTCAGTGAGGAGCTCTGCTTCACATGAATTGGAAGTTTATTCCAGAGTAGTGGCAATCTCTGGGCGATACAGTGGATATAAAAAGTGCACACACCCTTGTTAAAATGCTAGGTTTTTGTGATATAAAAAAAATGAGACCACAATAAATCATTTCAAAACTTTTCCCACCTTTAATATGACCTATAACCTGTACAATTCTATTGAAAAAAAATCTGTTAGGGAAAAAATATAAAAAAATAAAAAAATGTACAATTACCTAGTTGCGTAAGTGTACACACCCTTAAACTAATACTTTGTTGTGTGTGTACACCCTTAAACTAATACTTTGTTGAAGCACCTTTTGATTTAATTACAGCATTCAATCTTCTTGAGTAGGAATCTATCAGCATGGCACATCTTGACTTGACAATATTTGCCCACTCTTCCTTGTAAAAGCACTCCAAATCTTTCAGATTGTGAGGGCATCTCTAGTTCACAGCCCTCTTCATGTCACCCCACAGATTTTCTATTGGATTTAGGTCTGGTCTCTGGCTGGGCCATTCCAAAACTTTAATTTTCTTCTGCTGAAGCCATTCTTTTGTTGAGATGGATGTATGCTTGGGGTCATTGTCATATTGAAAAGGTGAAGTTCCTCTTCATCTTCAGCTTTCTAGCAGATGCCTGAAGGTTTTGGACCAAAAGTGACTGGTATTTGGAACTGATCATAATTCCCTCCACCTTGACTAAAGCCCCAGTTCCAGATGAAGAAAGGCAACCCCAAAGCATGATACTGCCACCACCAGGCTTCACTGTGGGAATGGTGTTCTTTTGGCAATGCAAAGTGTTGTTTTTGCGTCAAACATACATTTTGGAATTGTGGCCAAAAAGTTCAACCTTGGTCTTATCAGACCATAACACATTTTCCCACATGCTTTTGGGAGACTTGATGTATTGTTTTGCAAATTTTAGCTGGGCCTGGATGTTCTTCTGTGTAAGAAAAGGCTTCCATCTTGCAACCCTACTCCATAGTCCAGACATATGGAGAATACAGGTGATTGTTGTCACATGTAGTACACAACCAGTTCTGATGAAGTCTAAGCTATATTAGATGAAAGCGCTAACCCTTGAAATTTTATTGATTTTTTTAAAAATAAAGTATTTTATAACTATAGCACTAATTATTTCACCTAACCAGTGGATTCTGTTGTACTCGTGCACGTTGAGCTGTTTGACACAACCAGTACTTGCCAGAAATTCCTGCAATGCCTTCAGTGTTGCTGTAGGCCTTGCTGACCAGTTTTCATCTTGTCTTGTCATAAATTTTGGAGGGACATCCAGTTCTTTGCAACATCACTGTTGTCCCATATTTTCTCCACTTTTTGATGACTGTCTTCACTGTGTTCCATGGTAGAGCCAATGCTGTGGAATTCTTTTTGTACCCTTCTCCTGACTGATACCTTTCAAAAATAAGATCCACTTGATGCTTTGTAAGCTCTCTGCAAAAACAAACACATAAACAAACAAAAAATATATGAAAATAAATGCGAACAAAACCAAATATCCTAGCTAAATACTACTAATATAAAAAAATATAGGTGTATATAAAAACTATTTACACACATATATTTTTTTATGTTACTAGTATTTAGCTATAATGTTTGGTTTTGTTCACATTTATTTTTATATATTTTTTGTTTGTTTATGTGTTTGTTTTTTGAACATCTTAGTAGATTGAGTGGTCATGTAGCAATTTAACCAAACCAAAACTAAACAGACTGTAAAAACGGAACGTCAAGCAAAGAGCCACCAAACTGGAATAATAAGTATTTATTTGAACACTGCGTTGTATTAAAACAATAAAAAAGTTTCTCGATAATCCACAAGTAATCCACAAGTAAGCGCTTTCATTTAATATGTATTAAACTTCCTCAGACAACGTATCAAGTGACGTCACTTCCTTTTATACTAAACTTCATTCATAAAAAAGGAAACACATGACTCTACTAGTATTTAAGCATGCCTCTACAACTATTATTAAAATAAAACAAATCTAATCTAAACAGTGGCCAAAGAGCACCAAAACACATCATTTCCATATATTACATGTTACAAGCATAAAAAAAGTCAAACAAATGCATATGCGTATATACATATTACAGTGTTAATGTATGTGTGCTTAATAAAACACTATGCTAAAGTATTTTATTATATTATGTTTTATCAATACATAAATATATATTTTTAAAATATGTTTTATAAAATGTGTTTCGTAAAAATGTTTTATAAAAATGTCTTATAAAAATCCCCAGATAAATGTCATATTCGACAGCTTATGAATTTTTGCACTCATATCTATATCTAATATAGCTATAAAAATGTATTGCTATATATAACCAATTATGTATTATATCAGCTTCATAATGGACTTATATATTAATTTATAATGTTTAAAAGACATGAATAAAATTGATGTTAAAATTAATTGCAACAATAATTTACTTATATACATTAAATATATAAATAAATAAATAAATTATTATCATATCTCAATCTATTATTTTATTTCTATTTAATGCCTTTAGGTTTAAAATAGGAGCTATTGAACTGCGTTTATTTATACCTTGCCATGAGTCGGCCTGTGTTCTAATCTGCCATTGCAATTCTTTATGTTCTAAAAATAAGCCTCAAGGTCTTTTATCTTCTACTTCTACATGATCTATTGCTATAAAAGAGAATTGACGGTCTCTATATTCATTAATGTACTATGCTAGCGCATTGTTACATTTGTTTTTCTTAATAGCATATTCATGCTCATAAAAGCTTTGTGCTAGAATTCTCTCTCTGTTTTTCCTATGTAGAATATGGGGCAGGAATTGCACGTGACTAGATATGCTACTGCTTTAGATTTGCAATTGTATTTTCCATTCAAATAGGAATATATGGCCAGGTATAAATGCAGTTCAATAGCTCCTATTTTAAAACTAAAGGCATTAAATAGAAATAAAATAATAGATTGAGATATAGCAATAATTTATTTATTCATTTATATATTTAATATGTATACGTAAATTATTGTTGTAATTAATTTTAACATCAATTTTATTCATGTCTTTTAAACATTATAAATTAATATATAAGTCCATTATGAAGCTGATATAATACATAATTGGTTATATATAGCAATACATTTTTATTGCTATATTAGATATAGATATGAGTGCAAAAAATCATAAGCTGTCGAATATGACATTTATTTGGGGATTTTTATAAAACATTTTTATAAAACATTTTGTGCAAAACATATTTTATAAAACATATTTTAAAAAATATATTTATGTATTGATAAAACATAATATTTATTTATTTATTTTATTTATTGACATTTGTTAACCGGGTTAGTCCAACTGGGAAAAAGTCCCATTTTCAGTAGAGACCCGAGGAGAAAAGCTTCAGAAGGTACACTATTTAATTACAGTAAGCAAACAAGAACTACAAACAATAATAGCAAACAATAGAAAGGAATAAACAACTACATGTGAAGATTATAATTGAAAGAAAAAAATAAATTGAAATACATATATATATATATATATATATATATATATATATTTTTTTTTTTTTTTTTCAGGACAAATTCTTTGTTACTGTACAAGTGAGGGAGAGTCAAGAGTGTGAGTAGGATCAACTGAGAGTGATGTGAGTGTGGGTGGACAGGAGATTTTTGTAGGGTCATAGCAGGGAGAGGTTCTGGAGTTGAGTAAATGTGCCTTAAGTTCTTTTTTAAATAATGGAGTGTGAGAAATAGAATGTATGTCTAGGGGAAGTTTATTGCAAGCTTGGGCCACAGAGTGTTTATAGAGTTGCTTACCTACAGATTTACTGGGGTGGTAGATATCGAGCAATTGCTGATTGGAGGTACAGAGTGATCGAGAAGGGGTATAGATAGAGACTAGGAGAGATAAAGATGGACAGTAGGAAGGTTTAAAGAGCATAGAGTGCAGCATGTGAAATTGGTAGAGATGTAGTAGTTGTGGGAGTTCCAGACATTGTAGAGACTTTAAGGCGATACAGTGGTGTGTGTTGTTTGGGGAGTTAGTGATGAATCTGGCTATTTTGCATAAAATACTTTAGCATAGTATTTTATTAAGCACACATACATTAAAATTGTAATATGTCTATACGCATATGCATTTGTTTGACTTTTTTATGCTAGTAACATGTAATACATGGAAATTATGTGTTTTGGTGCTCTTTGGCCGCTGTTTAGATGAGATTTGTTTTATTTTAATTGTAGATGTAGAGTTTAAAATCTTACATTACTTTAAATATGAAGACAGATACAGTTCTTTATCTCTTTCAGTGGCTTTTATTAACTAAGAGTACGCACGTGCGGGAGCCTCGTGGAAAGTACCAGGGAGACTCCCAGAACAGAGGAATAAACAAGCTTAAATACTGGTGATATTGCTGACAGTACAAAAATATAAAACTGAACCAATTAGATCATTACACAGGGCAATTAACCAATCAAAGGTTTACCCGTAAACATAAAACAATTCACATCATCATATTTCTAGGCAGAAGAGAAAATCAGACATACTTCCATAAAAGGCACATTTCCTGCTTTCAGGCAGAATCTTGTTTGTTCAGTATTTTTCCATTATTCACAATTCAGAGTTCACAGTACTCAGTACATCTCAGTTTACACAAACTGTCACGTACTCAATTCCCTTGAAACACATGCTTTGGCTGTTCATATTCTACAATCCCCCATTTTATGCTGTGTAAGCATCATCATTTAACCTGTCATACATCTGCCACAAATCTAGCATAACCATGCTACTAGCCTTTTCATCATTGAGAGACATTTTCATTTCATTATCTACAGTCATAGTTGCAGGCATATAAAATCTAGGTACTTTTTTCTCAGCTTTTGAAAACATTAATTTCAAAATCAGTGCTTTGATTAAAAATAATACAATGAAAGCAACAATTGCTAATACTGCAATTAACAAAATCAGCTTCAACAGTCCACCTCCCCAACCTATGAAAAGGTTGGTCAACCAAGCCCATGTTGAGCTATCAGCCTCTTTGGCCTCTGAGAGTTTGGAAATTCTCTGAGTCAGTTCAAGGTGACTTTCAATTTTGTGCTGATTGTCAGGAATAAACGTATAGCACTCCCCTGGATTAAAGCGCAAATTTCTCCTTTTGCCGCTAGGGTGAAATCGAGGGCCATACGGTTTTGGTGTACTACAGCCCTCATAGCAGTCAGTTCATCAGTTACTAGTTCTAAGACAGAAAATGTAGCATTGCTCAAAATTTCAAGCAGTTTAGATAACTGTCTCAGTTCCCAAATTGATTTCACTGCTCCGTATGATGGAATTATACCAGCCCATGATTACATCATCACCCAAGTCCATATGGGACAGTCCTTTGGTACTAGCATGAGCCAGGTCATGATGATAGATCCCTGAAGCATCGACTTTACCTACCAGATTGGCAGGCTTCTTGGCCTCTCAAACATTCCGAATTTTTCCCTTAGGTAATGTAGATACATGTCATATAGCTGGAACTAGGTAACCCAGAAAACAGCTGCCAGACCAGTTTCCTGGTAGCCATTTATATGCTTTCTTCCACACACAAAATAACAGTTCTCTACTTTAATGGTGATATTGATAGGCTTAAAGTGATTCTCAGCATTCTGCCGCCCTTCAAATATTTTCCAGTAGACAGTTTCTATTTTCTGGGAAAAGTTAGCTATAGAGTTTTTTACAATTCTTGATATAGGTGAGAAATCTGTTACACAACCCTATGCAGTGCAGTTATATACCACTGTTTTGTTGCAATGGCTCCACCCTACTCTAATTTTATCAAGTTTCTAGAAACACACAGTTCCATTTTGCCGGACAGACAACTGTAATGCTACTTTGTGTTTCGAAATAACTCTTGATGTGTCGTAGATCAGATTCATCCATGTCTCTTCAATCCCTAAAGGAACTATATTTAGCATCAATCCCCATGAACCGTAGGAATGGCACTGCAACTCCAGCAATTGGAGACATTAAGGGATGATGCATAAGTATATTTTATAGCTTGGTAGGTATTGAATGGTGGATGCCATGCAGTTCTTTTGGCATGAGGTGTTACTGTAGTGGAAAATAGAAATGACCACAGCAGAAATATGAGAACAGCAAAAATAACCACCAAGATTGTTTTATAGTACCTTAGTGGAAATGGTGGTTTCAGTGGAATTGTATTGGAATGGAGAAGTGTTCCAATTGTAGAAATGTCAGACATTATCAGGTGCAGGAACAGTATGGCTTCGAGTACGGGAAGCGATAGGTGGAGATTCTGGAGCTGTGAAAGGTAGAGGTGTTTGATCTTTGGAAAGGACGACTTTCTTAATGTGTGATATATGAATCCAGGTTGGTGAGCCTTGTAATCGTACCACTGAAGAGGTTGTCAATAGAACCAGGTAAGGCCCCTTCCAACGAGGTTGCAGTGCTGTTTTTCTGGAGAAAGACTTGACGTACATCCAATCGTCTGGTTGTAGTTCAGAAGACGTAAAATGATCAGGGTTATGTTGTGCCACTGCTACTTGGCGGTGATAACACTGTAAGAAAGAAACAAGAGAGGTGCAGTATACAATAACATCATGATCAAAGGCATCGTACTCAGAAAAGGGTGGTGGTGGAGTCATGGGCATGCACATAGATCGGCCCATTAGAATTTCATGAGGAGAAAGACCTTTAGTAAGATGTACTTGTGCTTTCATAGAGAGCAAAGCTAGTGGTACGGCCTGTACCCAAGTGAGGCCTGTTTTAGTAGTAATTTTTGCTCGTCTAGTTTTCAGTGTTTGATTCATGCGTTCTATGATTCCAGATGCCTGTGGTCTATATGGACAGTGGAATTTTAGAGTGATGCCCAACATAGTACACAGTGAGTCAATTAATTGAGCTGTAAAATGTGTTCCATGGTCTGAATATATATAACAAGGAACACCAAATTGAGGTATAAAGTCATAACAAAGTTTCTTAGCAACTGATATAGCATCATTTTTCGCACAAGGGTATGCTTCTAATCATCCAGAAAAAACATCAACAACAGTTAAAACATATTTAAAATGTGCACAAAGTGGTAATTCAATAAAATCCCATTGCAAAGCACAAAATGGTCCCAATGGTTTTGGTAAGGGTTGTGCGGGAGCCATCATGCCTTTGGAAATATTGTACTGTAAACAAATGGAGCATTTGCTCACAAAGTGTTGTACAGAAACAAAAAAGCTTTGGGGCAAACCAGTCCTTTTGGATTTGTTTTATTAAAGCTTGTACCCCAACATGGGCTGGCAAATGATAAGCTTTAATGAGGGAATTTAGCATGGATAGGGGGCAGACCAATCTGCCATCTGGATGTTGCCAAATTAAATCAGATTGTTTAAAACAATTTTGAGCCAGCCATGTTTTTCTTTCTGATTCTGAAACCTCATCCTGTAAAGCTTTTAGTACTGTTTCATCAAAAGTTTTCATAGATTGTAATGGCTGCAAAAAGTGACCCTGAACAGTTTGTGAGAAAGCAGCCTGTTTAGCAGCCCAGTCAGCAAAATTATTGCCCTTACTTTCGAAAGTGTCATTGGATTGATGGGCTGCACATTTAACAACAGCAATTTCAGAAGGTAACAATAAGTCTTGTAATAAATTATTGATATCAAAATGATTTTTAATGGGTGTTCCGGAAGATGTTAAGAACCCTTGTTCTTTCCATAATATGCCAAAATCATGAACAATACCATGGGCATAACAGGAATCAGTATAAATAGTAACAGACTTGTCTTTAGCTAGTTTACATGCATGTGATAATGCCACTAATTCTGTGCCTCCGCAGAGGCACTTGTAGGTAATCGTGCTGATTGCAATACTTCAGTCGGTGTGCAGACTGACCAAGCAGTTTGGAATTTTCTGGAGTTTGTTCTTAAACAGGATCCATCAACGAAAAGAACTAAATCAGGATTTTGCAAAGGAGTATCAAATAAATTCAACCTAGGAGAAAAAACAGAGTTAACTACTAACACACAATCATGTGTTTCGCCCTCGTCTGAGGTTGGTATTAAAGAGGCAGGGTTTAGTGGTGGGCAGCATTTAATTTGTAAAGCAGGATTTCCCATTAAACTTATTTCATACTTAGTAAGGTGTGCATTTGAAAGATATTGTGTTTTAGTTTTCAGAAGTAAGGCTTGAACAGCATGTGGGACTGCTAGTAGTGTCATGTCCCAGGGTTAGTGGAGCTGCCATGTCTACCAAGACGGCAGCAGCTGCCACAGCCCGTAAGCAAGCTGGGTAACCAGAAGCAACCGGATCCAATTGAGTGCTATAGTAAGCAATTGGTCAGTATCCTCCAGTGCGTTGCTGGGTTAAGAGACCCAGAGCAGTTTTTTTTTGTTCGCAACAAAAGAAAACAAAAGGTTTAGAATAGTCCGGTAACCCTAAGGCAGGAGGATTTACCAGGGCTGTTTTGATTGCCTGAAAAGCCTCATCATGCTGTGATGTCCAGGGTAGAGGGTCTGCAATGTCCTTTTTCAAGAGTTGCAACAGAGGGGCGGTAATTTCTGAAAAATTAGACACCCACTGTCTGCAGTATCCTGCTAAACCAAGGAACCCTCTAAGTTGCCTCTGGGTTACAGGACGAGGTGCATTTTGAATAGAACTGATGCGGCTTGGGAGTATCCGGCAAGAACCCATTTCAGTAATATGTCCCAAATACTGTACTTTATCTTGACAATATTGTAATTTTGATTTATTCACTTTAAATCTACGTGCGGCTAGACATTTTAACACTAAAAGAGAATCTTCCTTACAGGCGTTACTGTTTGGGGAGGCTATAAGTATATCGTCCACATATTGGACTAGAACTGAACGTGGTGGTAGCTGTAAATCTTGTAATTGCCTATGCATTTCCCTTGAAAATAAAGTCGAAGATTCTACATACCCCTGGGGCAATCGGGTCCAAGTATACTGTTGCCCTTTATAGGTAAAAGCAAATAAATATTGACTATCAGAATGTACTGGGATAGAGAAAAAAGCTGATGAAATATCTATTACTGTAAAACATTTAGCTGTAGGTGGGATACAGCTTAAAATAGTAGCAGGGTTTGGCACAATTGGGAAGACAGGCATAACTGCTTTGTTAACTTCCCATAGATCTTGCCCAAATCTGTAAGCTTGTTTACCAGGTTTCTTTACTGGTAATATTGGAGTATTACACAGGCTTGTGGTGGGTACTATTATTCCTTGCTGTGCTAGTGCAGAAATAACAGGGGCTATACCGGAAATAGCCTCAGCCGTCAGAGAGTACTGTGGTACTGGCGGCAACTTTGCTCCAGGTTTTAGAGTTATTTTTATAAGGATAGCTGAAGTCAAAAATCCTACATCATTATCATGAGTTGTCCACAAGCAAGAGGGTAGGGAGTGTAAATCTTAATTTCTGTTAGAATCTGACTGAATACACATCGATTGCAATGTGATGGTATCATCCAAGGCTGCTAAAGTAGTGTCCTGTTGGTCTGAAGGTACTTGGTGATAGACTCCATCAGCTGTGCAAAAGATGGTGGCCCCCATTTTGCACAACATTTCTCGTCCTAATAAATTTAAAGGCGCTGATGGTCCTACTAAAAAGGCATAATTATCCTGCAATGGTCCCAAAGTTATTGGGACCGGGACGGTTTCAGAATACTCAATAGACACCTACTCCTTTAGTTACCATATTAGAAAGTGGAATATTCACAGCTGTTCTGCTAGTTAGCATAGATTTAGTTGCTCCGGTATCAATCAAAAATGGATCTGGTTTATTTTTAACTAGTAACATAACATGTGGCCTGTCCTGATCCACAGGAAGAAAGGGGTACAACTGCTGTTGTTTCCGTTCAGTGAACCTTCATTGTGGTTGTTGTCGAGGGTTTGGCGTCCAGTTAGAATTCCATTGTTGTGGCGCCTCAGTGTATGGTGCAGGTTGCTCTACCAAATATGGACACTCATTTTTCCAATGGCCTATTTGGCCACAATTTAAACATTCATTCTGATTACTTGGATTCTGGGGTTGGGTGGGTTGTGTACCTTGATAGTTTTGTTTATTCTGAGTAGCTGGACTGTGACCTCTACCCCTCCCCCTTCCCTGCCCTCGTCCTCTGCCTCGGTGACCAGGTTGGCCCAGAGCGTTACACATTTGAATTTGTGCTTGTACTAATTTTTCCTATAAATCCTTCTTTTCTTTAGCCAAA
The DNA here is from genome assembly GCF_019279795.1 of Protopterus annectens. Lineage (NCBI taxonomy): Eukaryota > Metazoa > Chordata > Ceratodontiformes > Protopteridae > Protopterus > Protopterus annectens. The sequence continues at coordinate 26,003,137 of NC_056742.1, read as the reverse complement.
TGGTCAGATAGGTATTGTACTTGCTGAACTAACTCATGCAGGCCTAGACTAGGCCAATTCAAACATACTTATTTTAATTTATCTCTCACTTGAGGGCGTAACCCATCCACAAGAGCAGCTGACAGCCCGCGGTGGGCTCTGGGTATCCAGAATAAGCCTCAAAAGCATCAGTAAGTCATTGTAAGTATTCATCTATAGGTTCGTCTTCTCTCTGTATGACTGACTTAATCTTAGACCAATTTGGGGTAGGTGGCACTATGACGATAATAGCATCAACTATTCATTTTCTGACCACTTCAAAACCATTTTCCCCTTGTGTGTTATGCTTTGGTATTGGGGTGGGGACATTAGCATGATCCCAGATATGTTTCATCAGATCAGCTGGAAAGTACAGTTTTGTACCTACCATAAATGTAGATGTTCAAGTGTTCACACTGCTGCAGTCATTACACTTGGGTTATCCTGCCATCAGGCGGTCCCGCAGTCGGCCAGAGTTCCAAAGTCTTGGTCCGGTGTCAGTTGCTGTCGCTTCTTCCCTAATGTCAGTGCACCAGGGGTATATAAGATGCATCGGATGCCATTTTCTTCAGTTTTTCTTGCCCCAGATGTCAGGTGTCCCCAAGTAGGTAGGCAATACATATTGCTAATAAAACATATATAAAAACTAAAAAACAATAACTTCAGTTGCAAGCAAATACACCACAAAGGTTGTATAGGATAGAAAGGTATAGATAAGTCCAGCTAGGACAGAGGTGATGGAGGGGGGGGGGAGTAACCTGGACTGCAGTAGTGTGAACACTCGAACATCTACATTTATGGTAGGTACAAAACTGTACTATGTTCATCATGTTATACTGCTGCAGTCATTACACTTGGGTAGAATCCCAAAGCTAAGGTTGGGCGGCTGGTCTATAAAGAGTTAGGATTGGCTATGAGGCCCTGCAGAACTGCAGTGGCAAATCCTGCTCTGGATTTAGAATAAAGAGGCAAGTGGTAATGCTTGGTAAAGGTGTGCACTGAACTCCAAGTTGCAGCCTCCAAAATTTCCTTGGTTGGTACTCCTCTGAGAAAGGCTGTTGAAGTGGCTGTTGCTCTGGTAGAATGTGGCCTAATGTTATTATTGACTGATTTTCCATGCTGTGTGTAGCAGTAATGAATACAGTGTCCTATCCATTTGGAAATAGTCTGCTTTGAGATAGCCTTGCCCTGTGATCCTGCAGTATATGCTACAAACAGTTGCTCAGTTTTCCTGAAAGCTTTTGTTTTGTCCAAGTAGAAGCATAACTGCCTGTGTATGTCCAAAGAGTGCAGAAGTTTCTCCCCTTTATTCTGGGGGTTTGGATAAAAAGTTGGCAAATGGATGGTTTGGTTAAAAGCCACACTAGATACCACCTTTGGCATAAAGGTAGGGTTTGTCCTTAAAGAAACCCTGTCCTGATGAAATGTTATAAAAGGTTCCACTGCCATTAATGCCTGTAGCTCTGAGACTCTTCGTGCTGAAGTTACTGCCAGGAGCAGAGTTGTTTTCCATGATAGAAATTTTAGATCTGCTGTATTGGCTGGCTCAAATGGTGGCAAGGTCAGTTTTTCCAAAACAAAATTGAGGTCCCAAGTTGGTGTTGGTGCTCTCTGGGGCGGTCTTATGTTTTTAGCCCCTCTGAGGTACTGCTTTAGTAAGGGATGAGAGAATAAAATAGGATCCGTGTTGTAATGAGCTGAAATGGCAGAGGTGTGGATCTCCGGACCCATCTGAGGGATTAGTTTCCGTAGGCCCAATACCTTGAGTTTCGAGAGGCCTAGTTGACTCCATGTGGGAGTCGGAGGTGGCCTTTGGCTCTGAGGTAGCAGGTGTCAGGGGCTGCGAAAGCACCTCACTGAGAACCGGTGAACCAGCGACTGGCCTAGGAGAGGCTTCGTCGTCGGTTTTGGACTTTGGATGCCTGTCTTTATCCTTGTCTTTGAATTTTTTATGAATTGCGGTCGTCGGTTGTTCCGACGGCATTGTATAATTGAACCTTCAGCCAAAGTAGTGCAAAGCAAAATCAAAACGTTGTTTTATAGTATGTTTGTTAAATCTAGCACAAAACCAACAACTAGTGACGTCGTGATCAGGGCCTAGGCATGGAATACAGTAAGAGTGGAAGCCCTTATGAGGTATTTGCTTCCCACAAGAAATACAATTATTAACTTTTTCTGACATTGGTCTGAGGCAAGAAAAAAGTTTCCCCAATGGGGTACTTAGCTTTATGAGGACTTCGGATCTGAAATTTGACTTCAAAAATCTCAGTAGTTGGCTGACCGGCACTTGCGAACTGCTTTTGCTTCGGGCACCGCGCAGCAAGAAAGACTGAAGAAAATGGCATCGGATGCATCTTATATACCCCTGGCGCACTGCGGGACTGCCTGATGGCAGGATAACCCGAGTGTAATGACTGCAGCAGTGTAACACGATGAACATCAGCGTATTGGAGGACAGCTTTAACTTCTTCTATAGTAGGATTTTGTAAACATATGTGTCCTGTTAACACGCGTTGAAACTTTGCTGGGTTATTACAAATGGGCAGAAGTGATTTAGTAATAGCTTGAAAATCAATTGCCGACCACGCCCTAGGTGTGACTACAGTAGCCGGTTGTTCCGCATCTCTAGCATGTGCTGGATTTGGAACCTCTCTCAGTGGAAATACTCCTGCTTCATTTGACGAGCTCGTGCTCGAATTGGAAGTAAAGCTTTGATGAGATTTATCCAGACTAATGTAACCATCCTTGTCCTTAACCACAATTGGGCATTGCTTATAATATTTACCCTTGTGTGAATAAACTGTTTTCCTGTTTTGAGGTATTTTCGGCTGACTGGACCTAGGGTCAAAAAGCATTTACACTTTTCTTTTGTGCTGTTTCTTTATCTTAGAGTGGGTTACTCTAGGGGACGATTTGCCTGTATCTATTTGGTCAGGTTGTTCTATAGCCAGGTGGCTAGACTGGCCTCCTATCACTTGATCTCCCCGTCTGGGGTCCGGAATGATTTGCTCTTCCATCCGCCGGCCTTCACTCTGTATTGTAGAACTAACAGTTCCATCCTGCAGTTGTGAAGGTTGATATTGCGGTGGAGGAGCCATAGGGAGTGGGGGCAACCATGGATTATCATCTTCAGATGATTCAGGTATCTGTAGTTTATTTAATTCTTGTACCGGATATAATCCCTTAAAGGGTTGTTCTTTTAAACGTTTACCATTAGCTATATCTAGATTCTTAGTAGTTTGTCACAGTTCCTTTATCTGTTCTTTTAACTTTTGTTGACTATCCTTAAGACTACTAATGACCAAATCTTTTTCCCATTCTTTTGCCTCATACATCCAATCATTAAAAGCTGCCCAGCAAAACCCTGGTATTTTTCTTTCTTTTTTAAATTTTTTCGTAAATTAGTCAGAATATCTTTATTAAAACTACCATTTTCCAGAAAAGCAAGATCACCGTCATCCTTAGTATGGGCAATCCACTGATCTAAAAACATACAACTGTCCCGGGACATCTGATAAAACATATAACCAGCTGGTATACCTTTTTCTGGCTCATTTATTTTTCCCGCACTCGCTCCCATTTTCACTCAGTACCCCACTATCACTCGATAAGCTATACCTGTTTACCATAAGTGTAGCTAAGGTGTTATGAAAACATCTTGTTACCCCACTCTCATACAAGATGCTATACCTGTTTAACACAGGTTTAGCTAAGGCATTATAAAAACGTCTTATTACCCCACTCTCATACAAGAAGCTAAATCTGTTTAACACAGGTTTAGCTAAGGCGTTATAAAAGCGTCTTATTCCCCACTCTCATTCCTCCTTTCATACGTATGATGCCAGTTTATTTTCCATATTAACCCCACTCTCATACTGTGTATTCAAAGCAGAAAAGAAATGCATGCCACTTACCTTAAAACGACTGAAGGAGAGAAATCATAACTTTGTCAGATAAAATAAAACAAATTTGTTCATAAAACTTTAGAAGGCAGACAGGGACAGAAAAATGAAAGAAATACTACAGAAACAGAAAAATCTGTTGTGGGCCCTTTTAGCAGTATGTTCAGTTCTCAACTGCTGCTGCTTACTTTTAATTCAGATCCGAGTAAACAGCACCAATTGTAAAGTCGTACATTACTTTAAAAATGAAGACAGATACAATTCTTTCTCTCTTTCAGTGGCTTTTATTAACTAACAGTAGACACGTGCGGGAGCCTCATGGAAAGTACCAGGGAGACTCCCAGAACAAAGGAATACACATGCTTAAATACTGGTGATATTGCTGACAGTACAAAAATATAAAACTGAACCAATTAGATCATTACACAGGGCAATTAACCAATCAAAGGTTTACCCGTAAACAAAAAACAATTCACATCATCATATTTCTAGGCAGAAGAGAAAATCGGATATACTTCCATAAAAGGCACATTTCCTGCTTTCAGGTGGGATCTTGTTTGTTCAGTATTTTTCCATTATTCACAGTTCAGAGTTCACAGTACTCAATACATCTCAGTTTACACAAACTGTCACATATTCAATTCCCTTGAAACACATGCTTTGGCTGTTCATATTCTACAAGAAGCATGCTTAAATACTAGTAGAGTCATATGTTTCCTTTTTTATGAATGAAGTTTAGTATAAAAGGAAGTGATATCATGTGATACATTGTCTGAGGAAGTTTAATACATATTAAACAAAAGCGCTTACTTGTGGATTACTTGTGGATTATAGAGAAACTATTTTATTGTTTTAATACAACTCAGTGTTCAAATAAATACTTATGTAGCAATTTAAGTTTTTTATTGTAAACTTCACATAAGGTATATACTTAGTTAACTATATGGATGGTAGGACTTTTTCAGCCTTTGTTGATACAGTTCTGCATTAAATTGTTTAAAACAGTATATTTGCAACAGCATGATAAATGGTTTACGTATGATGCGTATTAAACTGTTTAGATATCTGTAATATATGTCTTATTTATTATTTCTGAAATCTATTATATAAGTTGTGGTTGGAACATACTAATAATTTACTTATCTTGTTAAAGTGTCAGGTTACTTTAAATCACTTGGTTTCCACTAATTATTTAATTGGAGGGAAAAAGGTTGCTAGCAGTGATTGGTTTAACAGTGTTTAACATGTTTAGGCTTGAAACAGAACTTTATGTCTGATGAAGCGTAGGAGTACTACACAAAAACGCTTATATGTTTTGTTACTAAATAAATTGTTTAGTTTTATGTTGTGCATGTCCTTTGCCTGCTTGGATTTCTTGCATTATATTTTTAGAGCCTGGTCTGGACTTTATCTGGTGCAGTGGTTTTGTTTTTGCCTAAAGTAATTGAACATGTGGCTGGATGCTTCTTATGTTTAAGCAATAGAATAGGAAAGGAGAAAAGGGGATGGACTGCTTTGTCCCCTTGCATCACTTAACATTAACCCGCAGCTCACTAAGAAAAATCCATTCTGTACCACTACACAAGACATGATCAGACACTGAAACATGTTCAAGCAAACACGAACAACACTAGCTTTATCAACTTAACCTTTACTCTTACTCAAACCTGCTAACAGTTGCACAAACACACTAGTGTATAGTCAGTCGATTTAATATGGCGGTGCTCATAAATTATCAAGATGTCTGCATCAAAAATATGCCAACAGAATGAACATGCTCCACACTTGTAAGCTCCATATTTACTTCTGTTAGTGTGTGTGTGTGTGTGTGTGTGTGTGGGGGCACATAAGTCCATAAGATGTTTTCTCTATTTGTACACAAAACTTGGTTTGTTTTCCAGGGACATGCATAATATTTCATCATGGGAAAATAACTACCTGTTCCTTACTATGATCCATCTAATAGCAAAGCTATAAGTGCCATGACAAATCATCAGGGACATGATAAAGTTGTTATGCCTTGTTGCCAGTATGTTTAAAGTACTGTGTCCAATTCCAAGTAAAGGGAGAGATTTTTTGCTTGACTGCTTGACATCACTTCAGAGTAAACATATCAATAAGATACAGAGAGTATGCCCTTTGCTTGAACATATCTTTGAACTAAATCATCTCACTAATCAAAACTGCTGTAATAACCATCTCTAATAACCTAACCATTTACCGTTTGACCAAACTCCTTTTTTGTAGAAATGGATTGCTACTGTCCAAGAGAGAACAGGAATTTGAAAATGTCAACTTTTGGTACATGTTACAGAGGAACATGCATTTGAGAAGCGTTATGTATAGATAGTGAATGCTTGCACAGCTGTGTATTACTAAAATGACTGTGTCTGTGCATCAAAGTCTATAATTTCTTTAATCTGCTATATATTCTGGCATATCTAAAATAGTTTTTGTAAGTGTTCCTGCACAAAGTATATAATTGTCAAAGTATGTAACTGTCTTGTACAAATGTGTACAATTGTCAGATTGCTCTGTCTATATGTATGTATGAGCTTTTCTCCCCAGGCCTCCACTGAAAATGGACCAAAATCCAGTCGGACTCTCCCGGTTAACAAATGTAAAGTAAATAAATAATTATAAAGTTGTGTGAATCCTAAAAAGTCAGTTGTTGACTCCAAAAATTCAAAGAAATGCAAAAACTTCTTGTTGCCTGTCCCGAATATGCAAATGCCATCTAAAAAGCATGCATAATCATTCCAATATGCAGCAAACTTTGAGATGAATAAGAAGGTTTTTCCCCAGTACAACCTAATCATATATTGGAAAATATCAGAGGACAAGCAGCTCATGTTGCATCCAAGATCTCTAATGGTAATTATTCCCCTTCAAAAGTATGTACTTTTAGTGCAGATCCAGTTCCATTAATTGAACAAGGATGTTTACTTGAATATGGCACCTTGGCTGTAACAGACAAAGCCTCTCTCATGCAGGATACACCAAGCTAATCTGAGATGACCATAAGCAGGTTGATTGCATCAGTTGTGATCAACAAAAGGTTCTCCTTGAATGAATTCTGGGTGATGCCACTGAGGAAGTGCCAGGAGTCTCTGAGCAAATGCAAACATTTGCCATAAAAATACTAAATCTGCTGATCAATGTAAATACACAAATGCTTCATATTTGGCCTACCAACATCAGCAATAGGTCTCATAGGTTGACTGTGTTTGCCTCTGAGCATTTTTGCAATACTGAATATACTTTATAGTGAATTTTTCTTTTTTAAAAACAAAACAAAAAATATATAAGTGCCTGTTGCAAGTTGATGCTGCAATAATATATCTTTGTACCAGTAGCATAGCTAGGGTGGATGAAGGAACAACTGCCTCAGATACAAAGTCTTAGGGAGTGATCAGCCATCCAATCCATCATCCTGATCACGCTTTAGTTCCTACTGACTTTTAAAAGCTAACCACTATAGTGTGGTCTAAACTGTAGCAGTTTGCTACAGTTTAAAAGTATAAAAAAAAAATTAAAAGTAAAACCTGAGAGCTGTAGTGGTCCATGTGGGGTTATAAATTGTAGCAGTTTGCTTAAATTTATAAGAAAAAAAGATTTTTTTCTTACTTAAAATCTGGGGTTCGTGGGTCTGGGCAGGGTGTGGAGCAGAAAATAGACTTGACTGGCATCTGCTTTCAAGAGCTCCAGGTACGTGATCACATACTTTATTTTGCACTTTTCCATTCATTACAAGGAGCAGACCTTTTTTGCTTATCAAATGAAGCTCTACGGAGGGGATTGCCACTATGGAGAGTAATTCCAGGCACTACTAATGCTAGCTACATCTCTGTCACAAACCATGTTGTGAAGAATTCTGTATGCTACGTTTATGTTGTTCAAGGAGGTAACCTTGTACATGTCAGATTTAGATAGAAAAACAAATATTCTGCTGACATAATGGACTTAGTTCATAATTACCAAGCCAAACACTTGTTGGGTCTCATAAACTGTATCTCTGGCCATTGAGTAAACAGTTAACTCTCATTTTGAGTTATATCATGTCTTACTAACCCTGGTTTTCGACTTAAGTGCTTTCCTAATATCACACAAATTCTGAAAGAGATGTATTAAAGTGTGGGTTGGTGGGTTAAAGGTACGTTTTCTTTTAAGAATTTTGTTTAGGTCAGAGACCCCAGGAACATCATTTTTGTCATAAAACCAAAAAGTAAGATTTAATTTTCTAATAAAAAGACAAACATTAATCAATACTTGACCTAAATGGTTTTATTTGGAGGAAATAAATAAAAACTCCTAGGAATTGCAATTCACCAACAACTCAAATTTAACAAACACATATCAGTAACCATCTCTATGGTCCACAAAAAACTAGGCTCCCTCTATAGATGCAAAAGGTACCTCACCTCAGAATCTCGCATTGCCATAGCTAGAACTCATCTTCTGTCCACACTGCTATATGGCTCTCCCTCACTAACAAACCTAAATAAAACTGACTTAAACAAACTCTCCACCTGCTACAACAAAATTGCCAGATTTGCCACCAATACCAAGTCGCGTTCCCACCATTGCATTGACCTACAAACCCTACATTGGCTAGAATTCCCCAACCTTCTAGAATATCACCAACTCAACTTAACCCATCAAATACTGTACTACCCTGAAAAAATACATGCCCTCATCAACCTCCTCAACTTTCATAATCCAAATAGACAACTATGCACTAGCAACAAAGCCTTAATTGAAACCATCTCCTGCAAAAACAACTCTGGGGAATTGCTTTTTGCTCATGAAATTGCCAAGACCTGGAACAACCTTCCTCCTGACCTTAGACTTCTAAATTCTACATCCTCCTTTACGACTAGGCTTAAAATCATATGTCTACTCCAACCACCTATGCAACTGTAACAAGCCACCATAAAACAACATACTATTACAGGGAAACCTTTTTACAACTCAAGTGCATCCTCTGCCAGGGTCACTGTTCAGTCTATGCTATACTCCTCTGAACTCCTCTTAATGCTCACTGCAAATACTGTAAATATTTCTACAAGTACTCACCTGTTTACCCATCCATCAGTGTAATACAGTGACTATGCTCATCCTATATAAAATATTTCACCTTTTTATCCAACAATTGAATTCTCATTGCTACTATCTAAAATATCTTTATATTGTAACATCTACCTGCAGATTTATATTTATGCTCTGACCTATTGTAAGCAGTTTTGTAACTTGTTATACTATGTTAAAGTAATCTACAACTTCTTCTCTCATGTTATTGTAAATTGTATTCTCTCTTTTTAATTGTGCTGGAGCTTTTCTCCCCAGGACTCCACTGAAAATGGACACCTGCTGTCCAGTCGGACTATCCTGGTTAACAAATGTGAAATAAATAAATAAATAAATGTGAAACCATTATTAAAAATTTGGTGTGTAATCTTGATGAAATCTAGATCACTATGAATAATAATTTTAAAACCAGAATCTGTTTCAATAGGAGAATTCTGAGCAGTACTTTCATAGGTTGCAATAAATAGGGATTCTACCTCTTACTTAAAATGCATCCCCCCACATGGGGACACCTCTGATGGAAGTGCCCTTGCTCTGAGGTGTTACATGGGGAGAAGAAGCCTGCAAATGACTTGTACTAAGTGGATTTGTGTATCTTTTGTGAACATCTTGGCATGGCAGACGCTAAAGAGTCAGTGTAGTTTCATTTTTTTTTCCATGTCACATTAAATGCACTTTGGTTGGTATGGTCACTGTCAGCGAACCTTGCAGGTTGACCATGAGATTTGATAACACTATTACATAATGAATGACTAACATGCAGAATTTTTGTTCTGAGGAATTCTTATTACAGAAGGATGAAATCACTCAACCTTGTTAGAGTTTGATCTGTTGCAGTCATTTGTGGACAACATTTTAACTGATATTTAAACTACACAACATTGCTTCTGGTTTGATTGAAAATAATGAAATTCAAGTTGAAACTTTCCTACAGCTGCCTGAGCATGATAAAATTCAGGTATTTAATACAGTCTTACTTTATGAATAGCAACAGCCTGATTTTGTAGTCATAATACAAATGTTAGCATTATTTTGGGCCAAAATGAAGCTTGCCATATATTCCATATCTGCCAATTTAAGTGTCTTAACATTCTTAATTTTCTCCATCTCTCTTCCCGTTCCCCTTCTATCTTGTCTGTACACCCTCTTGTGTGCTTGCATGGATTCCCTATGTACCATACTTTCTAGTAGTTCATCCATGGGCTTTCAATCACATTGAGATAAAAAAAATCAGAGATCCAGAAAGTAGTTATTTTCAGAAATCTATGTCCTGTACACCCTATTTTGCTCTGATTTTATTTATAATGATTCCTTCACATCTCCCTGGCATAATGTTGTGCACAGTTATCATGTCTCCCTGTTTCTTCTGGACTTGTGAGAAAGAACCCTTTTTTTCTGTAGCCTTTGGTCATATACCTTCCTTTCCAACCCACATGTATTCCTGGTAACTTTCCTTTGCATTCCTCCCAGCAGGCTAATTACTGTTTCCTTATATGCTCTCCAGAACTGTATAAAATTTGTCTGATAAATGTCATGTAGTGTAGAAGCATCAACTCTTTACTTCTAGAATTTATCCCCCTGACCACATACCCCAGCATTCTGTTGCTGATGCCACTTCCCTCTAACGCTGTTTCCAGTGGTATAAATCATGGTTGACCATCACCTCCATTCCACTCCTCCCAGCTAGTATTTCACACTATGGTTGTTGTAGCCCAAGTGTAATACTTTGCATTTGTTTGCACTGACTCTTCTATCTACGTGTTTCAGACTTTCCAAACTCTTTATTAGGTTCTTCTTCCCACAGTCCACTAATGCACGTCCTCTTTTATCATGATCTTGTTCGCTTTTTCCTCAAATAATGTCTAAGAGAAATATTGAAGGTTACTGGGCCCAAGACAGTTGCCTGTGGTTTACTCTTGTCACTTAACCTAATTCTTGTCACTGTCACACTCACTCGTATCACAACAACCATCTGAGTCATATGAGTCAATCACACAAAAATCAAGGTTTTCTTGTCTTGACTTAGGTCTGAATCCAATAGTGCTCTTATTATCTTCCTTTGAAGACTGAAGTCAAAGACCTTGCTGGTCCATGTAAACTATGCCTTCAACTTTTCTTATATCACGGTCACCTATATCCCAGTAATACATTGGGATCAGGTTTGACAGATAGCTCCTATGTACGTAAATACATGCCAGTTGTTGTCCTAGATACTAGCTTCCTTTTTAAGTTTTATCAGCACTCTCCTTTGGATTATCTGTGAGTTTCCCTGCTATTTTTATTAAAGTCATAAGGCTGATGTTCCTGGAAGATTGCTTTCCTCTTTTGTGCAAGGGTATCACACTTGCTATTCACTCCTTTGAACCCTTGGTACGGGCTAGTTACTGGCATAAAACATCCATCAGGGACTGACAATTCAGTGGTTAGACTTGGGACTCCAGCACACAGATTATCTGGTCATTGAGCTTTATCCTCCATAAGACACCAGCCAGATCTTTTTGAACCTCCTTCATCTGGTTTTAGTGAAGCCTCATATCCACCTCTCATGTGCAGTTCCAAATCCCACCCATCACCTACCAATCTATGACAAGCCTGAATACTTAATATTCATGTATATCTCTTCACTAGTCTCATCAGTATTCATTAAGTATTTGGGAAGTCAGTATGACATGACAAAAACTTTTATACATGCAATATAGAATAATTACAAAGCAAGCACAAAAAGAATTATTACAAACTAAGAACAATCTTGTAGAAAACATCACCACATTTGTAACATTATATTACATGAAATACCAAGTTTTATTTAGTTAACATTTGTTTAGTGGGAAAGTCTGACTCAGGACAAAGACTATTTTTAGGAGAGGGCAAGGGAGAAACACTCCAGACACATGTCTTTGTAACGTGGAAGGAAACCACAGTACCTGTAGAATGCAGGGAGGACATGCAGACTCCACACAGAAGGCACTCCAACTGAGAACTGAACTGGAGAATCTTTTGCTGTGAGGCAACAATGCTACCGCTGCACCACTGCACTGTCCTGTTAAAAACATAAGCATAAAATATTTCACTTACCTGCAGACGTTTAATACGAGTCAGAAATGTGCAAAATAAAATAATTCTCAAGCTGAATAGATGAAGGAATTAATTAAATTGAATTGAAGTGTGAATATACTTTAAAGCATGAATATACTTTAAACTGCCATAGTAAAATAATAAGCCAGGGCAAGCATGGTTAGTAAGAACCTATATGTTCTTCATATTGATTATTGCTGCAGTAGCCTTAGGTATAAAGTGTTATATCCTGCCAAGGGTATGACAGCTAGCCAGCTTCCAAACCTTCATGACACTTTCCACATGCTCAAATTGTCTAGTCACTGGAAATAAGCTGACTAAAAGACAAAAGTGGGTGCAAAGGTCAAACTGTGCTTTCCTTAGCTGGGCAGAAAAGTTCCCTTTGGGAAAAAAAAAAAAAACTTTCATTTTTTTTTTATATTTTACTCATGCATTATTACTTAACCTATTTAGGAAAGTTATTTTAAAGCTAGGAGTGTAAGGTTTTAATGGATAGTCTCGAGACTGTAACATATTTTTAAGTGGATCAAGCAGAAGCCAGTCATAGTGTGCAGGAGACCACAGCTGTAGCCAGTAGAATTTTCTAAGAAAACGGCCACAACACGTTTTCCATAGTGCAAATAGCAAAAAGGCGAAAACCACCAGATAAAATCCAGTATTTAATGATAAAAGAAAACTGCCACAACACGTTTTCACAATGAAAAATATTAAAAATATTAACGTTGCTTAATGCCACAAAACATTTTCGTAAGAGTAACACTTGAACTTCATCAGATGAAATCTTGGATATATTCACTTCCTTTATATACCCTTCTTAATCAAAGCATTAATTCAATAAATTAATTAATTCTTAAAGAAACATGCACTCAGGCACTTGGAATAAATTCACATAAAATCATATCCTATGTTATTCAATTCTAATGCTAAAAACTTAAAAGGCTTATTCAAAAGTACATAGTTCATATAAGTTAAGAATAAATATATGTTGAAATTAATAGATACAATGTTAGTACAATGTAAAATAATAACATATGGACTACATATTCCAGCATTTAAATACAATATAAAATGTTGTAAATAATAATATATCTAATACCTGAATATGGTTTGTATTATAACTTTGCTGATCTGAGCTTAAGTAAGGGGGCAATTGATATGCCATCATTCATACCCGGAAACTTGTTGGCTTCAAGTACTACTTGCCAATATGTTTCTTTGTATTCCAATTTAGTTTCCCAAGGGCCTCCCCTGAGCTCTCTAGGCACCATTTCCACCACATAAAAGTGGAATTTAGCTTGGGGGCATAAGAGAGTGTGTTTGAATAAAGTATATTTAGAGCTACGCTTCTGGATGTCATTCATATGTTCGTATAGTCTGCGTTTTAAGGTCTCTCAGTCTTTCCTATATAAAATCCTTCACACTCTTTACATAAGGCAACATACACTAGCCCCTGGGAATTGCAATTGGAGTAATTAGAGGCAGCTATCCATTTCTTCCTAGCTGTTAGGAATATTTTTTGTTGTTGTATAATATGTTTACATTGTGGGCATGCCTCACATTTGTATGTACCCTTGGATTTATTGGAAAATACAGAAGGAGAGCTGTTACTTTCTAATAAATTTTTTATATTTAAACCTTTCCGAAAAACGGTTTTAATGGATTTTCCTTTTAAATTGGGTAAATCAGTGTATTCATTGAATTTGGCCCATTCACTTTCTACTATATTTCTAATAGCATAAGCATTGGCACTAAAATTAGTAATAAAAATATTATGTATGGAGCCTGTTTCACCTTCCTTTGGGCCTATTGAAAACTTAGTTTGTATTAATCTGGTCCCTAAAACGGGTTTAAATTTCCCTTGTCTATTACCACACACTTCCCTTTGTATATCCATTATTAATTCTTTAGGGTATTCTCTCTGCATAAACATTTCCTTAAGTTTATCACATTCTTTCAAAAAATCTTCTTCACTGGAAGTCATGCGACACGCCCGAATATATTGCCCCTTGACTATACTCTTTTTCTGATATAATGGATGGGCACTGGTAAATCTAATATAAGTGTTAGAGAAAGTGGGTTTCCTGTATATAATAGATTTTAACCCATTTTCAATCATTTGTAAAGAAACATCCAAATAGTTTACATAATCAACAGTCACTTGATGCGTAAATCTTAAAAAAAGTAGTACTCTGGTTTATATAATTAATAAATTTCTGTAATAACTCCTCTGTGCCAGTCCAAAAAATGCATATGTCATCCGGGAATCGGGCATATAGGTTCCAGCACTCCACATACTTGCTGTTATGTATAAATTTCTTCTCCCATACTGATAAAACCATATCGGCATAGGTGGGGGCACAATTGGCCCCCATGGCTACCCCAGATTCCTGTTTGAAAAATTTGCCTTGAAAATATAAAAAAATATTATTCAAAACAAGTTTGGTTAATTCTAAAATAATGTAAATATCATTTTCACTAGTCTTGGAGTTACCCCTAAGAGCCTCCTCTACCCAAGCCAACCCTGTCTCATATGGTATGACAGAAAATAAATCTATAACATCAATAGTGACAAATTTAAGATTAGCTACCTTTAAATCAGGTGTAATTTGTTTCAGAAATTTCTAAGAATCTTTTAACAAATGTGTGTCCTTAGCCCACAATGATTTCATTTTCCAATCTGGAAATTTTGATAAAGGAGAAATCTTGGATTATTGAGATGCTACAATGGGTCTTAAAGGAGGATTAAATACATCTTTGTGAACCTTGGGAACCCCAAATATCGAGGGTACCCTAGGTGTAGTATTTTCCAGATATAGGTAGGTGTCATAATCTATAACTCCCTGGTCAAACAGGTCTTATAGCCAAATCAATTTTCTTATATGAAATGTTAATTTCATTTATTGATGCTTTGATTAAGAAGAGTATATAAAGGAAGTGAATATATCAAAGATTTCATCTGATGAAGTTCAAGTGTTACTCTTACGAAAATGTTTTGCGGCATTAAGCAACGTTAATATTTTCAATATTTTTCATTGTGAAAACGTGTTGTGGCAGTTTTCTTTTATCATTAAATACTGGATTTTATCTGGTGGTTTTCGCCTTTTTGCTATTTGCACTATAGAAAACGTGTTGTGGCCGTTTTCTTAGAAAATTCTACTGGCTACAGCTGTGGTCTCCTGCACACTACGACTGGCTTCTGCTTGATTTGTGTTTCTACCAGCCGTACTCCAGTTTTGGTTTAATATTTTTAAGTGGAACACTTGTTATTTCTGTCAGTTTAAAAGTAGAGTTATCTAACTGATAAACTATTTTCTGTGGAAAGATTATTTATTTTTAAGGTTATGGGGCCTACCATAGTGTTTAAAAGTGCTTTTACTGTGTTTTTTAGTCAAAAAATGTAACTTTTGGGCACTGGTCATTTTATTGGCATTGTTCCGCAGTGGAGCAGCGGTAGCATTGTTGCCTACAGCAAGAGGTTCTCCCATTCAATTCTCAGCTGGAGTGCGGGGAGTGCCTTCTGTTTGGAGTCTGCATTACCTCCCCGCAGTTGGGTGGGCGTTCAAAAGACATGCGTAAATGGGCGTGCCTTCGTTGAAGGTTGAACATTGAGCTGACACCTCGGCATTCGTGAAAATCTACTGTCAATCATTAGTGGACCGGAGTTCCACTGTGGTGGCCCCTAACCGGGAAAAGCTGAAAGACAACAACAACTTGCTTTGACCAGGACTACAGCTCCATTTTCAGCTTGACCATGGAACAAACAGTCACTCCCATGGTCTGTACTTTTTCCAGCCAAAAAAACAAAATGTGAACAAATAGCTTTTGCCACCAAAGTTGACTAACAATTTATTGTACCTCAGACCTCTCGTCTTTCAAACTGGATTTCTCTGGTGTTCCACCTACAGCCAGACACTATGGACCGGGAGTTAAATGCATCCTCTGTGGCTGTTGAAGTCCACTCAGTGGAGAGGGGAGAGCCACTCTTTGCAATCCTGGGAGAGGGAACAGGGGGGGTTTCCTTTTGTGTCAGAATGCTGTGTCCATCCCTGAGGAAGGAGAGGCTGACATTAGTAAAAAGGTTGGCTCAATTTTTCCTCTCAAAAATAATCAGAAAACCTAGCATGAATCTTGTCCTGCTTCTTTGGATAGAAGTAACTTACTGACACTGGCTCAGGGTTTGATTCAGACTATAGATCCTTCTTATAGACTAGTTTCCAGTAAAAGAAAGAGGGATGCCTCCTTTTCCTGAAAATATTCAAGATTCTGAATCTGAACAGGAAGCACCAGTGATGGATTCAGGGTTTTGTCCTCAGATTTCTGATTCAGACTCAGAAGAGAGAGCTCTTTCTGATTCTCCCTGTGAGGAGTTCTCTTTTTCTGTTGCTAAAATGTCCCGGTGTTTTTATTGAGAGAACACTGAGATTTATCAGTCCCCTAAAAAGTACTATGAGTTGTTACAGAACTATTTACCAGAATCTACACCCATTTCTCCTATCAAATCTGCTTTCGATGATGTGTCTTACTACCAGCAGTTTACATGATAGCTAGCTGTCGCTAGAAAGGCAGATAGGATCCCAAAAGTTTCTCAGTCTTTTAAATGTTTTTATATTATTCCCAGTCCTGATCCAGCTGCTATAGCCTTAGTGGGCTTCTCTGCTACTAAGTACTTAGAAAGTGCAGGACTGGAATTAACTAATAAGGATGAGAAAATAATTGATAGGTGTGGGAAAAAACTTGTATACTTCTGCACTTCTGCAACTTTAAATTTCTGAACATTAAATTGTTAGACTAATATGTTAAAGTTTATTCTGACATTTTGTGAAAGTATGAGGAATGTTTTATCTACAGTTTCTTTTTGTGAAGAAAAATCTGCTTTAAATAACTTAGTTTCTTCTGTTGCACAGGTTGCTCTTCCTTGTTTACAGTATGTTTGACTGGCACAGTTTTAAAGAGGTTTGGCTACATTCTCAGAAATTTCTAAGTGGTGATTAAAATGAGATTTAAAATTCTTGCTTGGATAGAGGTTTAGTGTTTGACCCCTCTGCTGTAGAGGTGATCAAACTGTGTGAAGAAAACGCAAGCTGATCTATGGAATCCCCACAATTTGTCAGCCCTCCTTTTGGAAATTGCCTAAGGGATTTTCTTTCCCCTCATCCAATTTCAGCAAAACATGGAATAAACTGTTTCCACAGAATTCAGGTAAGCAAATGTTTAAGTGGAAGTGGGAATGAGTTTCCAAAAAGAAGTCTTAAACTTCCCAAAACCAAGGACACTCCAAGAAGTCTGAATGACTATTCAAGACACCTTGTGACCCCCTCCCAACCTGGCCCTCTTTCTCTTCCAAAAAGTCTAAATCTCCATTTTTCTCTTTGGCAACAGATTGTTTCAGACATATGGCGTCTCAAAATCATTCATCACTGTTACAGATTTGAGTGGGAGGAAATTCTACCTTATCAGGCAGTTAATCCTCATCCTGCAGATCAGTGTTTTGATTCTACCTGTTCTTCATCACATTATTCCAAGGAGTGATGGAACTTGTTTCTCCTTAAAAGACGGGAAAGGGATTTTATTCAAGGATGTTCCTAGTCCCAAAGAAAGAACAGATGGAGACCAGTTCTGGATCTTTCTTCCCTAAACATGTTTGTGATAGTGCCCAAATTCAAAATAATGTCACTTCAAAATCTGTTGTCTCTTCTTCCTTTTTCAAGTTTCCTGGTAAAACTAGACTTAAAAGATGCTTATCATATTCCTATTCATCCAGACTTCGGGTGTTTAAGGTTTTGTGTGTCTGAATCACATTATCAGTTCTCTGTGTTACCCTTTTACTGTGCACAAAGTGTCCAATCCTAGTTATAGCTCATTCAGACAACTTGCTTTTCTTTGTGTGGTCTTCTTCAGAATGTCAGGAATCTCCCTCTTAGGTGAGATATCTCTTGCACAAGACAGGATTACAAGAAAACATTCAAAAGTCTTTCTTGACTCCCTCACATAGGATTGTGTTCCTGGGATGTCAAATAGACATCTAAATTCAAAGAACTTTTCTTTAAAAGGAAAAATATATCTTTATTTAGATCTATTTTTAATTTTTTTTTACTCAGATTTCAGTCACTCAGAGGGAATACCTTCATATTTTGGATCTCATGGCATCTGTGATTTTCATGATACCTCTGGCAAAACTCCACATGAGAAAGATACAGTGGTATCTGATATCTCTTGGGTTCCAGTATCAACACCCTTTATCTTTTCAGATCCCAGTACTGGGGTGTGTCAGAAGTAAAAATCACTTGGTAGAGACATTAGGTATCCTATATCAATTTCTCCCCTTCTCACTCCCTACTTCAAAGCAGTTAGTCAACATGGATGCTTCAGAGTTTGCATGGGGAGCAGTTTCAGAAGAGGTAAAAATGCAGTGGGTATGGGACACCAAGGACAGATGCAAGCACGTAAGTATCAAGAAGATGCTTGCCATGATCAAGGCACATAATTTTGTGAACCATCTTTAGTGCCTGGGACCTCTTCAAGTAGTTAAAGATAACACCACAGTGATGTCATACATCAACAATCAAGAGGGAACCAGGTTGTAACCCCTTTGAAGACCAGCCATGTTAGCTTGGAATATAGCTTCACAGCACCATCTTACTGTACAGGCATCCTACATTCTGTCAGAGCAAAATTGTGTGGTAGACTAACTAAGCAGGACCAAGACAGACTCTCACGAATGGAAACTAGATCTGGAGGTCTTCCAAGATTTGATCCATCTGTAGGGAGTTCCTCAAGTAGACCTCTTTGCCCTCCTTTCTGAACAGTCAACTGGTAAAATTCATTCCAGGACTCCATGCAAGAAGCCAAGAAGCCAGTTTCCTTATCCTTTCTTTGAACAGGAATATTCCTGGGTGCCTTTCCATGCTTTCCACTAATATCTAGAGTACTTGTGAAGATTCAGAAGGAATCCACCAAGATCATTATGGTGACTCCTTTCTGGCCTAGGCAACTCTGGTTCTTACTTCTTTTGGAAATGGCCAGGGCAATTCTGATAAGCTTGTTCACAGAATGGACTAGCTCACAAAAGATTAGGAGTGTTTGATATACCCTGACATCAATCATCTTCAGCTGACTGCCTGGATGATAGAGTACTAAATCCTTTTAGACATCTGTCTTCTGAGGACATGCAGCAGGCACTAATGTGGTAAGAAAGACTGTTTCTAGAAAATTATATATTAGTAAATGGAAACGGTTTTCCAGTTGGTGCCAACAGCATAACCAGCACCCACTTAGGGCTAGTTGTTCTCTTTTTTTACAATATTTGTGTGAGTTGCTATCCTATGGCCTTTCTTATTCCTCTATCAAGGTTAATTTATTGGTCATTTCAACATATCTGCCCATGGATCCTCCTTTTTTAAGGCATTCACATGTCAAAATGTTCTTGAAAGAGTTTTTGTATAAGAGGCATCCAAGTAAACAGGTGGACTCTCCTCGGGATCCTAGAGAAAGAAACACATGCTCCATTCAAACCAGCTAATCTGGCTAACTTGAGGTTCTTGACATGCAGTCAATAAAACTGTTTTCCTTGACCTCTGCGAGAACGATATCTGAGTTGCAAGCTCTTATGGTGAGTCAACCCTACCTGATATTTCACAAGGACAGGATTTATTTGAGAACTAATCATTATTTTATGCCTAAAGTGGTATCTGAGTTCACTTTAAGTCAAACTATTCATCTCCCCATTTTCTTTCCTGAATCTAAAAAAGAGGAGGAAAGGATAGTCCATACCTTGGATGTCTACAGACAACTCGGATACTATTTTGACAGAACTAAATCTTTCAAATCATTGGATCAGTTGTTCATTTCTTGTGAATGTAAGAAGGGGCAAATGGTGTAAAAACAGGCTATTTCCAAATGGCTGTCTAAGGCCAACCTTTAGTTTTGTTTTTATAACCTTTTGTTGTACTCAGCATGACAAATCTATTCCAGTCAGGGTGAAGTCCCACTTTATGAGGACCATGGAATCTTCTATGGCTTTTTGGAAAGGGTTGGATTCTAGAAATATTCTAGATGCTGCTACTTGGTCCTCTGTACATATTTTTACAAAGCACTATAAGCTGGATTCCTTCTCTGGTTCTAGCAAAAAATTACCTAGACCTATTCTCCAGGGGCACCTGGGCCACTCTTCTTTCACTTCCCAAATGTAGTTCGCTATGGTAATCTACCCATATAGCTAAGACTACTGCAGTGGTGGTCAGTATGATGAACATAGTAGAGATGTGTAAGTTAAACTTAAGGTAAAAGAAGATGTAATGTTTTTTGGGTCTATATTACTTTGTTGATCTCTTAAAAGTCCGAACGTCATAGGGTCAACACCATATGATCGAACTTTTAAAAGTTTGAATGTTTCAACGGAGATCTCCGTACAGTGCGGAATGGTAAGAGTTCCCTTTTCTGCCCTGTAGTGCGATTTCGGAGTTGGTATATTTGAAGAGTGGGGGGTGCTTGCCCCCATTTTTAAACTGTTCAGG
This sequence comes from Protopterus annectens, assembly GCF_019279795.1. Classification (NCBI taxonomy): domain Eukaryota; kingdom Metazoa; phylum Chordata; order Ceratodontiformes; family Protopteridae; genus Protopterus; species Protopterus annectens. The sequence continues at coordinate 25,982,541 of NC_056742.1, read as the reverse complement.
TAGGTTTTTTCTTTAATTTATTTTTTTATTACATTTTCAAACTTTTAAAAGTTCGATCATATAGTGTTGACCATATGATGCTCAAACTTTTAAATGTTTGCTTATGGAATATAGACGTATGTTTTTTAATATGTGTTAACTATACTCTGTACTAAAGACTTTGTACTATTTGATATGGAAGCTTTTCTCCCCAGGCCTCCACTGAAAAAGGACACATGCCCAGATGGACTTTCCCGGTTAAAAAAATGTCAAATAAAATAAAATAAATAAATGTTTGGATGATCACTGCTGCAGTAGCCATTCCCTTCCTCCACCCCCCGCCTTGTTTTTGGTGTGTTTTCATGCCACTGTGTGGACATTTATTTTTTGTTATTCCTATCCTTGTCCTTTCGGGGCTCAGTCTCCCTTTGTCTGCTGTCAGGAAAGCTCTAAAGGGCTTTGTATCCAAACTTGTCTTTTAGTCAGCTCAGCTCAAGTCGTTTGACAGTTTGGATATGCAGAAGGTGATCTCAAGCTTTAGAAGCTGGCCAGGTTGTTATATCCTTGGCAATATCTAATCCATGTATCTAAAGCTACTGCAATAGTGATTATTCGAACAATGGTATGTTCAAAGCCCTGGTGCTATTCATGGCTTTAAACTGTTTTTCCAGCATGACTACATGTCTTCCATAGATGTGAAGTGGTATTCTGTAGCAGGGTTTACATTTTGACTATGGTTTACTGTCAGATGGGTGTAGTTCTTCCTTCGTATTTGAGCAATCCTTTGGTAAGCTGCTCACTGGTCTGAAATAATGGTCATTCCTGGTAGTACCTGCTTTTGTGTGATGAGTAGTACTATACCGGCATCTTCTCTCTCCACAAAGATAAGATAACCATTCCTTTGACAGATTTCTTTCATGTTTATATGTAGCTGTAACAAAGGCACTCTGATCAATTTCGACTTCTTTTCCATGACCCTCAAATAACATAGGTTGCTGAGGAAGTTTCCAAGTGCAGATTTCTTATACGAACTGGTGCAAGTCCATCATTAATTTAACAGAAAATCAAAGGTGACCTGCAACGATACAGACAGGTACTTTCCTGGCCCACCCCTAGATTGTCTTCACAAATTATGGTAGAGGAAATCCACTTTTATCACAAAATGGTAGCAGTCAGCAGACTGCTTTTACTTCTGAATTTCTTGGCCTACACATCCAAGTCAGAGATAATCTACAAACAACAAGGAATGCCTTATGCCCAATTTAAGGCAGTGTGTGTCCTCTAGCAATATCCCAAATGACTGTAAGAATTCTACTGCTGACCGTAAGGTAGCAGTAATTTTAGTTAGGAAGCTATCATTGTATTATGTAGATATTTCCCCTGTTTACTAAAGTAGCAGCAAATCATTCAGTTGCTCGTGACAAATTTTCTGAAAAGATGCAAGTTACAGAATCAAGAACAAGTTGTCTTTTTTATAGAGAAAATGTTTTTTAAAATGTATTTTCCCTTGTGTGCCGAGTACTAAGAATGCCATACATTTCAAAGGGCAGGATAACTGTGTTTTATCCCTAAGATTTTAATTACTACCTTTGCAGGAAACATCCTGGGGGAAACAATGTGTTTTTAAAAGTGCACCTGCCCAGAGGCACATCCATCTTTTCTTACAAAGATGCATTACACTGAGGCAGAGGCAGATTTCTTATGAAATGCTTACATTTGACACCTGCTTCATGTAGGACATTCAGCTCTGGAAACTGTCAGTCTGGGCAGGCAACCACAGATTGCATATACATGGATCATTTGCACATGTATCAATCAATTATGTGATGTCATCTGCATGGCTGTCAGTCATACACCATTTGTATATAACACCAGACATTTGTCTGCCAATCAAGGTAGCCATGCTCACATCTGTGCAGCTATTCCAAAGGGTACACCGAGGCCTCACTGTAACCCTTCAACTAAATGTTGTCATACTTTCCTGCTCCTCACAGCATGGCACCTTCCCCGTGTTTTTTTATTGTTATTTTTTTATTAGGAAGAAAGAAACAAAGAATTTATTTAGTAGCTCTGTTTTTTTTCTGCAGTTTTTTATAGTATCGCCCATATCTTTCCTTAGCTTGGCCAGTTTTGTACCTCCCTTCTTTGTGCTATGTACTTAAAAAGGCCTCATTTCTCCTCTTGATCTCTTTTGCTAAGTTCCTTTCAGCTTTAGCTCTTGTTGCCCTTAACAGCTACTTTAACTTTTTGTTAACCTCAAAGCACGTACAGGAATGGGCAAAGTACATACTCCTGTAATAGCTACATCCTCCACGGAAGCTTCTTTTACAATAAAGTAAACTTGCTTGATGTTCAGCTGGACTGATTGGCTTGTTAAATCCATCTATCCTCTACTCTTTTTTCCCATTTTTGCACAGGGGGTTGGGTGTCACTTCAACAGTGACAATCATCTCAAGCCAAGGTTTACACCACTGGGTGGCTATCCCTGCCACAGTAGTTCATCCATACCACTCATACCTACAGGCAATTTAGAGTGCCTAATTTACCTACTGCATGTCTTTGGAATGTGGGGAGAAACCATAGCACCAGAAGGAAATGCACACAACTGCAGGGAGGACATGCAGACTCTCCACAGAAGGCACCACAGATGGGAGTCAAAGTGGAGAACCTCTTGCTGTGAGGCAACAACCCTAACCACTGTACTACCATGGCCACCCTAAAATACTTACCTTCCTAAATCTTTGTGTAAAGCTAAACTTCTTAACAAAACAGGACTGTTACCTCAATATGCACTTCAGCCACAAAAGGGCTGCTACTTTACTGTATACTTTGTCCACATCAAAACTAGTTACCAAAATGAATAACAATGAATCACACAGATAAGATCACAGAATCTCTTAAAACCTAAATATGATACACATTGCTTTGCAAAATGCCACACATCTAAAAGAAATCTGATTAAAATGTGACACTACATTGCGAGATGTCACTGCAGTGACTGCGCTGAATGAAAAGGAATTATTGGCCCAAAAGGAACTTTAAAGTCTGTACATAACCAAAATAATGGGGTTGCAAAATAAATCCTTTGTCTTGCATTCTAAAACAGATGACATAGAGAATCAGTCATCAAAATAATCTGTGTTTTATTGAAATATTAGAGGGTAAGGAATGGAAGAAGACAGTGAAATCCATAATGCACTGATTTGCTGTCCCAACCTGCAGCCCCCAATAGTCTTCAGGACAAAGCAAATGATTAGGAATAAAGATAACTCTTCAAAATATTGGATCCTGGACACAGCAGCTAAAAGAGCAAAACTTAACAAAAATAAAGCCCTCTTCCAGATGGGAAAAATACACACCTTTTAAAGGTTTAAGCAGGTTTTTATTCAGCAATGGAAGAGCATTCTTGTCAGATTCCAAACTGAAAACTAAGCAGCTTAAATAATATCACTACAGGGGAGGTCAGCCTAGGTACAGATGGTTTGGTTGGTGGGAAAATTAAGAGTTCCTTTGCATATTCAATTTAAAGGGGCTGTGTTGGGTGTCTCCATCTTACTCTGAAGTTACAAAGTTTTATATCATTTTACGTTTTAACAGTGATTGGTATTTCTCATATACAGTACATGACAGAAGTTATAAACCACAACCTTATCATTTAAAGGAGCAACAACTTTTTTTTAAAAAATAGAACAGTACAAAGAAGGCCATCATTCAATTAGAAAGTAAACATTCTCAAATGCTTCCACACTTAGGCCAGGTCTATCTAAAAGTGCAATGCAGTTTTGTGTATAATGTAGGTTTATTATAATTACAATAAATGTATATGTGCATCTGTGTCCACTTCATTGGGGCTCATAGATTTAGAATTTGCTGTGCCCTCTTTCACAGGTCTTACACTGCTGACAATGTGCAGTGAAACTAAAAATACTATGTTGGTAAAAAATATAGAATGATGCAGAGAATCTGAACCACCAAATAATCTAAAATGCAGCAGCCAAGACACACATATATAAACAGATCTGGGTGGGGGGTGTCTTTTTCATAGAGTGCGTTGTAGTTATTATCCACTTCAAATCTTTTTGTATTTGGTGATAATGACCGTTAGCCACACTTGAGACTTATTTCAAAATTAAGAAGGTTTGCAAAAAGTAGTTCCTGTTTTCTATGGAGTATAAGAAAAACATTTTATATAGCATTTTGAAACACTGAAATACAAACAATGCAAAGGCAAACAGACCTTGGTGGCATTTTCACTGAGAGTAGGGTTTGGTTGGGATAATTATTACCTTCAAATATATATATATATTTTTTTGAGGTGGGAATGTCCATTAAGCAAACCTGAGAGCTTTTGTCAACGTTCTTACATTTTAAAAGAGCAACCTTTACAGTGAGCATAGGAGAAAATATATAACATTTTGAAACCCTTCTAGTGTATGCAGTAGTAGACCAGTTTACATAACTTATAAAATGTTTTGAAACATAAAATAGATGACTCAGATCATTTAGTATTATTTATAATACATGAGTTAAATCAGGCATACAATAATCTATAAAAATACTATGTAAAAAGGTAATGGAAATTTTGAATCTAATGTCTATGAACATATAGCTAAATAGGACTGGAAAATATTGCAAAAAGCAGTCAGTGAACCAGAATTGTCACCAAAGTCCATAGTAATGTGGGCTAGGTGGTTTTAAACATTTAATCCATGCTTAAATGTCCTTAACCTTGCAGCATAGTTAGAAGAGTTTATGATGGAGCTTTCCAAGGGCAAAGATGTTTTTGATTGAAAAGCTGGAGTTCACTCCTAGTGCCTTGTGAGTTTGAGTTTTATCTGCAATTTTAGCTCTGTTTTCACAAGCAATCACTTTTGTTGCTTTGCAATGGTTCCATCTCTAAGATGTCCAGAACATGGGACTTGACACACTTATCTTCAGGGAATTCTATGCAATGTTTTGCCAATGGATTTTTAAGTCTTTTAATCCTTATCTTAGAGAGATGATGTGTAATTCTTTTGAATTTGATTGTCTTCCCCATATTAAAGTCATTGCATATATTACACGGAGCTCTATATATCACAAACTCAATATTACAATCACCTCTTAAGGTGCTCCACATTCTTCTCTTTAGCACAGAGTAGTCAGTGGTTCAAGTTGCTGAGGTATTGGCAGAAACTACAGTTAGGAGGCCCACTGCTGTAGCTACCCATGTTGGTGATATCAGATTTGCCCTTGCTTTCTAGCCAGTCCCTCACACTTTTGACTTTTTTGAAAACAAAAGTGAGGCTGGAACCCAAGATATTTTTCACTTGCTGGTTATCTGTTATAATGCCCAAATTGTCAGGGATCACTTTCCTGATTTTCCTTATAGTGTTTAGTAAAATTCAAGGCCATACTTTGTTCTATATCCTTTTTCCTGGTGTCTCTGAATAGGTCGTTATACTGTCTAATGCACCTTCCTGGAGGATCACATAAGGCTGGGTCATTGTTTTCTTTTAGGGTTTAATCTGATCTAAGAATATTCTTAGCATGCTGCCACTGCATCACCTCCCAAGAAAGTCTCTAAGTTCCAGAGTGTGGTGGTAAAATTATTGTTTTTGACAGTCTTGCCAGCATGATTCCCTGTGACTTGATCACATCCCATTTTTTGTGATCAGCGGCTGCATGCCGTGGCTATGTAAAAGCATGTTGACTCTGTTAGGTTTTCTGTACAAGTTCACTAAGGGTTCCCCTGTTGACAGTCCTTGGAAATTGTAAAATCCAAGATTTTGACTGAGGTTTTAATGAGGCAGGTAGTACATTTGACAAATCCAGTGGTGGTGTTGAATACTTAGAAAATTCTTCCAGAACCGTTTCATCCCATTACCAGATGATGGAAATCTCATAAATAAAGTGCACATAGCAATTTATCGACTCCTGGAAGACACCATTATAAAATTGTTCTCCCACTTTCTAAGTTTCAAATTATCTATGCTGGAGGGCCATTGCTATTCCATAGCTATCCTAAGGATCTGCATGTACTAACTGATTAAAGTGGAAGCACTTGTTCCTCAGAAATGCTAGGAAAACTACAATATCTAGTTCAGTTTCACCAGGCATGGCCATGCTATCGTTCAGGTGGGCTTCAAGACTGCTTGTACACAAGTTCCATATTGATGGTGACTAAAACAGTGTTACTGACATTGATACTGCTTATTTTACTCAATGTCCAGTGTGTCAAGTATAAATGACCCGTTTCCATAAACTAGGGGCTTGATTTTTACATCTAGGAAGATGGACATGGTTTAAGTGATTGATCCCCCCACTAATCACCACTGGCCTATATGGGGGTCCAGCAAGGTTTTGTGGGGCTTTGGGACTACCCCCCAAAAACTGGGGATTTTAGGATGTGTGGTAGTCAAATAACCTTGCATTTAATAAATCGTTCTTATGCATCTCTCTGAGCTACTTGTTCATATTGTTATACTCTGGCTTTAACATTGCTTAACATTGTGAAAGTTTATTGCAAAGGAGAGTTAAATGTTATTCAATATTATTGTTATATGTAGCAATATCATTCAACAGAATACCTCTTCCCTTGTCAGCTTTCATTAATCTATGAGGGCTATTTCTGCATAGGTCTTTCAGACCACTTAATTCTTCTTTACTTACATTGTAAAACTTTTTTTCTTGGAGGTTTTACTTAGGATTTTGTAGATATCTGTCTCACATCTATTTTCAAAAGCAACATGGGTGGGATGTAAAGGAGGACTAAAATCACTAGGCATTTGCCATTTTCCATTTCTCTCATTGCTAGTATTGTTCCCATTGTTCTTTTGCTTACAGTTGAAAACATTTTTGGATTGAGATTTTTTACATATAGCTTAACATCTATGATTGTTTCGACAAGAGTGCTTCTCCAGTGAGGAATAAAAGTTACACCCTTACCTAGGATGTTTTCATCTTGCATTGTTATATGAGTTTGGACATGTGGTTCCAGACCTCAGTTCTCTTTTTCCCTGTAGCTTGTCCTTAATTCATTGTGGGGGCATTCCCAGTTCTCTCAGTTCCTTGGCCATTTTCCATGTCTTGTCCCAGTGTTGATATTGTGGATGTGGAGATCCTTGGGATCCTGGTTTTGAGATTGTCCATGCAGTGAGATTCTCTTTGCCTGTTTCAGTTCACAACTGGTGTGCAAGCCTCTGCGGTGGCTTCTTGCTGATATGTCTTGGTTCTGTTGTTGGTTGATTGCTGCTCCTAAGACTGAATCCATCAGGTTGTGGCTCTTTTGTAAATTCTGCTGGTTGGTATTGGTGTTTGGTACGCCACTCTCAGTGTCCACTGGTTCTCTGTTATCCTTGTAGTGCAATATTCTACTCTTTTCTTTGTAAAAATTAGGGGAATTCTCTCTTTTGTAGTACAAAGTTTAGTTAAATTGTATTTGTTTCTTTCTTATCTATTTCTATTTTGTTGATTTTCTTTGCTTTGTTGTTGTTCTCATACTTAGTGATTCTGTACTCCAGTCCCTGATATCTTACTCCACTTCCTATGTAGTCTTTAGGAAAAATTCTTAAATTAGAAAACACCTTCAGTGTGGCTTTCTACTGTGTTTTATTGGGCTTCAGTAGGATGTCAACTTACTTCCAGCACTTTCTCATTCCCGAATTAGCACATTTTCAATGTGATTCCAGATTGGTTCCCTGAGGAGTCTTAAGACCCCCTTGAGACAAGTTTTTATTTAGGCTTTTCTTAAATTAGATTTCTTCACAGTGCAACCACTTTAGCTTTATTAATTGTCTTTCTAGAAGAAGAAGTCATTGCCTATTTTGTCCATTAATTCTGTATCAGTGTCGGTACTCCTGGGTAATTCCTGAGTTGCTGTTCTAGGTTTGTCCAGCCTTGATTATTCCATGACCATTTTGTTTCCTCGATCCTCACTAAGGTCTTTCTGAGGATTCCAGTGCTCCTGTGGACAACTAATTGGTGATTCCAAGGATGAACAGTGAAAAAAGACAGTGAAATCTGTAGAGCACCAATCTGGTATCTCAACTTGTATCCTCAGCAGTCTGCAGGACAAAATAAAAGATTAGAAATAAGGATAGCAGTTCAGAATGTCACATGCTGGCCACAGAAAACCTGGCAAAGTACAACAAAAAATAAATAGTCCTCTTTGCAGAGGCAAAAAACAGCCCAATTAAGGGTTTAAGCAGATCTTTATTCAAAGATGAATGAACATTCTTATCTGATTCCAAAATGGCAAGTAAACAGCTTAACTATACCATTCCATGGTAGGTGTGTAGACAGAGATGTTTGGTTAGTGAAATAATTAAGCCAGCATTTGTATAGTGAATAGAGATGGGCTGTATATGGTGTCTCCATGTTACGCTAAAGTTACAAAGTCACTGATAATTTCCTATTTTAACAGTGTTGGGTATCTTTCATAAACAGTGCACGTAGGTGTGATAAACTACTACTTAATGCAATGTAAAGGAGCAAAAACTGTCCTTATTTGTCGTGTTTGATTTTTAAAAGCAGAGTTCAGTCAGAAAGTATACATTTAGAAATGCTTTTGCCCTTAAAATAAACCTGCATTATAGATGTAAAATTGCAATGTACTTTAGACTAGAGGAAGCCTAAGGAAAAGTGAGCCAATGACCTTCATGAAACAACAATTATGGATTAAGGATTATAGCAATATGTTAAGAAACTTCCTAACAAATGTTCCTAGGTGTAGTGTGTGCATCTATGTGTGTGTGTGTGTGTGTGTGTGTGTGTGTGTGTGTGTGTGTGTGTGTGTGTGTGTGTGTGTGTGTGTGTGTGTGTGTGTGTGTGTGTGTGTGTATATATATATATATATATATATATATATATATATATATATATATATATATATATATAGGTCTACTTCTTTCAAAATTACAGCTCACCGAAAAGTAATTTACCGAGAACAGGTGTATGAAAATGCACTTTACCAAAAGTACAATCCACTGAGACTCATATCACCGAAAAAATTAACAGCTCTAGACAACTGACAAGTTGAGTACCTTAGGGTTCAGTCCTGGAACCGCTCTTGTTTGGCATCTACATCTCTGAAGTACAGGCCAGCACTAAGGGACTCTGGCTAACAAAGTTCGCAGATGACTGCAAACTGGGAGCCATTACTGAATCCCCAAATGATGTGGATATTCTACAAAAGGGCCATACAGAAACTGATGCTTGGTGCCAGAGCCATGGGCTCAAGCTTAATGCCAAAAAATGTATAGTTATCCCCTTTGGGAAAAAACATGTACCCATGAATTACCACATAGGTGGCAGTACACTAAACACCAAAAGTGTGACGAGAGACTTAGGGACACAGGTGGACAGTGGTCTCACCTTCGATAACCACATTGCCACAACAGTCAGGAAATCCTTCTCTGTGGCAAACCTCATCACTAAGGGCTTTTCATCCAGAAAAAAAGGAGGTCATTGTCCCACTGTATTCATCCCTCATCAGACCCATTATAGAGTACAATGACCCATTTGGTATGTACCTCACAAAGACATCTGCAACAGCTGGAAAGGCCGCAGACATACCTCACTAAAAGAATTACAGGCCTAAAGCAGATGCCGTATGCTGACCATCTAAAAAAATTCCAGCTATAAGCTGTGGCATATCATCTACTCAAAGGTGATCTCTGCTTAACATACAAGACCATGTCAAACCCTGTGCTGTTAGACATGCTCCACTTAAAGAAATCCCAATCAGTCAGAGCCACATGCTCCAGGGATCTAAGCCTTGTCATCACAATGAACAAAACATGCTGGAGGTATAGGTTCCTGACCTAGAGACTCCCCATACTCTGGAATAGACTGCCCATACCTGTCAAGCAGAGCACCTCCTTGGCCCACTTCCAAAGGAACCTTGATGACTAGATGGAAGAGCGGAAATTCACCCCAGGGATCATGTAAGTCGCCCTGCTAGACAGGGAACTAGGGAAGTAAATATTGTGGGAAGAAATATCCAGGGAATTGTTATGGCTTGGCTTGTATAAGCCCTAGGTCTGAAAGCCTAGCACCAACCTATGAACCTATGAAGTTATGAATATGGTAAACATCCCCGAGTGACATTATACCACAAAACATCCAAGCTGTGTAAAAGTATCCCTTATATTCCCTATGATAAAACAGTTATGCTAGAAAAATAAAACTACTATATAAAGTCCATAACATTCCCAATGTGTTAATCCAAACAAAGAGCTCACATCTTTAACAAATTTACAATAGCTGATACATACTCAATACATGTATAAACATCCCTATGGTCAAATATAATTTGAAATTGCAACTGCTGTCTTATAATTGCCCCTTTCTTTGGTGATGGTGAGCATGCTGCAGACATATGCAGCCATATTTCATCAACTCTGCTTTGTTCCCTAGCAACAGCCCACATAACATTATACAAATCCATGACATGTTTCCCAGTTAAACATTTTCAACAGTCTGTGCCAAGCCTCAACTGCATTTTGAGTCCTTGGCAAAAACAAATAATTTAAAACTGATACATTCCAGAAAGAGATAGGAAGGAGAGGTGGAAATCTGATCTCCGAAGTGCATCTTATACTAAAGGTTCTTGGTTTGCCTAGCACATGCCATTCATTAAAATACCGGAGTAGTTCTTTACCTTCTATGGGAAAACTATCCCTTAACTTGTAGAAGATAGGAATAACATCCACTTCCTGAAGGAATTCCAAAGCTGCTAATTGAAATGACAGAGACGAATTATACAATGCCACTAAACCGAGGCTTTGCACTTTTCTCCAGAGGTTAAGCCCAAAATGGAAAATGGAGCCATGACACATAACCTCATTAATATTTATTCTAATTAATTTTAAAGAAGCTATTTCAAAGTCACACAATATATATGATACTTGACATTCCAAGCTATTACTCGAGAGTAGGTCAAACAAACCATGCCACAGAAAATTACAAGATTTCAGAGAATTCTTACTCATAAAGCAATACACTAATGGAACACTCTTACTGTATGGTCCGTACTTCACTACTGAATGAATAGTGTACAGTTCCTTTAATAAAATAGGTCCCATCCATCAACCAGATATCCGATACAGACAAATCCGATAGATTCTGCACAGTCGTGAATAATACCACTATACTGTCTGTTGCAAAATCACACAAACTTCTGTATGAAATAACCATCTTTCAAAAGGATCTCCCATACATTAATGTCTAACAAAGAAATTCAGGTACCTATGGGTCTTCCTCTGCTTTTTACCTGAGCTCTCCTCACTTGTTGCAGCAAAGCTCTTCTGCTCAGCAGAGTGGGTGCAAAGTCTAGTGAAGAAGATGAAACCGCATCATCCACAATTACATAAGCAGAATCATGAGACAATGTAGCTCTCTGTATTAAACTATGACACAGTATATTTTTCTATATTAGACAGGTCTCCTGTATGATTGTGCGCAATAGACATTATTAATTCCTCACCCATACTAACACATGCTGTCACAGCTCTGCCTCCCCATTGAGATTTGGCAGTTTGAAATACTGCATCAAGCACTCCTGGTTGATAGGCACCGTATTTGCCATGTTTCCAAAATGTACTTAGTACACACGCTTGTTAAAGGGACTTCCACAATACTTGTTGTATAGGCTTTCTAATTGTCAAACAAATAAGTCTTGGTAGATTGCACTTTCTGTGCTCGGTAAATTATTTTTTGGTGAGCTCTAATTTCGATAGAAGAAAGTAGACCTATATATATATATATATATATATATATATATATATATATATATATATATATGTGTATGTATATATATATATATATATATATATATATATATATATATATATATATATATATATATAATATATATATATTTTTTTGCAAATACATCTTTTAGTGTAGCAACTTTCTAAATTTATAAGAACAATATTTAAAATTTGTCCCTAAACAAATGTATTACTTTTAAAATAAAGATTGTACAAAATCATTTAAAGATAAATAGATTAAAAACATAACTATTTACAGATGTCCACAACAAAATCAAACATAGAAAACTAAATTGTTAAAGTTTATCAAGTAAATCACTTAATTTTGACCTAAATCTAAACAGATGAGTAATATTCAAAGTTTTCATTTTGGTAGTTGACAATTCTTTTTTACAGATATTTTTTTGCTAAATTAATGAATTCAGTGAAAGAAAGAGTAGTTTTACATTTCCAATTTTTTTGTGACTATTTTTCTTGCTATAGCTAAAATGGACCACAGAAAAGGTACCTGTACCCTAGGAATGGAAACCGTAACTGGAGCATCAAATAAGATCAAGGAGTTAGAAATGATACAGTTATCTGTCCACAAAGCTCGGGTAAAATTTCTAAATTCAATTTAAAAAGGAGTTACTATTTTACAATCCAACATCATATGAAACCAGTCAGCGTTGGAGACTTCATTAGACCTCCAACAATTAATTTTCCCATAATTATATATTAAAGCCTCTTCATGTGGAGATAAACAAGCTCTGTGAAGAAATCTTCATGTATATATTTCCCAATAAAGAGAAGTATTAGATTTGCCCACAGATTTAAGCATTCAGCATTTATCTACATCAGAAAAGGCCTGCTGATTAATCTTAACTGAGTAATTCCAAAATAATAAATCTGTAGAACCAAACTCTTCTCTTATTGTTTTACAAATAATTGATAGGTATCATTTTTTTTTAATTAAAAAGATTAGGAGTTATTCATTGTAAAATCAGAGACCTGAGTTATGAATTTAAACCCACAGAGATAACCGTGAGTGGTATCCCACATTACAATAATGCTCCTTTCTGAAGCATAAGTCAATGGCTACTGTCATCAGAAACATGAAAGTGATTGGAAGGAAGGTATAACTAAAGTTCCAATCCACTCTATATATAAGCTTGTACAATTGTACTGTAAAGCCAAAGGAAGCTCATGCCTGTCTGGACAGTTGTTTACTGCACTGTACATCCAAATCAATGTTGAATGATTCTGGAGAAATTGATTTAGATAACAATCTGAGGGATAAAAGAAGACTGGAAAAGTTTGAAGCTCCCTCCAGTAACAGCCAACCTGCTGTGAAATGACACAAAGGGAGTGTGAGCAACATGGGGGACTCAGTCACTCCCTTAGGCAATGCTAAAGGACAAACTGCCCTATTTACTTCCACACCGGCGATTTCTACCTATAACTGGTAGACTCTGTTATATCATTTTTGCATGTTGGATGCCAACTCTGGACTATTCATTATTCCTAATCAGTAGCTCTTGAAGGTGAATGATGAATATAGTTGGGAGGCCTCAGTCAGAAGTCCAACCATGTGTAACAATGCTTTAAAAGGTGTCCACACAACTGAGGACAGACAGAGGTACTGCGACTGTTTTTCTTATTCTTACTCTTCTCCACTGTTGGAAGGCTTTGTGCAGTAATCTCTGTAGATGCTGTGGCTGACTTATCCGGCAGTCATTGGAACTATCTTCCTTACTTCAACACAACTGTTGGCCCAAAGGATTATGGGATATTTTCAGTTGAATGTCTTATTTAAATATGTTGAGAAAATTGAGCTATAGTTTATACTTTCTGGTTATGTTTGGATGCCATTATGGATATCTGCCTGGTGGAATAACTTTATTAAGCTGAAGCGTTAATAATATAAGAATTCTTTAGGAGTGCATCTAATACATTTTGTTTCCCTGGTCAAGGACTCTTTATTAGTGCACCTCTAAGGTTAGCAGTTTTTTTTTTACTCTGAGGGTCTTGCTCCTGACACACTGTTGTTTACTAGCCAAGAAGTGAAACTGAAAATGGAATGCACAGAACACTAATTTATCAAAATAAACAAGCCTTGTACTGCCGTGTGTTACATCACTCTGTGAACTTAAATAATTGTTCTGATGTGGGTCAATGTTAATAACTCTACAAAGATGCATTCTTGGAATGTGCAAGGTATAGTAACAGCCCATAAATGTACTGCATTTTTAACAAGATCACTAAGCTTAAGCCTCACTTTATATTTTTACAACAGACCACATTAAAGAAACAATATTATAATCTTATTCAGGAAGATTGGAATGGATAAGCCGTTTCTAGATATGTTCATTCAGCTGAAATGGATGTGTTAATTTTAGTGCATAAATCCCTGAACTGGTCAACTGAGTCTACAAATAGATAAGAATGTCTTGTGTGTGGCCGTGAAGAAGAAAGACCCCTTTTGAATATAAAGGGAAATAGCTATGGCCATCAAGGGTCTATATTAGATCAGTGAATGCTTAAATAAGCAAACACTGATTGAGCGACCTTATTTTAGCGAATGTTCAAAATATCAAAGCAACAGAAACCCAAATGTTTTCCTAGGGAAAGAATTTGGTTTTGGTTATCCGTTTCTATTGCTTTGGTATTTTCAGTGCTGTGGTGGAAAGTTACGGGTTGGATTCAGGTAAGTGGACGATTGTGTGGATGTGAGTGCTAGGGTGGGTTAGGTGACTTAGGGTTAGGGCTCGGGTTATGTATGTGTGCGATTGTGTGGATGTGAGGGTTAGGGCGGGTTTACGTGAGTTAGGGTTAGGGAGCGGGTGAGGTGAGTGTGTGATAGTGATGGACATTAGGGTAAGGGTTTGGGTTAAGGTAAGTGGATAGTTAGTGGTATGTGCATAGTTTAGTGTAGGGTTAGGTGTCAGATTTTAGGTGTATGTGTGTGGATTTCTGTTTGTTTGGTGTGCTTGTGCTGTGTGTATGTGTTTTGGATCAGCAATTTTTTTTCCTAGGAAAAAAATCGCTGATCTGACAGTTCGAGATTGTAAGCTTTCGCTTACATAAGGTCGATCAATCAGTGTTCACTTTTTTAATCATTCGCTGATCTAATATAGACCCGACCATCAATATCACCAATACAGACACTTATCATAAGCACTAATGTTATTACTTTGCTTTTTTTGCGGATGCTGTTAAACATTGCATGCATTGTATTATTGCTACTGTGTCTTGATTGCATTTATTAATTCTGCCTTTATATCTCACTGTGTATCAACCATGCTATTTTCCTGTATGTAACAAAAGTACTGAAAATAGAGAGCATGATGCCTAACCATTTAAATGGTTTGAAATGAATATCAGTAACACAGAAATACCACCACCAAGCTTTACCATTTTTAGTGCTGATAGATTAAGCAAAAAAGCAGGAGGATTAGCAATAATGTACCCCAGTAGCATAACCCTGTCACCTTTCACATATCTTGTACCTCCCTTCCACAATGCCAAACTACTTCTAAGTTACCCAGCACTGAACACACATGACTAGTTCATTTTAACATCAGTTAGTATAATTACAACTGGGGAAGACATGTTATCTTGGTTATCTGACAATGTACACAATGTGCTGATGTTGTCATCATGTGGGATATAAAGGGCTGCCATAAATATTGCTAAGTCTTACCTCTGAGATAATGACTTCTAGTGTAAACCTATACAATTACTCTCAACTTAACAATGATCCTACTAAATCAACCTGGAAAATGGTAAAACTAGAACCCTGGATTGGTAATTAACAAGTCACCCTAAGAATATTAGCCCTCACAGTACCTTAGCTAGCACACTTATTGACCACCTACCCTTATATGCCACAAAATAATGCCATACGTCTCCCAGGGAATACATATACACATTCTCTCACAACATGAACAACTTTGACCCACTGCTATTTAAAACCTCATTACAATCTAACAACTAGGACATTGTAAAAGTATTGTCAATAGCTGATTCTGTTGACTATAATAATAAGATATTTATGGAACTGCTGAACATCATTCCTCCCCCAGGCTTAAAAGAGTTAAAAACAACACTGCTTCTTGACTCACTCCTACTACTAGGAAATTAATGAGGAATAGAGATAAAGCCTGGAAGGCAAGGCTCAATAATAAAACTGAAAACAATCTTCAGCAATATAAATGCTTATGGAATAAAGCCAAATTCTAGATAAAACTTCACAAGAAACTATATTACTCCAGTTTGCAGAATAGATGCTACAAAAATTCTAGACAATTCTGGGCCACCATATCTGAAAAACTACACCCTGGATCAAATGGACAACTAACCCCAACCCCCATTGCTCCCCAGAAGAAACAATTAATGCTTTCAATGATCACATTCTCTTTAGCATTGCTAAACTGCTTCACAACAAAACTCAAAACTCATCAACCTCCCCAATAACCTGACAGTCTTACCTCCCACTTCCATTAATACTCGCTCTTTCTCCTTTCAACCAGTATCTATCATAGCAATCAAGAAACACCTCAAACAAATTAAACTGAGTACATCTGCCCCAGATGGAATTTCTCCTGATTTTTTAAAATAGCAGCCAGCTCAATTTCCTTTGCAGTATTCATCCTCATGAATATATGTATTCAGCAATGGCATGTCCCAGCCTTATGGAAGCAATCTCACACCATCCCTCTTCACAAGGGAGATAACTCCAGTGATATATCCAGTTTTAGACCCATTGCCATTCTCTCCCTTCCTTTGAAAATTCTTGAAAATGTATTCATAATCAATTAATGACTCATCTACAAACTACCTCCTTACCCCCACACAACATGGTTTTAGACAAGGGCAAAGAACTACTGCAGCTCTGTAAAACTTTACCAGCACTATTAACCTAGCCAGAGACAAAAGCCAACTGGTTTCTCTTATGTTTCTAGATATGTCCAAGGCCTTTGATATCAGTTCCCATAGACTTCATCTAGAACAAATCACTTGTCCTGTTGAACACTTCCACCAACTAGTTCTCCAGCTACCTTTCCAATAGACTGCAGTCTGTTAATTGGTTTGATTCTTACTCATCTTTAATACCCATCAACAAAGCTGTTCCGCAAGGTTCCATACCGGGACCACTTCTTTTCAACATATTTACCAACAACCTACACTCTGACAAATGTCAAGTATCCCTCATAAAATATGCTGATGACTTCAGATTAATATATTTTACTAATAACATAACTACTGTGCAGTACCTCACCCAAGAGTCATTTTCATGAGTTGAAAGCAATAAAACAAAACAGCCTCTGTTATTCATCCCAAATACCCTTACACGCATTAAACAAAATTTCTCAATAACAGTATCTGATAACACCCCTATAGAAGTCATCCCCAATACTAAGCTACTAGCATGACAGTTGATGCTAACCTGAAATTTGACGTACATGTGCAACAGGCTATCAAAAAACTCATCAAAAATTAGAGGCACTGTATAGAACAAACATACTAAACCAATTCATCCATTAAACTCCTGGCCTCTACAATCCTACTCCCCACTTTATTATATGGTTCCCCAGTACTGCTTAACCTTCAAGCTTCCTTCCAAAATAAACTAAAAACTTATTATAATAAAATAGTAAAATTTATCATTAACTCCTCAAATAGAACCCATCTCTGCTTAGCCCTAAAAGAGCTTAATTGTCATGCCTTAGCCAAGCAACTCAAACACATCTACTCCTAGTCCCCCAAATTAATACATAAATCAGAGCTAAGCAAAGCCCTACTAGATGTATTGTACACATACACACCTGCTAGGCCACTTCAATCTGGAAACAAAATGCTCCTCACTACCAACAAACCATACCTGTCAGCAGGAGTCTCTCTATTCCAGCTACGTAGCCCACTCCTGGAACTCTATCCCTTCATCCTTTAAGTATATTAGCAACCTTTCCAATTTCAAGACCAATATTAAAAAAAATATCTGACACCTAGAACTTTACATGCACAGCCCTAACAGTTACCTGACTACCTACTCACTATAACTAAGCCTTTCTCACTTTAAATTCACTAACACCTCCATATCTTAGCATGTATTAGTGACCCAACATCGAAGTGCTGTAATGATTTCATACTTCTGTTGCATTCTCTTCTACCAGTTCAGCCTAGACTTGCTATTGTTTATTTTCCTTTCTCATTTCCTTCCATCACGTTCTCATCTTTCTAACAATGACAACTCTTTCACCATGTCCTTCATTTTCCCTCCTGCTCATTACTCTTCCTTATCTCATTCTATTCCTCTGTCTGTTTTGGCAGAAGAATTCTCTATTATTTGTCAGTTCCATGCATTATTAGAAATATAGTCAATATTTTGAATATATGTATATTAGTTTGCTTGATAAAGGTCATCATCCACTTCTGCAGTGTCTTGCAAATTGTAGTACATATTGCTTTCTTAATAATTCTGTAAATGCATTTTACTCTGTGATTTATCTGTTGTGGGGATTTTCTCCCCTTCTATATAATTGCTTATCAGTTACTGTAAAATGTTTTTGTGTATATTTGTTGAGCCTTTCTCCCCATATCATTGTAAAATATTTTGTCTGTTGTGGTGCTTTCTCCCCTTGTATATAGTTACTCAGCTACTATTTAAATGTTTTTGAATCTATTGTGGAGCTGTTTCCCTGGTCTTTGCTGAAAATGGACCATTTGCTCAGACAGGTTTTCCCTGTAATCAAAGGAAAAGCAAAATCAAATTTGTGTTCCCACTTCAGTAAAAGGCATGCAATTAAGGTTATTTTTGTAGTAGAGACCTCTGGAATGTTCAAGGGAAAAACATGCAAGCTAAGACTGAAACACAGGGCCTTATATGCAAAGATATTTGCCTAAAACATCTAAAAGGTAGCATCACAATTAAATCCTCAGAGCTAGATACATAAATGTATTCACTATTATGCTTCTCAGATATTAAGGAGTGAAAAGCTCACATAGCAGTAATAAACTGTAAAGAAGTTAGTAGCTATATCCCCATCTCTTCCTGGAGGTGGTGTTAATCAAGAAAATAATGTACTATGGAAAGATAAACAGTTAGGGCAAGGCTATAGTCCAGCTGCAGACACAAAGAAATTTCCAATTCATTCTGCCCTGGGAATATACATACTGTAGTGGATTTCTGTCAGAGTTCTTGTCGGACTTTAAGAATAGTTAGATATGTCAGATTGTAAGATACTCACCTTCTTGGTCCAGTCATACTTGTACTGTTTACTGTCAGCTAACATGCAGACAGACACTGAAAGGCCTCTACCGAAACACCAATATAAATATACACTCCTGAAAAGGAACCAAAGACTGTGATATTGTATCTTGCCAATTCTGGCAGTAGCAAATCCAAAATATAGATCACTCCTCAGTGAGGGAAAATGGAGTGTGCCTAACATGGGGCATTTAAACAAGCATCCAACCAACTGAACTAAACTTTTTTGCTGGTACCTCTGGTAGGCTAAATTGCAAGGAACTGTTGTCAGTTTTGTGGTACTTCCAAAGGTAGAGTATAGAGAATACAGAACTATTTTATAGTGCCCACCATGGACCGAAAAGCTCTTAAACATGGACACATAACTCTTGTTTAAATTGAACAATTGATATGTTGCGTGCCTTACCAGTCTGCCAGGAAGTGAAGTAAGCAATTTGATTTTTTTTCTGATTTTACTGCTGTACAGCAAGCCAATTTTTATTGAATTATACCTACTCAAAATTAAGTTAATCATTTATTTGCCAATAATTTCTATTTTTATACAAAAATTTATTTTGGTGCATGCTAGCTGCTTTAATTTTTACCTCATTGTAAGCTAGAACAACAGGTTTTGTCAAGAGTGACAAAGAAGTGTTGAGCCCGTTTACTCTCACCCACAGACAAATACAATGAATATAATGTAAAGTTTTACATTCCAGCTTAAATGGTTCAGACAGTGTTTAAAATTAAAAGAGAAAAAAACATAATTTTTCAAAAGTTGTACAGGTATCAAGTCCATGGAACTTGACTCTGATGTTTGGAGGAAACTTCAGTTTGGCTCTAGACTCTCAAACTGATTGACCATCTTTAAGTGCTTAAGGCTAAATGGAACTTTATTAAGGATCATAAACTTATTTATTGTTGGGGAGATTTTCACCCAAAGATTAAAGACTGTGTTTATTTTCCTCCATTTAATTCCATATCCAATAGATGGGAAAAGTGGAAACATTTTTACTGCACTTTTTATTTGTTTATTTATTTATTTTATTTTATATTTTGTAACCGGGAAAGTCCATCTGGACTGGCAGTCCTTTTGCAGCGGAGGCCCGGGGAGAAAAGCACCACATTTCAATACAGTATTGGTAGAAACATAACACAGAAAAACATAAATAATAGTTGCAATTTTTAAACATAATGAGCAATGGACATGCATGAAAAATATTTACATAATAAACAATGAACAAGCATGAAACTATTTATGACAAGGTGTATAGATGTGTAGAGTGCTTATATTAGATAAAAGTGTGAGGCCAGTCAACACTATGGAAATATTGCAAATGGATATTGTATAACAATCAGTTTTGAATAGTACTGCTGTAGGAGATTGGGGATCTAGCTATGGAATTTGTTCTCTATGTCACTTGCTCCCCTGGTGTTGACCAGGGACATAACCATTTATTAGTGAGGTGGCCTTTTAGGGCAGTTTTAAACTCAGTTATGAAGGGATATAACAGACCGTAATTTTCTAGAGTACAATCTTAAAGCCAGGGAGAAAAGAAATGTAAATTTGTACCCAGAGAGACATATCAAGAAGTTGCACTCTGACTCTCAATTTATTAACCAAATTTTGGTTGATACCTTTATAATGATTTTTCAGTGTAAAGTTGTTGGTGATTCAGAAGCAGAATGATTTTTTTTGCCAGCATTTCCCTCCACAGGTGACAGAATTAATAAAAGCACACCTAAATAGACCTATTACATTAGATGAAGTTAAACAATCCATACTAAGTATACCAAAGGTGGAACTTCCAATGAGGGACCTCTCAAACCTCTTAAATCACAGACACATGGGATATATGCAAATAACCCTTAGGAACACCAGGTGTTTCAGCTAATTGGCAACTCTGAATACCCATGACTTGTTTCATCGTTTTAATTGACAATTTCAGGCAAATAAAGCCAAACCCCACTAGCTGTGGATATGCATATTTCAGCCTTGTTATGACCTCATCAGCACAGCGCAAGCAGTGTGTTTGACTAAGCATAAGAAACACAGGGTTGTTATACCCAGCTGATGTCCATTATCATTAGGGTGACTGCAAAATATCCCAAATAACAAACTAAAACAATGAGTGAGAAGGTCACACAAAAATACCAATCAGTAAAAATAAATGAAAAATAAAATGGAGTACTATTTTTACCATAATCTTCAATGGAATAAATAAAATAAACAGAAAAAGAATATCCAGTGCTATCTTATAACACTGCAAGTTTGCACTTATCTCAGCTTGTAATAAAGTTGATGTAGGTATATAACAGCTAACCAAACAGCTCAAATATTCATCTATTCAGCAGAAATAAATTCAGAGATAAGTGATTAAGACTTATAAGCACAGAGAAAAACCCTCTAGGCTAAGAGTTCAACACTTAATATCAATGAAGTGAGAATAATAACCCCCACTTACTGTAGAGAGACAGATCACAATATTCACCGAAGCAAATAAATGCACAGAAAAAAATGCAGTACTATCTTTAACACAATATTCAATGAAACAAATGAACAGAAAAATAAAATGCAGTACTGTCTTATAACACTGCAAGTTTGCACTTATCTCAGCTTGTGATAAAGTTGATGAAGGTATATAACAGCTAACAAAACAGCTCAAATATTCAGCTATTCAGCAGAAATGAGAACCCTGACCTGACACTCCATATACCCATATCCATCTTTTCTCTAAAATCTATAATTTATGCCAAAATTCTGGTTAGGCAGTTGGATGTCTTTCTACCAACCTTTATCCCCCACCATCACCAAGGCTTTGTAAAAGGAAGGCAATGGACGTCCCAAATGTAGTTAGCCCATTGAATCAAACTTATCCTAACCCTAAGTTCACTTTAACTCTGTTAGGTGCCTTGTGACTAGATCCTTCTAGGGCATGTCATCTGTTGGATTGTGACTTTCTCTTGGACTCTCTTAATATGGTATTCAGGGGGATTTTATAGACTGATGCAAACTATTGTATTTAGGTCCCTATGCTAAAATTAACACCAATGGACTTATGTAAGTGGTTTTTCTTATTTAAAAGGGTGCCTACCAAGGTTGCCCACTCTGCACATTGCTTTTCATCCTGGCTATCAACACACTAGCTGCCACTTTTTGACAAAAAAAAAAAAAAAAAAAAAAACTCTTGGTCAGCTATTACTTTTCTAGATAGTACAATAATATTTTTCATGTGGTTTGTTGAGTTGGATTAATATGGATTACCAGTCTTTAAAGTAACCTGAGAAACATATTAGATTTGCTAGAAATGTTTTGAATCACTCTGATCTTTGTCTTCCAAGTATAAATCATTATTATTTCTATTACAACAAGCTTGTATAGAGGTCAAACCTGCAAAAGAAGTATTCAGAATAAAAGCATTACCTACTTGTAAATACATGGGAATAACCATATTAGCAGGTATGTAAGTAATGCTGGATAGAAAGTACTAAACCGGTCATTACTGAAATTAAATGAATGTTGACTGAGGGGCATCTCTTAAGCCTTTCATTTATTGCTAAGATCAAGGCCCTTGAAATGTACTACCTACCAATGTTTTTGTTTATGCAGACACTTACCTAATTTATGCATTAACAAATACCCACAGGCCTTCCAAAAAACTGCTAATGGGCTATCTGTAAGGAAATGCCATACTTAGAAGGTATCAGGAAAATAAATCATTTGTGCTTTTGCATTTGTAGAAGGAAGTTTGCAACTTCATCTGCTATCTTACTCCACAGCAGTAACCCTAAGCCAAGCAATACAACAAGGACCTCACCAATATCAGTCTGATAGAGTGAGTGAATAACAGAAATCTCAGGAAAAATACAAAGTCCAAAAAACACAAAATGGTAGGGAAATCTGGGATCCAGGTAAGCTTGAAAGTTGTATAGATAGGAGTTTGTCAGGTAAGAAATAAGGCTACTTTTTTAGGTTATGGGACTAGGTATTGGGCTAGAAGCAATATCTGGTTGATGGGAAACTGTTTTAGCTCAACTGGGTGTCCAGAGGATGTTTTTTTGGAAAGTTATTGTTCAGGGAATTTTGACAGAGTTTCCAGATTATTAACAATGTTCAGAATCCTAAATGTTCAAATGTTGAATCTTGGTACTTCATACAACTCTTGATTCTTTTATTGTGAAACCAAAATATGTAGACATCCTAAAAGTATACTAAGTCTAGTACTGAAAACTACCCCCCCAAATTCTGCATGTCTTAAACGCTGCGCAGGATTAGTGCAGAAGCTCTAGCAGGCAATATGTCTGCCGTGCGATCCAGGAACAGCCTGCAGGGGCATGCATGAGCACTCCTGCACTGGTCCTGCACAGACTAAGCCCCTGTATGCAAATTACCCCATTTGCAGGAGAAATCCATGCAAATGAGGTGAATGTGTGATGCAGGAAGCTTGAAACCGGCCGTGCAAAACTAGTGCAATCTGCAGAAATGTACCTGGTTAGTAACCGAGTACATTTCTGCAAAATCCAAAACGGAGCTATGACAGCTCAAATAAAGTCTGCATATCAGTAAGGAGATATGCCGATGGCCAAGTATAAGGCCTTTGGCATTGCAAACTGCATAACAAATTAAAAAATCAACATTTTCTTTTTTAGCCGATCTCGACTGTTTAAGTGTAGGGCAGTGGCGTGCAACCGGGATCGGGGAGAAAATAATAAAATAAACCTAAAATAAGCATTCTAACTAAAATCAATATTCTGCCATGAAAGTCAATGGCAGGCAGAAGACAACATGGCTAGTGAGTAGTGGTTGCTAAGGGAGGAGGCTCAGTGTGAGACATGTAACTATGCATTAACAGGCAATCCTATGCAAATGAGGGGAACGATAGTGAATCCCAGTTTTCCCCACATGCTATTCAGGTCCCAACAGTATAAGAGTAGGAATAGCTTGGTGGAAGCCTAGGAGTTAGCTGACATCATAGGGTGGGGGTGTCAGGCATAGTGTAAGTGGATTGGAGCCCTGTGGCTCAGGTTTGCTCCTAGCTAAGCACAGCTAAGCATGGAGGTGTTTCTGACTGTGCCTAGCAGTCTTTATATTGCCTAAGCGGGTGAGTGTGCCATGCATAAGGGTTTTAAAGGTTTAGAAAAAAGTTAAACCGGGAAATAGCAGCTCTGAGCACATTTGAGCATTGTATTTGTGCGGCACGGGAAGGGAAAACAGCAGTAGGAAGTTATTCTAGGAGAACTAGCATAGCTGGTAGGTGAAATGTATAAGAATCTGCCAATTACACAGGCAGCAGACCAGCCCAGCTCAGAACACTACTAAAAACTGTGCAAACACCTCCCTCTCTGTTTTTTCCCACACTGTACACTGGAGTAAACAAGTGGGGAACGTTTAACAATCAAAACAACAAAATGATAGGGGCTGCAATAGCTATCACACAACAACTTGTGGAAGAGGCTGAGGGTGGTGAGGATGTGAATGCTGTCGACCAACCCACAGTGAGGAGATAGAGAACAGTGTACAGACCCAGGGTAACCTACCAGAGCTACATGAGTTAGCGATAGTGGAGCACTATAGGGTAGACAGGGGCCTCCTACAGCAAATTGTTGAGCATGCCGGCCACACCTGACACACAGAACTAACAGAGGGGAACCCATCCCAGTGGATACCAAGGTATGTGTAGGCCTAAAAATACTAGCTCAGGTACCTTCTAAAAGGTCAACTGGGGTATGATGGGGATCTCACAGGCATCAACATCAAGGGTACTCCACCAGTTCCTGGATGCCCTGTCAGCACATGTCAGTGAGCACGTATATTTCCCCAACACCCGTGAGATGTTGGCCAGCAATATGCAACTGTTCCACCAAATAGCAGAATACCCTGAGGTTGTGGGTGCTATAGACTGCATGCACACATGCATCAAAGCACCACCCCGTGAGCGGGGTAGGGTCTACATCAACTGCAAGGGCTTCTACTCCATCAACTGCCAGGTCGTGTGCGATGCCCTGGGCATAATAATGAATATGTGTGCTGACTGCCCTGGAAGCTATCATCATTCCCACATCTGGCATCTGATGCAGCTGTACCAGAGATTTTCCAATGGGGACATCCCTCACGGTCACCTAGTAGGGGATATTTCATACGCACTGGAGCTGTGGCTGATGACACCCATCAGAAATGCACACACACCCAAACAAGAACTCCATAATGAGGCACATGCACAGACTAGAATTATAGCAGAACATGTGTTTGGGATGCTCAAGTCACTGTTCCAGTGCCTGGACACATCTGATGTAGACTTGCAGTAGTCATCAGCTACATGTACCCAAATTGTCATAGTATGTGCCATGCTACACAATATTATCCTGCGGAAACAGCTGCAGCAGGAACAGCACGGGGCAGGGCCACACAGCCCCCCACCATTGCCAAGGCCTGCATAGGCACAGAGGGATTAGGAGGAGGAACAACCTGAACTTGCCCCAGAAGGAAAAAGGAGGCATGCCTAGCAAAGAGGTAACGCATAGCACATACACTGACATAGGAGGGACCCAGGGAATATCATGTGTCTCTGACTCACATACAGTAAAAGGAATGCCAAACATGACACTACCTGTGCTCAACCATGTGTAGGGAGTGTATTATGTACATCCAACTTAGGCAGCCCTGCAGCACCACCCTCAATACTGGGACACCCACAAGGCAAGTGACTCACACTTGCCAGTCAGGGGGGTTCACATATCCAACAACAGTCACAGCCAGCAGGACAGGTGTAGACAAACACAAACAAAGGCTGTGCTATGGGCTCTGAATGATGCCTATGGGTAGTCTCCCCTCCAGGCCTACACTGTCAGATTACAGCAGGTCAGGTAGTAGGAGGGATATTAGTTCAGAATGATAGGAAGTCAGATACTAATATGTAGGTAAATCAAAGCTAAGATCTGTAGTACACTGGTATGCCTCTAGTTAGCATGACAGCTTAGAATACAGAATGAAATGGAGTACCTGACATACCAGTACAGTCATAGCAAATGTGTACAAGTGTCAGGTGTGCCCCCCCATCCTACGTAGTAATGTAATAACAGTCAGGTGTGCCCATCCCTAACCCTGTGGAGGCATGTAGAAACAGTCAGGTGTGCCCCCCAATGTTGTGCAGAAATGTAGAAATAGTCATGTGTGCCCCACATCCTATGTAGCAATGTAGTATCAGTCAGGTGTGCCCCCCAATCCTGTGTAAAAACGTAGAAATAGTCAGGTGTGCCCTCCCATCCTATGTAAAAATGTAGCAACAGTCAGGTGTGCCCCCCATTCCTGTGTATAAATGTAG
Source organism: Protopterus annectens (assembly GCF_019279795.1). NCBI lineage: Eukaryota > Metazoa > Chordata > Ceratodontiformes > Protopteridae > Protopterus > Protopterus annectens. The sequence continues at coordinate 25,956,259 of NC_056742.1, read as the reverse complement.
AAATAGTCAGGTGTGCCCCTCCCATCCTATGTAGAAATGTAGTAACAGTCAGGTGTGCCCCCCATCCTATGTAGAAATGTAATAACAGTCAATAATGCCAAATGATCGACTGATACCCTACAGAAACAGTATGCTACCTGTAGGTGTACAACACAAAGGTCTGAATTGCAGTACAAACTACCTGGGCTCAATCCACACATTCAGTACAGATGGGCATACTGGGCATGCTCACACACACAGAGAAATGAAGGCAATGTCAGTCAACAACATACTGAAAGGTCATACTGGGCATGCTCACAAACTTAAACAAATGAAGGCCATGTCTGCAAACACCAGTCGACCAGACATATCTGGCAGTCGCAGATGATGGACACTCCTCAGTATGCAGCACTCATGCTTTGCACTCACACACTGGATAGGAATACAGACATATATCTAAGGACAACACACTTTAATAAGCCAAAGGTAGATGTACATAGATGTGTGGAAGAGGGTAACTGTGATAAGGAGCCATCCAGGCCTGACCCACCCAGCACACAACCAAAGGGCCACAACCACATGAGGTTCAGATGTCAGTCACTGTAGATACTAGCCATTGGTATCTGTCAGCATTACAGACTATGTGGTGCAAGCTGTATACGTACCTGTGACATATGACCCTGTGTGTGCCCACATGTGGTGTATCAACCTCTAGATGAATAGGTTATGGCCCATGCACACACACTGCCCTCCCCATAGCCCTACTATGACAAGCCTGCTGAGGGCATCCACTGTGAAATACACCTTTGGGAGAGTTGTAGCCCTCTAATCTCCATGGTGCATCCTATAACTGAGTACTGCTGTAGTGTGATAAACTAGTTAGGTAGGAGTTCCAATCCGAGAGATGGTAACTGTGTGTGTGTGTGTGTGTGTGTGTGTGTGTGTGTGTGTGTGTGTGTTTGTGTAGAGAGCAATACTTTTTAGGGTAGTTACACTACCTACAATTCAAATGCTCTAGTTTAGTAAGGCTGCTGATGTCATCCACCTACAAATAGATCTCTGGGAAGATTGTAGCCCAGTAATCTCAGTAGAACATCCCATAACTTGCGTACCACTGTAGTGTGATAAAATAGGTAGGAGTTCTAATTCAGGACTTGGCAAGTGTGTGTGTGTCTGTGTGTCTCTGTCTGTGTAGAAAGCAATGCTTTTTAGGGTAGTCACACTCCCTACAATTCAAATGCTGTACTTTGGTAAGGCTGCTGATGTCATCCAACTAGAAGTACACCTCTGGGAAGGTTGTAGGCCAGTAATGTCTGTAGCGTATTCCCTAACTGGGTACAGTTGTAGTATGATAAAATAGTTAGGTAGGAGTTCTAATCTCTGACTTGGCAATTGTGTCTGTGTGTGTGCATTTGTGTATAGAGAGCAATGCGTTTTAGGCTAGTCACACTCAGTACAATTCAAATACCCTACTTTGGCAATCTTGCTGATGTCATTCATTGTGAAATTCACCTTTGGGGAAGGGGCACTCCAGCAATCCCTGTGGTGCATCCTATAATTGCATCATGCTGTAGTGTGATAAAGAACTCTAGTAGGGGTTCTATTCCCACACATGGCAGTTGTGGACATTTTGTGTGTGTTTCTATGTCTGTGTAAGGAGCAATACATTTTAGGCTAGTCACACTCAGTACACTTCAAATGCCTTACTTTGGCAATCCTGCTGTCATTCATTGTGAAATACACCTTTGGGGAAGGGGCACTCCAGTAATCTCCGTGGTGCGTACTATAATGGCATAGTGCTGTAGTGTAATATACTAGCTAGGTAGGAGTTCTAATCCCAGAAATGACAGGTGTGTGTGTTTGTGTGTGTGTGTGTGTGTGTGTGTGTGTGTGTTTGTCATTTGTATCCTATGTGGAGGTGGTTGTAAGTGTGTAACAACTGGACTCAATGTGGAGAGGGTTTTGCAAACTTCTTATATGGTGGGCCAAGTATATATCACAGTGTCCACCATACAGGGATAACAGATGTGAAATAGCTGAGAGGCTGGGGTGCAAATCCATACCCCTAAATGTGACATCAATGCCAGCTGAACAATGTTAGCACCCTTGTATTACCCAGGGAACACTCTCAACCCATGTCTCACACACACACACACACACACACACACACACACACACACACACACACACACACACACACACACACACACACTTGCCTAGGCAACAGCCGCTATGTTGGTAGTACCCTGCATATTGCTCACTGATAGTAACCATGGTGTGATTGCAGTGGGCTACAGAGGACATGGAATCCTGTCCATTAGTCCAATAGGCATATACATGCCGAAAGTGCACCTCCCCCATGTTCCACACTGGACACCTGCAACACCTGTGGTGCCATCAAATGTGACCCACAAAGGACATACCATGCCTGAAATACAAGCCCTGTATGGACAGATACCACTGACACCAGGGAATACTGGTATCATGCTATCAATGTAGGTGCAGGGTCAACCTGCTGTCCATTAACAGTTCCCACCACATGAGGCCAGGACTGGCACATTTGATGATAACACTCTGTGTACACGACATGGGCCAGACACCCCAGGTACAGTTCCACATGTCACTGCACATGCATGTGGGAGGTGTGCACATCCCAGACACTGTCCATATCATGGACTAAGGAACACATTCATGGTAAGCAATGCACAGCATTGGCCACACACAACAGTCACTCAGGTAACTAGATGGTGAATGCAATACCCACTTGTGTGTTCAACTCCCGACACTACACCCCTGAGCCACATTGCAGACCATTGTCATATGGCCTGATGCCAAGGTTTACCCATCACCTAGCCTTGTATATTCATCTGGCACCATCAACCACAGCAAACCCATGAAGCAGTGTACCCATGCATGGCAATACTGGCAACCGTGTCTGTGTGTGTGGGGTGCATGATGCATATGACTACATTCACAATCGCTACAACCCCATTGGCAAGCTGAAGCATGTCAGACACCTCTACATACCCTTTGCACACATAACCTCCATATGACACCTGTGATGCATATGATACCTGCACAGTACTGTGTTGTGGCAATCTCTCTAGTGATGAGTTGTATTCCTGGCCCTGCCAAGTTTGTTATGTGTGTGTGTGTCCCTGTGAGAATGTGGCTGCATTGAAGCTGACACCTGTTCATGCAGACAGGCACGTATACTACACCTACCACATAGCTACCATATCCCTGTTGCAGATGTCACTCACCATCACATATATGTTCTGAGGGCTCCCCAACATGCAACCTATGTGGCACATCCACTAACTGTATGGACATGTGATAGCACTACATAGTCATCATGGGTTTGATACCCTGTACTGGTAGGTGTGTGACACAAACATGCTTAAGTTTTACTCTCCCACCCCTCTCTGGCTTTTGTGTGCCTCTGTCTGCCTCTCTCACTCCCTCTCTGGTGGATGTGGAGACTTACACCTGCATTGCTTAGGCAGCAGCATGTGTATTTTAAGTGATGCTCAGGATCAGCTAATGACCTCTGTATAAATTGCAGCCCTCCTCTAGCTGACTGCATGTGGAACACACACCAGTATCTAGGAACATCATGATGGTGTCGGGCCTTTCATTTACTGTGAGCAGGAACTCAATCTGTTTTTTTGGCAAACAGCATATTAGATGGATTTTGGATTTACCACTAACTGGTGGAAACATGCCAGCACACAGGAGGGTGATGTGCCTGACCTGACTACAGACTGTAAGTTCTGCTATACTGCATTTGGAGTAATGTTGGTTTAACAGGGTGTGTGTGGATATGGCTGTCTTACATGTTTCCATACCTGCCATGTCAGTGCTATGTTTATGAAGGAACACCCATCTCTAGGGTCATCTGCAGACTGGCCAGTGTGTGGTGCCCTTTGTTTCAGTTGTTACCTACATAGCACCTATCTGTGAACTGCAGAAGGTAGTGGGAGGATTGCAGTCTGTAGATGGTGACAGCCATGAGAATTACTGATTTCATATCCCTAATAGGACACATGTTGCAACAAACCCAGTTACAACAGTAAATGTATGAGGTTATCACAGCAACATGTCAATAGTGGCACTGTATATGTGCCTCCAGCCACAACCCTGTCAACCTTTGTACATATGTCATGCAGTAAGTGGTGCATATGTGCTGTACACCATAATTAGTGACATTGTATCTGATAACAAGCTAGTGAGATATCAGACTGCTACACATGTTATGTATAGTAGGGGTTATATTTGATGATATAACCTGGACATTCTGTGGTTGTGTGTGCAGTACTGAGGTCTGTGTACTTATGGTGATTGTCTGCAGTGTGTGTATTGTTAATATGTACCTTGGCCTGTGTACAGACTGTGGTAGATGTCATTGTTCTTGGTCCTGTTCTATCTGATGTTACATGCTGCTCCACTGTATGTTACTCTATCGGCTGACATATTTGTAGGGCCATTCATGCACATGTCCCATACCATAGAGAGGCATCGGAGCACCATATGTTGCTGTAAAGGGGTGTAATAAAACATTAAAATGCCCAGGAAATGTTAATTGCAACACTAGACTCTTTTATTTAGCCACATGTTTGTCTTGTAGTGCATTCTACATTGGTAAGACCAAGAGAAAGCTTAGGGAGAGAATCATGGAGCATAATCGAGATATTAAGAACAGGAAAACAACTAATTCATTATGCACTCACAGTCTGGAATGTACAGAATTTACAAGGTTTATATTTTTCGTGATAGATAGGGTCCCAGAATCATGTATTAAAGAAGATGATGTAAACAATTTACTTTAAATGAAAGAAAGTTTATGGCAAATACGGCTTAATGCTAATATTAGGCCTGGTATAAATGACCATATATCTATTAGTAGTTTTTTGAGGATGAAATCATATAACATTTGATCTTTTATGTATTTCATTTTTTAAGGTTAGAACAACCTAACATGGTTTTAGCTTATTTAATATTTACAATATTTTTTAAACATGTATATAATTATGAATAAATTATTATTGATTCAATCATGTATTATATATATGTATCTATTTTTTATCATGTATTATTAATGTTTTTGTGGAAGGGGGTTTTAGCTTAGATTATAGATACATATATATTTTGATCATAATTATTTATTTATTTATGGATATATATTGATTTTAACATATATAAATTAAGGTATAGAACATAATTACATTGTTTATATTGCTTATATTATTATTAAGGCTGTTTTTCTTGTCTTACCTCACAGTGTGTTTTTTATTTCGTTAGGAATCTGTTAATATCTGTTGTTTATTTGTTGGTTTTTTTTTTTTTTTTTTTTTTGTAATTCGAGTTTCAAACCTCTGACTAGTTTGGCATGATTAAAATGAGTTTTACCCTTTTAAGTACATTCAATTAAGAACAAATTAAAGGCTTAATTATTGTTCTAAATTTGTATTTAAGGCAGCTGCTGTATGTAATCTTTACTCTGAAGAAACCCACCAGATAGATGGGTGAAAGCGCTCAGTGTTCTTGTATTTCGTGTTGCTATTAAATGTGGAGTTTATCATGACTTGGTGTTGCTGATTTCATACACTGTGTAGCGGTCCAGTATATGTAGGGTTAGAGTGTGAGTGGCACATATGAGGTTGGTGTTGAACAGATAGTCCATATACTGTAATAATATGCTAGCATACCATATGTGGCTGTGGCTGTGTTCACATTGGTTATGGTTATGCACTTTCACACAGGTGTATGTTACTCTGTGCTGTGGCATGCCTGTTGAGCCTACTTTCTGGCATTTTCCGGTTTGCTAAAGTTTATATCTGTAACAGTAACTGTACTTGGAACACATCTAGAGCCTGTTTACTGCATTTCCTGTGTTGCACTTAATTTAAAATCGCTTTTTTCTCTAAAAACTGCATTTTACCTGATTTTGGCCTAGCACTCAAGTGTGGGGTCATTTATTGCACTGTTGTGATTATTTTGCTGCTTGTGTATCTCTGTTACCTTTAAACTACAACAAAAAGAAAAAAAAAATCTTGCTTTTTTCCCACTTTCTGAAAGTTAAGAATGTTCAGTTACAGATTTGCTGTTCTGAACTGTCTGGAAGTTTCTAGAAGGCCAGTGCTTGCTTGGGCTAAAGGGAAGTCTCTGTGTTTACCAGTGGGAGTGGTTAACACTGAACAGCCTGCCTGTCCCTGGAGGAGTGGTTACTACCTAAAAGCTGTAGTTTTATTGGCCATTTTGGGTCAATTTTAAACTCCTTGATCTGTCTCTCTTAATACCAGGCTGCCTTATGGTTTTGGTGTCTTTTCAGGCTTGCTAGTTGTTGCTGAAGCACCTACCAAGGGGAGAAAATGCTGAGAGAAGAAAAGGAGCCACTTTTGTGATTTTAAGTATTTTCTTCTGATTTTTTGTTAAGTTTTACTGCTTTGCCGCCTACTTTTTGGCATTTTCCGGTTTGCTTAAGTTTATATCTGTAACAGTAACAGTACTTGGAACACATCTAGAGCCTGTTTACTGCATTTTCTGTGTTGCACTTAATTTAAAATGTTTTTTTCTCTAAAAACTGCATTTTACCTGATTTTGGCCTAGCACTCAAATGTGGGGTCATTTATTGCACTGTTGTGATTATTTTGTTGTTTGTGTATTTCTGCACCTCTGGTACCTCTACATCTCCCTATACTAATCTGGTATGTCCAAGGGTCAGTTTCAAGGCTACTCTCCAGTCCAGCTGGTGAATCTGGGAATTTTGAGGCAATGTTACAATTGCCTTATGTACACAGACAACCCTCTCCTCCTTCCAACAAACTCTAATACATGTGAGAGATGCAGTTACACAGCCAAACTGGAGGCAGAGCTCTCTCAACCCAAGACTGGCACGGTCAGTCAGGAGGAAAAGGTAACCACCCACACCACAAATCCAGTCTCACACAGACCTATAGCATCTGCATACCCAACACATAAACACACAAAAACATACTCGGAGGCTCTAAATAAAAATCTGCCTAAACAACAAAGACCTCCTAAGCAGGTATCCCAGCAACAGCCACTCCTCAACAATACCCATGAATCACATATCTCACAAAATCAGTGTGCCTCACAACCACAGCCCTTAAGGCCAAACAACACACCAAATACACTTGTTATAGGGGACTCTATTGTCCAGCACACTGACATCCCGCTCACCAGACTGAACAAGGAGGTCACTGTAAGCTGCTTGTCGGGTGCCAGGATCCGCCACATAACGCAAGCACTCGGGTCACTCTAAAGCAAGTATAAGTATGACTCCATCATTGTCCATGCTGGTGTGAATGACCTGAGACGTACCTCCCTGGACTACATGAAATGAGACATAGAGGAGATCTCTGACCATGTAGCCCAGGCTGGTATGACCCTGACCTTGAGTAGCATCTTGCCCTCACCAAGAATGATGCCACAGTATAAAGACAAAATGATCAGTTTCAACAATTGGCTAAAGTATTGGTGTCATTCAAAGGGGATCCAGTGTCTGTCAGCCTGGGATGACATGCTCGACAAGCCATGTTGCTTCGCTAGGGATGGCTTGCACCTGTCACCCTTAGGCTTTCGTATACTGGCCAAGGCTATTGCCACCCCCATAGTCATTTTTTTGGCAAAGCTCAAAGGACAAACCCACCTCCATAGACAACCCAAGGATAAAAAAAATAAAGGTAATGCTACTCAATGCCAGAAGTCTAAACCTCAAGATGCACGCACTCGAGGCTCTCCTTAGCATGGAGAAAATCGATGTCTGTGCAGTAACAGAAACCTGGTTCAAGGCTCCTGAGAGCACCCTAGCACTACCAGGTTATAACTCATACCATGCGTTTCGGCCACACAACTCGGACTGAAGCACAAAAAGAGGTGGAGTATCTATATTCATCAAAAATACCTACACCTCCAGGTTAGTGGCACTGCACGAAGCATCGGAAACCATCCATGTGCAACTAACAGCAGGCAAAACTGCCTTTCAATTTTTAGCCTGCTAGAGAATACCCTCCCTATTACAGGAACCCCACTTGGCATTCCTGAGAACACTGGAGAATATGAAGGTCTCTCCAAATACTATGCTATTGGGTGACTTCAACTACCCAAACATTGACTGGGAAAACTACTCAAGCCCAAACACCCTCGCCCAACGGTTCCTTGAATTTATAAACTCTAACGCAATGGAACAACTGGTCACCACTCCCACAAGAGGGAACAACATATTGGACCTGGTCATCACCAACATGGGGACTCTATGTTCCACACCAGAGGTAAAACCCTCATTGGTAAGATCAGACCGTAAACAAATTTCCCTGGACATCCATATCCCATCCCCACCCCCAGCCAAGGAAATCACTGTAAAGAATTTCTCAAAAGCCAACTTTGCATTTCTCAAGACTGAGGTGGAATCCTTCAAAGCCCCTTGGCCAGAGGATAATACAGCCCAATCCGCAGAATGCTTTACAAATGCATTCTATGAGCACCTGCAGGAATGCATGGATCATGCTATCCCAAATAAAACCAAGACTTACTCCTCCAAAAACAGGAGACCGGTCTGGTGGACCCTGGCCATAAATAAACTATACAACAGAAGGAGGAAGCTACTACATGAAAGAGCAAAATCCCAAAAAGGGAAGGCATCTCTGATCAGTATTAGCAAGAAACTTCGATCCCTCATAAAATCATCAAAGGCCAGTTTCGAAAGAAAAATTGCCCTAGACACTAAAGATAATCACAAGGCCTTCTTTAGTTATGTCAGGAACATGGGTGGAAACTCCCAGATATGCTCTGAATTGTTGCATAACGGTACAAAATATACCGAACCTACAGACATAGCCAACATCCTGGCAGACAGATTCAGTGCAAACCTCTCCCCCCCTACCCCACCAAAGGAGCAAATGCCTATCCCAACTGAATGTAACCTCCCTGACATCAGAGATGCACAGGTGAAAGCTGCCCTCTCCAAAGCAAAAAACAAAGCATCTATGGGACTGGACGGTGTCCCAGGCTGTGTCTTACATGAGCTCCAAGAAGAACTGAACCCTCACATTAAGTCACTGTTCAAACTTAGCCTTACTACAGGATATGTACCCAAAGAATGGCGTACAGTTAAAGTGGTCCCACTCCACAAAGGTGGTGCCACAACGGACCCCGGAAACTATCACCCCATAAACCTGACTAGTCTGGTCTGTAAAGCTATAGAGCGTATTATCATGGAACTCATAAACAAAGACATTGGGAGCCACTGGACACTGGACTCTACCCAATTTGGGTTTGTTAAGGGCAGATCATGCCTCTTAAACCTAGTTGATTTCTTTGAAACAGTGACCAAAATAATAGATGAGGCAAAGGTAGTCCAGACAGCCTACCTGGACCTCCCAAAAGCCTTCGACACAATACCCCACTCGGGTATCATAAATAAGCTTACCAGCTTAAATATCAACCCCTATTTCACAAGATGGGTTGCAAACTGGCTCAGAGATAGAACCCACATGGTCAGAATCGCAGGTGCCACGTCCGAATCCAAACCAGTTACAAGTGGCGTCCCACAGGGCTCAGTTCTGGGACCTCTCTTGTTCAGTATATACTTCTCTGAGGTTAAGGCTAACACAGGGGGATTATGGCTGACAAAATTCACAGATGACTTTAAACTGGGGGCCATAATCGAATCTCCAGCTGACACAAGCATCCTCCAAAAGGGTCTCACAAAGACGGATGCTTGGTGCCAGAGCCACGGCCTCAAGCTAAATGCTAAAAAGTGCATAGTCATCCCCTTTGGGAAAAACAAGGTGCCCACAAATTACCACATAGGTGGTAATCCATTAAGTATGGAAGAAGTAATTAGAGATTTGGGGACCAACGTAGATAGTAATCTCTCCTTTGATAATCATGTTGCCAAAGTGGTTAGAAAGACCTTCTATATAGCCCACCTTATCACAAAAGGGTTCGCATCTAGATCAAGAGAGGTCATTGTGCCCCTATACTCATCACTCATCAGGCCCATAATTGAATACAATGCCCCTTTTGGGATGTTCCTTACCCGACACCTGCAACAACTGAAGAGACCCCAAAAGTACCTCACCAAGAGGATCATGGGCTACAAACAGATGTCTTGTGCAACTCGACTAAAGAAACTCCAGCTCTACTCAGTTGCTTACCGCCTACTCAGAGGTGATCTATGCCTGACGTACAAAGCCATGTCAAACCCAGAATTAATGGACATGCTCCACCTCAAAAAATCCAAGTCCCTTAGAGCTACACGCTCCAGGGACCTAAACCTCAGCACAAAAATAAATAGGACATGCTGGAGGGACAGATTCATTTCCAAGAGGCTCTCCTCACTCTGGAATAGAATCCCAATTCATGAAAGACATAGCCCCTTGCTGACCCTCTTCAATCGAAATTTGGACGCATGGATGGGGAATCGCAAATTTACCCCTGGGATCTCCCCAGTGTCCCTGATAGATAGAGGCACAGTAAACTTATCTTAAAAGGGTATCTTCTGTGACCTACTTTACAGAGGCACAGTAGGCTAATCTAATAGGGAGTCGGAAGCCAAATACACTCTGGCTAGGCTTATAAATGCCCTAGGGCAGATAGCCTAGCATCTACCTATAAACCTATGAACCGATATATGCAGGTACATGTGCCTTCCCCCATAGGAAATGTAGGCCAGTGTTGAGCCAGTCTGCCTATAGCCTGCACAGTGCTTTGTTACATGCCTAGCAGCTTAGTGTACTTACCCAGTGAGATGTAATGTTTAGATAGTTGCCAGATGTACTGCCGCTGGTCCACCATAACAGTTATGTATGTCAACAACTAATGAAAAGTGAACTGGTAAGAATAAAAAAACACACAGTGAACTGCATCAACCTGCTTTATTACTGAACCACACAAAAAATAAAAAGTACTTAGCGCTTTCACCCAAACATCAGGGCATCATCAGAGTACAAAGAATTAGCAACAGGGCCATTCATATATATATACACAATCAGTTATCCTAATCACTCAGTTAACTAATTAACATCATAAAATTAGTTAATTAATTAAACAATGTCACAGTAAAAAAAAATATATATAAAATCACTTGACATCAATAAAAAACATGTTCAAAACTTGTTTAAAATACATATGTAATAAATAAATAAATATACACATATATACAATAAATAGCAACAATACAAAATAAAAATGTTGAATACATATTTTAAATAGTATATATAGCTAATTTACAATGAATTTATAATTATAAAATATTTAAAAATTACTATACCAATATATATATATATATATATATATATATATATATATATATATATACATAAATATGTAAATATGTATATGTGTAAGTGTGTAAATAAAAAATATATGAATACAATAAGTTATAAACTGTTGCATAATAACTTATAACATTAAAATATCCATTTCAAGTATTTTAAAATACAGGTCACATTTTATATGACTATACTTTGCTAATTCTTTGTACTCTGATGATGCCCTGATGTTTGGGTGAAAGCGCTGGTTAGTTATGTATGTCAGACAGAGATGTGGGATGCTGCACGAGATGTATGTCAATATCTAGTGGGTAGTATGTGGCCATGGCACCTCTGTACCAGCAGTTAGTATGTGGCAGGACAGGCAGGGATGTGTGAATGCATAACCTGTGGGGGCACATGTATACCAGTAGTTACGTGTTATACCCATCAACATGGCTGTTAACTTCCACATTGTCAGGATTGGTCCACATGTCTTGCACTAAGGGGTTATGGACGGTCCAGAGTGTGTCAGACTATCCACATATATTGGCCATTATCCCTGCTGTAGTCCACAGGAGCATTACGTGCTAGCAGTGGTACTGTACTATGATGTCCTTCGGATGTCTGTCAATGGCGCACATGTTAAAAGCAGATGTGACCTCCCACACACACCATGTCTGTGAAGACACTCACTATTACAGTAGCAATAGTCTACAAATATACCTGCTATATATACCTGACATCCCCTTGCACTACAAAGTTGGGACTATAGGGTCTGAGGTAGGGCTTCACTCCATGTTCAGGTCATATGTTGAGGATATATGTACTTATGATTATCCAGATATCTATACAGACATATGCATGTACATATCAACATGCATAGATGGATATGTTTATGTACATAGCTATACAAATAAACACCCAGATATATACATATACTGAGCAATATATGTCTACACATATACGGATAAGAGATACATATGCACATATACATATGGATATCTACATATATATTGACTGTAGTAGGTATATCAGAATAGATATGTATGCACATATAGTTATTGATATCTACATATATACCAACATAACTAGGCATATCTGTACACATAGGATGTATACATATATAGCTTATATATACATATATCTATATATACATATATGTGTGTGTATATATATATATATATATATATATATATATATATATATATATGTATATATATGGGAGCGCTACAGAATCCAAAAAATCCCAAAGTCCTGAAGACCATCAGGGGTGAGCTGCCTTAAGGTATATGGATGTACATTACCATACAATCCACCTTGGTTAAATGCAGGCCTACTGCCACCTACCATGCAGACTGTTCTGTTTGTCAGTGTGCTTGTGATGGTGTCAGTTGTGCCTTGTTATGTAACAGTTACATCCCATTGTGTCAACTGAGGTATTTACCCCCTAGGGATTGTCTACAGGGCATAAATAGAGGCTTCTGAACTATATATCTGCATTACTTACTGTTGATTGTTTGGTATCCTGTGGCCCAGTTTGTCATTACTATTGTACTACTTGATGGCCTTGGACTGGACAGCAACATTAGTTGACTTTTTCAGACTACTGTATTAGTATAACTGTTTCACAGCTGTACTCAGTCTATATGGATGTCCGTGTCTAAACAGCTATATCACATGGCATATACAACTGTAATAGTACACAAATAAAGCTTTCCCATTTCTGCAAACCTGTGTGTGGTGTTATATCCTTTGATTTATCTGTGGGTATATGTTGCAGGCAATGATTGTCATTTGTATGGGGGGCGCATACAGTCTCCAATTGCTAAGGTGGTAACTGTAGGAATAGTGGCTGTTCCATATTGTGTGCACCTACTACATAGATATCTTTCTATACCTATCTCTGCGTGTGTATGTGTAGTTACATAAATATATATATATATATATATATATATATATATATATATATAGCCATATATATGTGTGTATATATATATATATATATATATATATATATATCTGCATATATGTGTCTGTGAATATGTATCCTAGGGAAGCCCATGTCATGTCGTATCAGGTTCTGATTATGGGATCTGCAACACTTGGTAGTGTATTGCAGGGCGGACTTGTTTGGCTGGGGGAGGTATACCTATTCGTACATGGCGTATATTGTTTGGGGCCTCTCAACCCCATTAACAGTGCATGTGGACATATATGTTTCTGTTATTTATCCATTGTTATCTACAGATGTATGTCCAAGATATACCGATATATATATATATATATATATATATATATATATATATATATATATATATATATATTTATATATATATATATATATATATATATATATATTTATTTATTTATATATATATATATATATATATATATATATATATATATATATATATATATATATATATCTGTTTACATAAATATAACTATGTCCGTATATACCTACATGGATATATATATCTGCTTACATATATCTAACTTGCTGTATATATTTAGACATATAGATGTCGACATCTATATCTATAGATGTAGGCATTTGTATGTATATATATATATATATATATATATATATATATATATATATATATATATATATATATATATATATATTTATATATATATCCACATATATAGGATATGTTTTATCTATTTAGATATTAATATATATGCACACACACACACACATACATCTACATGTTGAAATACATTTCCTGTACAGTTGAATGACCTGGCTGGATATGTGTGTGAAAACATCAGGGTTATGTATATCTGACATTGCTTAGTGCTAAATCACTTTGTCCATGGTGTGCAGGGTCCTGGGTTCAAGCCTTGCACAGGCTGTTAGTTTTGTTTCTGGGAAGAACAAAGTACATTGGATACAGAGTGAATTAAGGCACATTTGAGCAGTTGTATGCATGTTTGCATGGGTTTGCACAGCGGTAAGCACTGCTAACTTCAGGTTACATTTTCTTATACTCAACTTTTAAATTGCTTAACCAGTGTAGACATTGCTTACCCACGTGCAGACAGGCTGAAACCTCCTTACTACTGTTTAAAAGTGCTTAGTCTCACTTAACCCCACCCTAATTTCTTTAAAAGAAAAGAAATAAGGGTTGATAGGAAAGTGGTGAAAAGGGGGCACAAAGAGGGTACAACAGTAGGGGAAATAGCTAAGGATGTGCAAGAAGGGTCTGGGGAACATCCGTAGCTGCCCATTTCTTCTACAGCAACTGCTGTGCATATACACTGAATTTGCAGGCAGATGTGAACACTCAAACTCCTGAGAGAGGGGCGAGAACAACAATAATAAGTTGTGATGCCAGTTAGACCAAATTACATGTGCCCAGTGGACACGTGTGCAAAATGGACAGCTATGTATGGGGCGAGATTTTTTTTTTTTGGGGAACAGATTGCTCTTATTTTTTTCAGGTGAGAGTGGGATGTTGGGGTGGGGTAGTAGTATATTTGGGACGTAGGTTGGGTAGGTTAATAGACAAGACAAACAAGATGCATACAGGGGTACTATGTGACACATGTGGGGGTAAAAACCTTGATGGGGAGGGGTGTTGGGAAATCGGAAGCCCATGAGCCCCCTAGTGAAAACAGTGGGACTGAGGTCCCCACCCATGGGCAGTCACCACTGCACCTTCACAGACCCGACGGTGGCTGTGCTGAGGACTGAGTCGCAGAGTCAGACTGATGATCTAGTTGTGACACACAGCCCTCGAACTGGTGTAGATGATCACCAAGCTACTTGCTGAGCTCTCTACGCACCATGAGCCAACCTGGCAATGAGTGACAGGTTCCTGTCCGCGCCCACTCCTGAGGGGGCATGCCCCATCCCCTGAGGCAGTTCCACCTGAAGGTGGTGCAGGACCAATGGACAGGGAGGTCTCGGGTTGGGCCCTAGACATGCTGGTACCCGGTGCCATGGCCAGCTGAGGTGGGACTGGTGGGTCCGCTGCGACCGGCCTTCCCAAATGTGCTATAGTGTTTAGATTTCATCATCATATATGGGTTAGTAATAGTCAACACATTCAAGGGTTAGGTATAACAGCATGCATAGATATTTCCATTAACCCAGACACCAGATATGGAACAGATGCATAGCAAACAGAATACATGCATATATGAGACCACAGTGGTAATAAGAACCATGCCACCAATGTTGGAATATTTCATTATAGCACATGCATGGGAGCAATTAATATATTTATAAACAATTGGACATTATCAGAACATTGGTGTCATTACATACCAGTTGGGGTGGGTATGTTGATTATTGTTTTAGATATGGTGGGGGGGATGTCAATTAACAACTATATTCCTGTAGTCCACATTACTTTCCTAGTCAATGCTGTTATCTGTACCTTACAAGTCTTACTACACTACCCTACAGCCTTAGTTTGGACAGTGATATGACAGTCGTCATCGTTATACATGAACTGGTTTTACCTGCAGTATACACCCCTTACCTGGTATACCTGTGGAGGGAATGTTTGTTAACACTAACTAACTATTTCTACACATACTCCCAGATTCCGGGTTGATGTTGTGCACATAGCTATCCGACTTTTTCTGCACAGACTCTGGCTATGTGTGGACCACATGCAGGTGTTCTGGGACATATCTAGAATATTGCCCTCTTTAACCTTTAGTGTCCAGACACACACATATACTTGCTTTCCTACATAGATATATTATGTAGCAGTGTGGGTGGCAGTGATCAGTGATATGTTATTATTCAGATAAACTGCAACATTCACAATTCCCTACATTACTAGAGTGAACAGTACCAGTACAGGTTATTATTGTATTTATTTCTCAGCAGTGTTCATATCTGATGTACCTGTGGGAGCAATGTTTGTTAACACTACCTGACTGTTGCCACACAAACTTCCAGATTACACATTAGTATTATGCACATACATCTCACTCTGTTACTGTATACACTCTGGTCACACTCATTCACAGCTTGACAACATGGGGGTGTAGATAGGACATACTTGGCTTATTACTCTCCTAACAGTTTTGGGGGTTGCGACAGTGACAGGTTTGTTCTCATAGATGTTTGACAATTACTTGTATTCCCTGTTTGCTTTCTAAACATCTGGGATCATCCCACAGACTTACCAGGGGGACAGGCAGGAGATATGGGCCCATATACTGGACATTCTGGCCTCATCTGTACAGTTGTGGGGTATGATTCTGTATGCAGCCTACTTCCACTCCCAGGATTCAGACCATGGCTGTGTCTGCTACACCTTAAACACACTGTCCATCACAGTTGTGTCTGCTACATAGATATTGCTGTATCTCTCGTATCTGCTTTCTGTCTTATTAATCCCCTGTGCTTTTTCAATCTGACCTTGTATTACAACATTCTTATACAGATTTCCTAGAAAGTTATATGTTGTAGGATGGTGTGGGCAACAGTAATGTATAATAACTCATTATTCAGAGCAACTGCATCAGTCGCACTGCCATACAATACCAATGTAAACAGTACCAGTACTGGGTATCATTCTTGTATTTCTGGGCACAGTGTTGGTATCTGACAGACCTGTGGGAGAAATTTTATTAGCAAAACCTGAATATTCCCACACACAGTACCAGATTCCACATTACTATTATGCACATGCATCTACTCTGTTACTGTACACACTCAGACCTCAGCTTGACAAGTTGAGGTGTAGATGGAACATACGTGGCTTCTTAGCCTCATAAGGTATAGGGGAGATGCTAGTGCGCCAGCTTTGTTCTCATAGATGTGTGTCAATCAGTTGTATTTCCTGTTTGCTGCCTATACATCTGGGATCATCCCACTGATTCCCCAGGGGGACAGGTTGATAGGCAACAGATATGGGCCACTTTACTGGACATTCTGGACATATCTGTACAGTTGTGAGGTATGATTCTGTATGCATAATACTACCACTGGCAGAATTAGAACCATGGCTGTGTGTGCCAAAATAAAACAGTTCACATCTCAGTTGCACGTGCTATTCAGGTTTTGTTGTCTGATTTTCCCTGTTTACTGTCTATGTGTCACTCAGTTGTACTAAATGGCCTCTGGGAATTACAGCTGTCATATACAGGTATTCCTACACATTCAATTTATGGTGCATGGTGTGAGTAACAGTGCTTAATACAACAGTACTATTGCATGACTGTGAATCTACATTACCATATGATACCAGAGTATACACATGCAGTCCAGCAGTTAGACCTTTATTGTTAGGCTATTACACTTTTATTGACATACAAACGATATGAGCCTCTTCCTGCCATATTCTCTACTGTATGCAGTACTTGCCTTGAACAATAAAGATTTTATGCAGGCAAATAATTTACTACTACTTTTAATTTTATGTCCTGTGACAGTAAATGCATGAGTATTGCTGACCTGCCTCGTGTTGCAACCTTGTCAGATGACTGATGTGGGCCTCCTGGTTCGCAGCCCACTCCACTGCAGCTGTGGGGGACATAAGAGGGATATTTAGCCATACTTATCCATGATATACCTGAGTTGGCAATTATTACACACATAGTGGGGTGATACTTACACACAACTGGAACATCCCCTGCCACTCTAGCCTCTTGGATCCACTCCTCAAAGAGGTCCCCCTTATGCCACTTCAGGTTGGCATAATGATGCCTGACCTGCTCACCAGTTCAGGATATACCAGTGGCAATGGTGAGGTCATGAGCAAGACGGTCCCAGGCCTCTGCCTTATATTGGGAGGCCTGGTACTGCCCCTGCAGCAGTCTCTAATTATGGTCTTTGACAATGAGTCCTGCTATGACTTTGGACTCCTGGATGCAACAGCGCTGCCTCTGAAAGCGCACACCGTCTCCCCTCACTGCCATTGTGCCTGCAAGAGGAAGCTACAACCAGTTATGAGATGTATTCCCACCTCTTGGGTTTAAGTAGGGCTGATTTCCCACAATTTTCCATGATTGGTTGGTTTTGAAAAGGCTGGGCTATGGGCAAACCTGCTTACCTAGGGTTGACATTGTTTAAAGGGGTATAACACTGGGCACATTGAGTTAGCTGGTCTACACATTGCTTACATCTCCTATGCTGGCCTGTGCAATGCTTAGCATTACTTACATTAGCCTTTGCATTATAATTCCTTTTTGG